>NC_054059.1:50006793-50342972 GCF_017639655.2 Falco naumanni | reverse complement strand
TTTAAAACGGGTCTGAAAAGAACCATCCTATTGAAATGTTTTAAGTCTGCACATTATGAGGCATAGTCTAGCTCCTGTTTGTGCAACCAGGGTGGTAGTATGCTGGGATTGTCTGTTCCTCACTAGTCAGGCACAGGAGCCAAGTGGAATCGTTCCTATGGAGCAAAGCCACTTCCACTGAGTCAACAGGAATCTTTCCACTGACTTCAAGAAGAGCTGGATCAGACTTTACTAGGGAAAATGTTGACAGTATCAGATATCATTCACTTTTCATTTAGAAAGATTAAGGGAAAAAATAAGGTAGTAAATGAGCCTATTATTAGCACAGGGAAAAAAGCAGGGATTTCTTTTAAGGTTTTCTCAAATTCTATGATATCACTGTCTCCTAGACACTGAGCATCATTTTGTGAGGCACTGTTAAAATACTTCTTAATTTGTTAAAGATCATTGTTAAACATTATTAACCACACAGAGATACATTTCTACAATTTTCGTCTTAGGCTTAAAGATATTTTTTGTAAAGATTTATTTTTTCAGTGTACTCCACAGAAATAAATTAGAACCTGGGGGGGTTGTGATTTGTTTTTCTTTCTTCTCCTCCCCACCCTCCCACCCCACACCCCACCCCAAATGCATCAGTTGCTACTGTAGGTTTTAAAGTTCCTGGAGTATTTTTTCTCTTGGCAAATAATTTCTTGTACATTGGCAATCATGCAGTACAGTAGACAGTGTAAAAGAATTTATCTGAATTAAGCCTGATTGAATTTACTAAGCTGTTGAAGTAAGAAGAAAATACTGAAAATTTCTTCCAAACTGTGCTTTTTTCTTTTTGTGGAGCCACTCACTCTATGTTCACCATCAGTAGTTAAGTCCGATTTTCGTAACTACAGAAGGAACTGAATGCCGTAATGTTATTATGAATAAAAACTGGACAATTAAGTCCCTTCTTTGGCTTTGAAACTCCCAAGAGAAAGTAGAAGTACTAAGAAAAATAACACAAATTAATTTACAGTAGAAGAAAATTAAACTCAGCTAACTGGCATAATTTTCCAGTCTTGGTAAGTTGATTTTTAGACTAAGAGCAGGCAGGAACAGACAGTTAAGTTGCATATATTTTCTTTAATCCATTAACTCTGTGGCTTGCTACACACAGACCTGCAGGAATTCAGTCTTCCTGCTACAGTTATCTTCCGAATGAAGAGAAGTTTACCTGAATCCTCCCATTCACGACCACAGAGGCAGCAAGAATCTAAGATAAAAGGGGTCAAAACCATAGGAATTATCTCAACCCCAATTATTTGGCCAGTGAAACAAAGGCCTCTCCATTTCAGTAAAAACTCAGCAGATGAGAACCCAGAGAGAAAACACATGTACAGCTTGTTTCTTCCAACTGTGTCCACATCAGATGCTTCTGAGGAGACCAGCAACAATACCTTGGCTGCTTTTACAGAAAAAAATGACCTAGATAATACTGTCACGAATCAGTTACCAAATGTAAATATTTCAAATTATTCTAGAAGTTCATTTCGTGGCACTTTTGATACAGCAGATGCTGGTACCAAGCCTTCTGTGAATGCAGCAGTTCCTCTTCTTCAAAGCAGAAGTCCTAATGCAGAGAGAGCCTGGACTTTGGCAGATAGGCTAGATCATTCTGAGTCAGTGTTCCACTCTCCTGTTAGCAGCAGCATCAATGCTTACGGACACAAAAAAGAAACTGTGTGGATTTCATCCTCCAACAGCAGCACAACCAATTTCATGCATGTAGGCAATGTCTTGGAGCATGTGAGTTTGTGGAATAAGACAGTATTTAATTATCATACCACCTCTGACATTCAAGAAGACAGACATTCTAGGTTAACTATATCACCTATAAAGGAGAAATCGTCATTCCAAAAAAGTAAGCTAGATTTTCTAAACTTCACACCTGAAAGTTTTAACCTGGAAATGATAGAGAGCAATGCTGATAGGAAGATGTTTTCTCTGTTAGCAGCAAGCAGTGAATTTCCATTTAGAAAATCTATGCACCTTAAGGAAAATCACTCAGGAGGCATTACAAATCTAACCTCTGTGGAGACTCCACATGCAAACCCAACAACTTTTTTTCAAAACATTAAAAAATCATACACAAGATTTATGCCTGATGTCCAACAGACAGATTCAGTCCTAGAACACAGTAGGGAGCTACTAACATTTTCAGCACTTTTGGTAGGAAGAGGCTGGATAAGCTCAGCATTTAACCACGTTGTAACGACCCTGCCTGTTTATCAACAATCATTGACTGACCTATATTTGGAAAGTGACAGCGTATTTATATCCAATAGTGACTATTGGTCTCATTATTTAAAACATTCAGGATATTTTCAAAAGCCAAGTGAGACCCTAAGAAATGGAGTGCTGGAGAACAATTTAGATGCATTTCCTGATAGTAATGAAAATGAAGAGTCAGCTTTTTCCATATTAGAGCCAGAGAATAGAGTTGGCAACTCCTGGGACTCAGGTTACTTGGATTTTCCAACAAAATATGTAGGTATTTCCCCTTCTTTAACAGCAAATTTCTGGACTGTTTCCTATCATTTGAAAGAAATATCTCAAGTATTTTCTGGGGAGCCATCAGAAAATTGGTGGCTTTTATTTAATAAACTGCTTTCTTCCCCAACAGAGGGATTGCCATCCATTAGTTCACCTGCTAAGTCTGACAGTATCTCTGAACAAACATCTGCCATTAGATTATTAGATCACAGAGCTGAAGAAATGAACTTCTTTAGTCATGCATCAACTTTAGAAACACAAATCTTTAGTTCATTTATGCCAGGACTTTCGAAGAGAATTTCAGAAAGTGGTGGCAGGACAATATCACAGTTGCAGTCAGCAATGAACTTTGCAAACCTAACCATGTCTTTGAACAGTCAATTTTATTTTGATTTTCCTTTCCCTTCCCTGGAAGCATCTTTGAGTCAACCCTTTTTACAGGTACAGGTAAGTCCCTTTGATAAAGTACTTGAAAACTCCACAGAAAAATTAATGATATTTGATAGTTTGCACATGCAAATCAGAACTGACATAACTGATCAAACCAACACGACCCTCCTAAGCAACAGGCAGCAGCTTGTGTCTGTCCTTCCAACACATTCAGGATCCCAGACTTCACGCTCAAGGGATAGCCAAGCTGCTTTCTTGATCAATACACCAATTAAGAGTACAGTAATCAGTACAAGAACACACAGATCACCACAGTCTCAACGTCTTTCAGCAAATGATGCTGTAACAAATACTATTGATAAAGCAAGAAGTAAAGTTCAAATAGATGCAGGTGTTTTTTTAAAAAACATAAGTTTGATGAGTTCTGACTTCCTTCCAATGACATTGTCTTTGGAATTAAGGCACGTTCTTCAGTCAGACTCAAAAGTCAGAATCAGCATACCTCCTAATAGCTACTCCACACCTCCACTCCCACAAAGTCTTCAGAACCATCTTGATACAATTTTTCCAAGCCTGATCCCTCAGTGGGATGTAGCAGAGTTAAGCTTGCCAACCACAGTAACACCAAGAAGACATCTAACTGTTTTAGGACAAAACTCCGCTGAAAATCAAGGGGACAGTCTGAGATACTCTCTACGGGCAGTAGAACAAGAAATCATTGGTGATGATGAAGACATAAGGAATTCTGCTGTTCTGACATCAACAAACATATTGAGGCTTTCCAAATGGGCTTCAGAAGAGAAGGTGTATGGATCCTTTAACAAGGACAGAGAAGGAACGTCTTCTCTGAATATTGTTAGTCCTCATGCCTTGGATTTTGAAAATGCTGATTATGGACATTTTGCAAATCTCTCTTCTATTTTGGAGACATCAAGAACTGCAATAATGAAAGATGTGATACCTTTTCCACCATCATACAGTGGAGTTATTATTCAGCACAAAGAGACCATCTTGAAGGGCACTCTGATGACACCTGCAGCAGCAATCCATCACTCTTCCATGCAGTCCCAAATGCCAGTTTCTTCTGTAATGTACCATCAGTCATCAGCTTCATCACATCTTCATTCCTTGGCCAATTTACCATCTGGAACAAGACAAAATACCACCTTTTACCCACCACTGAAACAACTTACTAGCTCTCCTGCTGTCTTTTTATCTTGTTTATGTTACACCTTCACTGAGCTGGGCTGCCTGTGTCATCCTGAGGTCAACTACAGTATGTCAAGCCATTAAGTTAGATCTAGAAAAAAAACAGATCATCTTATCTATTAGATATTCAGTTGGTAGACTGAATGTAGAAGTAGCTAGCTTTCATCCTTTAGATATAGATCCATTTAGCATACAAAAATATTTTTGAATACTAATTCAATTAGAGTAGAAGGGAATTTGTAACATCTTAGTGACAGTAAATGTCAATAACGTAATTTCTAATTTTTGTGTGCTTCTTTAAGACAGCTCTCATGAGACTGTGAGGATAATATATTGGGTTGCCATGTATTTTGATAGATTTTTATGCCATTTTATTGTCTGAGGTTGTATGAATGTTTTTCATTTACAGTATTCATATATTTTTGAGGATTTAATGTTCAAAAAGCAAAGATTTTCCAAAAGAAACTTTTGAATAATTTGCCTAACAGAATTAAAAGAAAACAAACCTGGTATTTCATTGATCATTATATTTTTGTAGTTGGTGGTGGGTGTGGGGAGAAATGTTTTTCCAGGTTCTTTTTTCCTCTTTTTTCAAATTGTCTTTGGCTACTTTTCATCAATTTTCTGCCCATAAAAATATTTTTTTTTCATTCAGCGTTTTGAGATGGGATTTCCACTGTTTAATTTGGAGAGTGAGAAATCATCTTTAGTTTTCACTATCTGCCACTGCAGTCTCCTGAGAGTCTTTAAAAATGTAGATTAGTTTTTTGTTCTTGTTCTTTTTTCACCTCATTAAAACATGCTTTGGGTCACCATCTGGTGGAGATCTTGAAGCTGTTAACTAGTTTGTAGTTACTATGTTTGATTTTAAAAATAATTTGCATATTCCTATATTAAGGTGATTTTATCCATATAAATAATTACATAAATAAGGTTAAAATTATATATGTAGGTTTATATGTTAATGTGTGAGAATATATATAATGCACACTTTCTGTATGTGTGTGTGTAGCACATATAAAAGGTACATTATACATATAAGATTTAATATATGTATATACAGGGATATATACATATAAATGAGATCCAGCTCTCACAAGTGTTGAGCAAAGTCCAATTTTCTACTTCCAAAGGCTTTTTTTTTTTCTCTTTTATTTGAAACTATCACAGTAATAATAAGAAACCAAAATACATTTTCGGATTAAACTGCACACCAAATTTGTGTGTCTGCTAAGTTAGGGGAAGAAAAACCAAAAATAAATCAAAAACCAAGCAAGTTCATTCTACCCATATCTAAAATCTAATCATAGCTTACCAAAGAAGGTAACTGGTAAACCATCTTCCTGTAAGACATTCATTTTTTAGGATTTTATTGCAGAGGAATTTTCATACTAATCTCAGTGACCATATGATCAATTCCATAATGAGAAGAAAGAGCAATACTCAGGCTAGCTCATGAATAGGATAGTAACTAATATGCGCAATTAAATTGGAAAATACTGACTTCAAATTTTTTCCAGATACTTGATTATCTATGAAGTTATAAAATAATGAAATTTGCTCCACCTAGAATAAAAGGTCTTTTATTTAGAGTCAGAAAGATAGAGTAGTTCCTTTACAATCAAAAAACAGAAAGGGATTTCTGTACAATTGTTGTCATGTACTGTTCTGTCCTATGTAAAGTCTCTGCAAGATTTAGATAAGATTTATATAAATACATGTATCTGTGATCAAGACTCATAACTTCATTTTCTAACAGCCTTGAACCAGGCAACGCCACATGTACATACTCATACAAGTGAATTGATCCAGAAACTCTTAAACCTCCCCCACATCCTGAGAAATTTTATCCAGCTAGAGCATACAGAAGATTTAGTAGCTTAATGAAAAAAAATTAACTTGTGAAAGGTGTAGACTTTTAACACAGAGCATAACTATGAGATCATTCGATGTTATTTACTAGATGTGAAATCTTTTAAAGCTGCCTACGAACTAATGAGCTTAATTCTATGATCTGGCCATCAACCAGGCCTAAGAGCCAAGACTATGTAGTGAAAAGAAGAGCTGGATATCCCTTCTCCCACCTATTTCTGTCCTCATTTATCTTGTTACTTTCAATTGATGAGCCTTATTTGCTCTCACGAAGTTTTAAGTCTAATCTGCATTGGTTGAATTCTGCATTATAACAATATGGCTGAGAGGAGAATTTATCCATGTAACAGACTTCAGTAGTTATGATTATTTTCTAAATTCATGACACTTTCATAATCTTGCTTTTACACACCACATAAAAGGCATATGCAAAATACTATTTATATGTACATTGTGAGTTTCCATGTCACATTTCAAGTGTCTCTAAAAATATGGAGAGGGAAGGAATTCTCACCTAATTTGACAGGACTAGTAAGAATGGGCCCAAGCCTGCAGGGCTTGTTTGCTCCAAACTTGCATAATGCCAAAAAGAGCTTGAGGTGTTCTTTTATCTGGGGTTCAGCCAATCTTTATATTCATCATGAAACTTAAGTTTTGTTCTTAAAAAGGTAAATTTGCTCATTTTCTAACATTATAATGCTGTTTCTAATGGACAGGTGGACTATTCTACAGGATATCTATAACTGTCTTTAGTTCCAATTCCGACTCAGTATCTAAAGTACATGATGTGGTTGCAGAATGGGTAAGTTAAGTTTTCTTTCCTGTGTGATTACCTATATGAATCTGCCCCACTGATGTTATCAATCAGAAAAGAAAAAGAGACTACCAAATAAATTATTAAATTACTATGTGTTCTCTGAAGAACTTTGTATTATTGATTTGTGCAGTAATTAATTCAGGTTTAGCTGGGGCTATTAGGCACTGTGGATAGCATTTTGAAATGTCTGCACTATACTAGCCAGCTTCATAAGAATTGTAGATACTGAGATTTTGGAAAGTGTGGTGAGATCAGAATTGTCATTGAAGGAGGAAAAGAGACTGAAAGATGTCTAAGTTCCAACATCTCTCTATTCAGAGCAAAATTTTTTCTCCCCAAATACCAGTGTGGTTTTGAAGTTATATTGTGATAGAAGTAATAAAAGAACAGGCAGTGTGTATTTGTGTGAGGCAATACACTTTTTTCCAATTTACCCTAATATTCTCTGCTTCAGAAGTCTTCTGCTATAGGTCAGTTGTTGGAGTTTCTAGTAGCTCCTGGTTTTTCAGCCCATTTTAGCAGACATAAGCTCCTTTCTGGGCCCTCTGGGTAGAGGATTCTTGAAGTTCTTGCCCCTGAAACTTCCTTCTGTTGGAATACAGATATTCTGTCCTTTCTGACAGTATACATAGTGGCTCTCACACAATCTGTAAGTAGTCTTTATACCAATTAAATAACATGAACATAGGATGTCATAAATATATGGCAATTGTTCTTTATTTTTCTTTTAATAAACCTGGAGGCTTTTGGCTTTCAGAAGCTAAGGACCTACAGTCATCTACAAACCAGAAATGCAGCCGTCCAACCCTGCCAAGGTTGTCCTTTTAGCAGCAGTAGCCAGGCAAAGTATGTAGGTGCCTGAACCAAAGAATCTAGAAAGGTGTCTCTTGGTCCTAGCAGAGTATGCAAAAGTGTCTACCAGGGAGAAAACTGAGCAGCCATTGTCCACTCAGAATAAATAATACAAAGGTCTGAAAAAAAGATCATAAGGTTGTAGACTTTTAGGTGAAAATTGACCCTGTAGTTTTGTTAGTAAATCTTTTCTAATTGAAGTGTTTCTGAGAATTTAAGATGAGGAAGAGAGGGAGAAAAGAAAAAGTTCAGCATCCTGTGTACTCACCTATTCACTGTGTCATGACCTTAAAGAGATTTCCTTCTGTCAGTAAAAAAGCCCACATCTCTCACTACCAGTTGTACATCTAATGTAACAATCACCTCACTGAAATGGGAGAGTGTTCTCTTTGCTTTGAAAAACTGAAGGGAATTTCTCAAGGGGGAGAAGGGTAAAATTCTAACTCTGTCTTAAGCAACAAAGAGCCCCATTAACATCTCACCGTTCGTGTGATCAATGTCTTCCTGTTTTTCAGCTAAACCGTACTTTCCAGAACTGGAATTACACTGTATATGTGGTCAATATAAGGTAACTGAAGGGGGAAGATGTTTATGCCATGTTCCTTATGAGAATTAGCCCACCCTAATCAATGTTTATTTCTTTTATAGCATCTACCCTGGCTCCATAAAAGAGGGAGTAAGAGAAAAAAGAAGTCTCAAAAGGTAACATATTTAAAGACATTTTCTTGATAGAGGCAACAGCTGCTATTACAAGGGGCTTTACAGCAGACTTTATTGTCTATTATTGGATTCATTGTCTATTACTGGGCTATGCTCCAGTCTGTAAATATATGACTGCTGGTGAGCTGAGTGCTCTGGATGTGCTCAGAAACCTAATACTGGTTATTGTGTTTGGTTTGGTTTAAACCTACTGAGCTTTAAACCTTAACAGTTCATTTTTTCAGAGCTCAGGTATCATCTGTCACAAAACTGAACAGACATAGCATATATTTGTAGTATGGCACACCCAGCTTTCTTTAGCAACAAACTTTAATGCACTGGTATCTATCCACTGTCACTGCATTTATTCTCTTGAACCAGAGCCTTTGAGTTAACAGACATCTTACTAGATGCAAAACACTGAAAAATCATGCTAGAATTGAAAGCCAAACTAGTGTGAGTTAAACTATTTACCATATGTTCTCATTTCCTGACTTCTGCTGGGCTTAGAGGCACTGGAGTTGGGACAGCCTCAAAAGCAGCCAAAGAAAGTTATATCGGTCACACCCCCTGAAAATTGGCCCTTGGGGGATTTCTTTGAAAGTGGCAGGCTGATTCTGAGGGTTATATGGGAAGGGAGTGAATCTTAGGACCAAATTAAGGAGAGAAAACCAAAGCATAATTAATCTTGTGAGGAAGGGACAGCAAGTGGCTGTGGGATGTATCTGTTTGCAGTGCAGGCAAAAGTCCCAAAGGAAAGTACTTTAACTGCCACGATAAAAGCTGGGCTTTTCAATTTCAGTGGTAGTCAAGTAGTTACTGATGCTTCCAGTTTTCTACAGTTTACCTAGACATGAAAAGATTCATGAAAGGTACTATCTCCTTCCCACACACCCACAGTAGAAAGAAAGCTTTTATTGGCAAAACCATTTAACTGGTGTAGTGTAAACCCAGCCTCTGAATGGGCTATTTTGCTGCTTGACCTACATTTCCAGTAGGGTGTAGTGATGTGGGTGGGATTTTTTTTTCACACTTCTAAATGATATGGTTATGCCAGCAAAACCTTTTAATTGGAGACCATGCCTTATTCTTACCAACAATCCAAGACTGCTGGGGAATGTAAAGCTTTCCCTATCCCCACCCCTGCATCTTTATGAGGCTAGCAGACCAGCTTGTCAGGATCTTGTTCTCCCCTAGACTGCACACCTGATTTCTTTGCATCTCACCTTCCCACCATCCTGTCCTCTGGACTTTGTTTCTTCTTCCTGGTCTATAAAAAAAGGAGGTGAAGAGGGAGAAGTTATTCCAGTAATTCCACTTTCCTTTTCCTTTTCTTTTCCCTTTCTCATTTTTTGACATGAAGTGTATATGGCAGTAAGTTATTTATAATAATGTATCACTGTTATGGGGAAGCAACCTCGTTCCTATTTACTCATCATACATAATTTCAGAGGCAATGAAATTACATGTTGATAATATGTCATAAAGTTTTTCAAGCCAGGCCTGGTCTAATGAGAAACTAGTCTTCTCATGGGCTCTAGCGCACTTTGTGTTAAGGCCAAATGGCATTTTGTCATCATTCTGAATAATTTAGTATAAATGCTAATCATGTCACTCAAAATGTTACTGTTCTCCAAATAATCAGGATTGTTATGCTCTTCATGTTTTCTTAGAAAAAAGAAAAAAAAAAGGGGTGGGGGGAAGTCAAGATTCTGCCCAACCTAGCAATCTGGTTGGGGTAACTTAAATATTCCTATAAATTATTTCTGTGAATAGTTGTCCAAACATTTTCTTGTTTCTCCATTTTAGGTAGTCAAGAAAAAATTCTGTTGCAGTTTTAGACAATCCACTATTTCCCTTAGGTTTTGAGTATTCCATTTACCTTCATGTTTATCTGAACAGAATTTCATTCCACAGTAAAAAATTAAAACCTAACCCATAAGTATCATGGCCCTAACTTTAGCTTTTACAGAAGTGAACATATTAGCCTTACCCTAACTCACTAAACCTTATGTCCCTTTACTGAATTTTCCACAAGATCATAGCCCTCTTATTTCTAAGGCACAATCATAAATCTTTAAATTGCTCTTTGAGTTTTCCCTCTATTTACATGAATTCATATTCTTATCATTCAGATCACATCTTTTATCCTTACCTTTTGGATTAGTATTTTATACAACAGTTTAAAATTACCAACCAAACAACAAAACAACCTATGCCAACCTTTTCAATGCACTTTGCTTTGCTTCGTTTCAACTCTTATTTACCACACTGCTACCTTATCAGGGATCTTCTGTTATCGGTCTCTCCACCTAGTCTTCTTGCAGGTGAAGGAGGAAGAATGATTAGAGAGAATAATTCAGAGAAGGAATAGAAGCTGGAAGTGGGAGGTAGGAAGCTGGCTTTTTTTGGCACATTAAAAATAGGTGTTTTCCAAATAAGTATTTTAAACTGTACTGCATTCTGCAGAAGAGCAAAACAACATACAAATATGGAAGTGAATTGTTACACTTTCATTGCTGTGTTCTATGAGCTGCAGAAATCCAAAGTACACTGTGCTTATTATGCATTTATGTACATGGTGATGAGAGACAGACAGAGTGCCAAGTCCAAAAGTGCATATTATTATCAGCACCTTTAATACTGTGAAATCTCTGGATGGCAGCAGTATATCAAGCTAATGCTTTCGTAGATCATTAACTACCTTAATAGAATTTTACCACAGCTGTACTTGACTTTGTGTCTGTTTTTAATCTTTTCCTCTGGACATACTGTTTCCATCTCTTAATGAGAGGAGAGCAGTTAAAAATAAAGTGGACAGGAGTTCAGAATGGGTTATGGACATAGCTGTTTCTGTTTCCCATTATTTTGCACAAACCTTTGAAAGTGAAGCTGGTTTGTGGTTTTTATATAGATAAATTATATATGTGTTTGTTTCTTTCATTAATTCTTTGCTTTTTATGACTGCAGCTTTGTCAGAACTTTCTATGACTGCTGCTGTTGCTTTTCTCAGAAGGGTCCTACTGTTCCTAGGTCTTGTCAGATGACTATATAGGGCTGTCTTGGTAGGGGAACTGGTCTTCATTAAGCAGCTCAGCTCCCTTGCTTCTCCTTTCTTCTTTTATTTTGCAAGCAATGTTGAGATTTCAGGCCCAAATTAATTTATAACTTTTTCTCCACTTAACATACAAGTAAGATTATGCTTGCTCCAACTTCCATTACTTGATTGTCATCATTTTGACATATTTCCTGTGATCAATTGCTTCTACTTTGTGAAACAACATTAATGTCAGCCCTGTTAAACAACCCTACCAAATTAAAAACCACAGTGGTAGCCATCCATGTAAAGACCACTAAACTTAGAAATCTCTTCTCTTAGGAATGAAAATAGAGAGGAAAGCAGGAAATCTGAGCAGCCCATGCCTAGTCCTGCTTTTTTGAAGTCTGTGGGAGTTTTGCTGCCAGTGTCAGTGAGGCAGATTCAGGCTCCTGCTTGCTGTGTTCTTGGGTGCTGTGTTGCTTAATGGAAAGTTTAATGGATTTGGATACAATTTAAGCTAATTAGATTGTGTAAGAGTTTTAAACAGGAGTTAGCAACATCAGAGCAGGATAGTTTTGCTTTTATAGTCCAAAGTATCTTTACTGAGTAAAGTATTAGGCTTTTGCATTCTTTGTAGATTACTTCATATTATTTGTTTTGAAATAATAATGCTATCCTTGTTATAAATGAACACATCTGTGATGCCTATTCCTATTTTTAAAATTTTCCCGGTTTCTACTGGTGAGGTTTTAGGAACAACTTGCACCTGGCCCACCCCTACTCCCCGCGACTTTAGCTTCAGTGTTACCAAAGGCAGTAAGGGACAGCCTTGGCCAATATTGAGCACCGTTTTAAAATGCCCCATAATGTGTACATGAGGTGTGATACTTCTGCTTGAAAAACCGACCAACAAAGAGCCAAGCAGAAATTCAGAGATGTCTGCACAGTGTCCTGCTGGCATCTTGTGTCCATGACTTGTAAAGAAAGACATCATCACAGATGGAAGAATTTGGGAATTCCTCCTGATTGACTGAAGGATGATCCCTTCTTAATCTCCTGCTGAGACTGCTTGCTCTTGATCCAGCTTCCAATTGCTTCCTTTGTCCTTCCACTGACTTCAACTGGATTTTGTGTAGGCCTGACATTGTGAGATGCCATTTTTAGGAAAATAATATATTGGGGAATAAGGGTTTTCTTTGTTGTTTTGGAACATAGTTCAGACGTAACCAAAAACTCATTTCAGTGAATACTGGCTGTTGAAATGTGAGGGATTCCAGACCTCTCCATTTTGCCTTTCTGTTAGTAACGAATAGCCTTCACAGAAAGTCATCATGTACTGTAAGTGCTTTCTGTCGAAAAGCCATGGTTGTTTGTATTCCCACACCAGCTCTGTAAGCAGCAAGGCCTGGAGACACAAGGACAAGCACAGAGGTGTGACCATGCTGCTTGCGGCACTGTTCTGATACAGTGGCCATTAACTTAAAAGGAAGGCTTAGAATGCTTTTATTTTTAGTAGTCCAAAAAGTAGCTGCAATTTTTAGTTTTGTGTCCTGAAGTCTCAGATTTTGTTTTTTCAATAACATCGCCTGCCGAGAAAGGAACCTCTTCATCCTTGGCATTACTTTGAAAGTGTCTGTTATGCCCAGTCCTAATTTTTTGCTCTCTGTTCTGCACATTTTAGTGGTATAGTAATCACAATTGCCTCAAGTAAAAGTTTATCCCCAACTCAGATGCTTTTGTGGAATGCTTTTAATTTCCCTCTGCTTTCAGATTTCTTTCTGTCTCATTCTGTGTGTTTTCTCACATTTTGTCTGTTGTCTGTATTACATCTTCACTGAGTGACTTAAACAATAGGAAGCTATTTTTTCATCTGTCCTGTTAATGTGAAGAAGCTAGTAGTGTTTAGAGGTGATTCTTTGGGCCTACTTGTGCTTCCGCTCTTGAGCTACTGCTACTCATTGCTGCTTATTTTCAAAGGCAACATAACAGCAAGATTGGTAAAGGATTTAATGCTGACATCTTAAAACTTTTAAATATGCCAGAGTAGTTAGGAATGAAATTCCCAGTGACTTTTAGTGGAAATTTAGATTCACTGAATACTTTAGGTGCTTTAAAAATACTTTAGGTGCTTTATATACCTCAAATCAAGTAACATTAACTATGAGAGAAAATAGTGATTTGTTAAACAATTTGACAGCCACAATAATTCAGTATTAGTTCAGGCTGTCTAGTACAACTGAAACTAGAAGTAAAATATGCATTGTTAATTACAAACTACATATCTTCAGGTATGAAACAGCCTGTGCTGCACGGTTCGCATGGTTTGCTAATCCTTCCTTCAGGCTCCTTGCATCGTGTAGCAATGAGACCACAGCCTGTGTGTAGGCACACTGTCCTGGAATAGCTGTGAGTCACACTGCTGGAGAAGAAAGCCGGCTTTGTGGTATGTGCCATGGCAGCACAGGCTCCACCACCACCTCCTGTGCCTCTGATGAGGATGCAACTTTGCAGACTCCTCCTTCTGAGCCAGCTTAGCTCAACAGACCAGGACGAAGTAGAATAGATGCCGGTCTTCCCCTGCTTTCCTGCTTGCTTCAGCTGACACCATTTCAGTCAGAAGGGAGGCATAAATACTTATCCCCGTTGTGTTTACCTACACCACAGTCATTTTTTTTTTATATTGACAGCAGTAATACTATCAGTACAGGTTACTGTAGGTGATGTGTAATTTGTAATTGATTACTGCTCTGAGAATCTGTCTACTTATATATGGCACACAATAAAAGATGTAAGGTTCAGTGTAGCAAATCTGGTGACACCGACAGAGCAAGGCATTGTTGCCATTTATTTGAGTGTTGGCCTGCTGTTTCCCAAATCAAGAATTTTGTTCTTCACCATTAAAATGTTTTTCTTCTTGGATCTGAGTTTGACAAAAGTAGAAGGAAGCACTTAGCTTCATATTGCATCAGCTGTCAAGTTAAAAGGTATTTATTTACTTTGGGAAGCTGGCATGAGTCATTCTGAAAAGTTTATAGACATTGTTTTCATCATAATATGGAACAGGCTCTTATACGTGACTTATGCTCTAAGAGTTTCTCAGAAAATAAATAACAAAGTGGTTTAACAGATTATTTTTATCAGTGCTTCATAATCAATACTTTTCTGTATAATTGTTCAAGGTAACTGCAATTAGCTCTACCTCATCTAAGCAGTTCTACCTCACCCTTCTACCGCAATCTACACACAGTTATGGGTACTAAATATCACTGTGGTTAATTGGGAGTCCTGCAATAGGCAGCATAGCAGTAGCGGTGACTGTTCACTTATGACTTCTGTTCTGCAGCCAAGTGCTGAGGTAGGGAGTGGCATCAGTATATTAAGTTTTCCTCTTCTGAAGTAAAGGGAATAGATGATTGAAGCCAGAATCTTTTAGGAAAGATGGTTAAGTGCCAGGAGACTCTGGGGCTGAAGTACTGGAGGGCTGAAGGAATTGTCAATCCCGTAGGCAATTTCCATGCTTCTGCTAAAAATAAATGCCATAATAAACTTGTGCCTCGTAATATATCCGAGGTATACAGCAAAAGCCTGCTAATGCATATCCACCCTACTGAGGCTATTGCCATATGTTAAACACTCCATGTAGACCAAAGGAATGTTAGGAGGAACGCAGTATCTCAGGGAGCAGGGCAGGTGCAACCTGGCCAGGGATAGCCAGAATTTCCCTGCTAAAATACATCTACTGGGGAAAAAACAAGCCAAGTCGGCAGGTAGTCATATTTTTATCTTCTTTTTCAGCAACATGTTACCAGCAAAACAGCAGTTACAGCAATAAAAAAAATAAGTGTACTTATGTTCAACCAAAAATACAATAAAAAAAAATTATCCAGGGACTGGGTATATTTATTTACTTATTTCTTTACATCTGAAACAGTGAAATGTTAGAGTATTTAGTTCAAATTCATGATATCTTAGTGAGGTTTGGGCTTTTCTTTTTTTTTTTTTTTTTAATTTTTTTCCTAGACTGAGGGGTTGTTTTCTAATGCCAGTTCTTTTAATGCCATTCCACTAATGAGAGTACTTCAGAATTATTGGTTGGAGTTGTTCAGTTTTCAGAATGATGTCTGAGAGAAAGAGGATTAAAACTGCCATCTAAGAGCAACATCTGTACACTAAGATGTAGTTTTATACCGTACCAAACCAGGCACCTCTGGAAAATGCAGCACAGAGCTGTCATCATGGGGATGTCTTTCTAGAAGATTTTTGGTAATGAAGTCCTGGTCTGTCTAGGAAGTGGCACCTGAAAAGCCTACTAGCCCTTTTCCATACAACACCCCTATGGAGTTTTTCTCCTACTCTTCTTCAAGTAGACCACAAGACCCTTTACCTCACTGCTGCATTCTTGCACTGGGGGCTGCCTGTGAAAGCAGCTCTGTTTGGTGTGTTCCCTGCTCACTGTAGGTGTGCTGGCAGTGCTGCCACTTCCCAGGCTGCCAGGAACTGCTCACACACTGCGAAGGTCTGTCTTTATTCAGGCTAATGGGTATCCGAGGGCAAGGCTAAGATGAAGAGAGCCCAAAGCAGGCTTGCTTTTTCCTTTTTTCCACATTTTGGCTCCCATGGAGATCCAATGTTCCATGCTTCAGTGGCGTCACCTCCTACTAGCCAGAGCCAAGCAATGCTCTTGGGTACCAACATAGTCTCTTCTCCAACATGTGTTTTCTGTGTCCCAGGAGGAAATTTCTGAGCCTTCCACTCTGGGTTTCTTTCCTGTGTCCTGCTTAAACTGCTTTTCTGTTCATTATTTCCCTTCCAGAAAAGCTATGTTTTTGGACAAGGGTGGGGACTGTTATATTTCTCTCACAGGAAAGAGACTTGGGCACTTTGAACTACTTCTTATGCCCAAGAAAGTAGCAGTGGGCTACAGTACAAAACAGCTATTACTGCTCAAATTTGAATTACTCATCTGAGCAACTAGACTTTCCTAATTAGGACTAAAAGTTTCAGAAGTGTGTCAGGGTGTTTTTCACTCCATCAAAATTTAGACATTTATATGTTAGGCATCTGTTCTTCGTTAGTCTTTCACTCTTCCTCTGTAGTCAGTGGAGACAGACCCTCTGGAGGATGACTTCTGACAAGTTTTGTAAGGTGGGATGAATCAGCTCTTAAACTCCTAAGCCATCAGCTACCAGAGTTTTAGATTTGATTAGGGCCTATTTAGAGCTCACAACTCACAACTTTATGCTTTCAACTTTTAATATCTTTTAATACAAGAATCTAAATCTTCTGAAAACATTTCTTAGCTCTTTTGATGAGTTTCTTCCTTAATGGTAACTAGAGGATGAAACTTCCCAGTCATACTTTCTTCTTATGACCCTATATATATAAAAATAATAATTTACAGATAATGAGCAACATTGTCTTGGTGACACTGTTCCATATTCAGAAAACCAGAGTCTGACAGATATTCTTATGTCCTCACATTTAATCTCTACTGTTCTGACTCAAACACTCGGATAATTTTCCTTGCAGTTTTTCGGTTTTGGCTCTTCTGGTTTATAATGCTACCAACAACGTCAATTTAGAAGAGGAGGACATCCGACAGAAGCTCATAAATAATAATGGGACCATGGAAGGAGGATATAAGCTTCATACCGTGGATGTTGATCCAGTGGGTAAGTAGTTTTCAGCTTTGTTACAACAGCTTTTGTTTGCTTGTCCAAAAATAAGCATCTTCTATGTTAAAATGATCCCACATTTCCAGAAGGTATGACTGATTTTTAATTGTCCCTTTAAGCCTCATTGTTCCACTAATCTCAGAGAGCTGTACTCCAGGTACCTTTTAACACACAAATGCAGTTGTTCAGATTGCTTTAGTCAGTGTTTCCCTATCTGGTTCAAAGAGGCTGGAACAGTTCCTGATGGCACCTCTGGTAGTTTGAGGATAAAGATGTATGATTTACAGCCAGAGCCATAATGAGACATTTTGGACCTCCAAGGCCCCTCATAGCCACTTCTCAACCCTGTGGTCTGTGCTTTTGCCAGCTGCTGCCCTTAATCAGTCTCCTTTTAGCAGTCATCTTTTCCCATTCAACTTCTTCCAGTCAGAGATTGCCCTTCCCTTGGGAGAGAGGAGGTAGGGGCTGGTGGACTGCAAATGGATGCAGCATGCAGTTCAATCCTTTCCCTTGAGAAGAGCCGTATAGATTGACCTTGTTGTGCACCCCTCCATTGCCACTACTCTAGATAACCAAGCATTTCATTTGAAGACAGCTTTGTGCTGTAGACTGGTTGATGAGCTGAAGACAAGAAATGGGAGATGATTAGATGAAGAAATTTGCCATTAACACTGACATACTTTTATTTTTACAGAAAAATGTTTAGCTGAAGAAAACCCTCCAAATTATTTTTGGCCAGATACCAGACCGACTGTGACCAACTTCACATTATGCCATGGGAGCTCAGTTCAGACCGCATCAAGAACCTGGTAGGTGTTCAGATAGCTAAAAATGATTTCTGGAAGATGGTTTTTATACTGTGGAAGATTATTTGTGTGCAGTAAGAGTATGTAATTAATTGGTAAGAAAAACAGGCTCATACGCCCCTTCTGTAGGGCGTATTGAGGTCTACAATGAATACATGTTAAAAGTTACTATAAAAATAACACCTTCTTATGGAACAAAACTACTTTCTTCAAGTCCTGAAGTTTATGTTGCATGTCTGTGTTACAGTTTCACATTTTCTCCCACTCCACTACTACTATCTGACTTGCATAAGAAATTATCAACAAAACTCTGTGAAGATGAGATGTGTATTTGGTTTAATGCAGAACCTCTCATCTCATTAAGGGAAAGTAAAAGAAATTCTGTGAAACAAGTATTTTGTTGCTAGTCAGTCACAACTGAAGGTGGGGATAATCTCACACTTTAAGACCTGAACTTGTGTTTTTAAGGTTTAGGCTAAATTTTCCCTAGTGTAGGCTTTTAGACGCTGTATCTCTATTTCCCATTTGTAAAATGGTAATATTATTACTTTCATTGATATATGACCAAAACAATATGGCTTTGATCTCCTTTGAGTGCCCTGAACGCTATGATGATGCAATATTAAGTAATTTCTTCAGTATTTAGGATGATCACCATTAAATGCAATATAGTAGCCTTATCCGCCCACATTGCATCTGGAACATGTTCTGAGAAGATCAGATCTTTTTACTTTTTGAAAACAATATGGCAACATGGATATGAATCAGCTTTGAGGTTCTGTGCCAAACAGGAAAGCAACCAGCATTATATTTAACTCACTTCCTCAGCCTCTTAATCTTGTACAAGAACTGCTGGATTCTGATTGACCAGCTTTTGTTGTAGAGTAGTGCAGAAGTCATATTGTTTTTATGTCAGAGCCTCAGAATCATTAAATTAAGACTTCTGGCCTCTTCTGCCCCAGTATTGCTTATCTTTATTGTTCATTTGTGGTCTACACAATACCATCATCTGTTTACAGCACTTCTCATAAAAAAAAAAATACTGTGTTCTGCACTGTGATATGCTTTCCTTGCCTCTGCCTTCACTAGCTTTTGCCAATATGGAGTACAGATGGGATGTGTTTTGAAAGAAGAGGAAGCTCTTCCAATGATCTTTTCTAGTCCTATGCATCCTACAGTAGAAGGTTATCTGCTAGTGTGCTGTTATAATAAAGGTGATCAACTGAGGAATAACTTTATTCTGTCATGTGCTGAGTGAAAGAATAACACTTTCCCATTCTCCATCCTGCCTTTGCCATGCTATGATAAGATTGTTATCTATAAAGAAAACTAAGGGAAAAATGTGTTAAATTTTGGAGCTGTATCTGGGTATTTTGCTATGATAAGGCTTTCTAAAAGAAGCATTTTGAAAAAAAAACAAAACAAACTTATCTGCCCCTCACCAGCACCTGGATCTGATGCTGACCTGCCCAAGTTTTCGTGGGTCGCATAAGTTTCTATCTCCACATAGCTCCTGTGCATGCTCTTCTGAGAGATATTACAGCTTGCTATTGACTTGATCAAAGCCATTTATATCAAAGGGAAATCATAGAAACATCATCTGATTAGGCCATAATAGGAGCATAATTTGTGTTAAAATTTGTGTCTTTCCCAAAATAAAAGGCCAGAATTTCTGCTGATGCAGTTAATTAAATCAGTACAGGAATCAGCTGGGAATTTGTCCAAAAGAACAAGGGTTTCTCTCAGCACTGTCACTTAATTGATCACATATTTCTGCTGTCAAGCATATATATTTAATGTCACTAGGGGTCATATTGCTAGGAAAATTGTGAATTGAGAAGAGTGGTCCACTGTGACACCTACAAAAGAATTATGAAACATTAACATATTTTTACTATTTTATTTCATACAAATTTTGTCATTTTTCCTCTTTAGCTATTTGGGTCTACAGAATTACACATCATACTGGGGCCAGCCTGATCTTAGAAACTGCACAGGTGAGTATATTGATGTTGGTCTTTGGCTAAAGGAATAGTTTTGTAGTCTTTGGTTACTGCTTACTAAAAGAAAGTTACATTAAGGAAGAATATCTTCCCTTTTATGCTAAGTTGTTTAAAATCTTTCTAAAAAATCAGTGCAAAATAAACTCTGGGAAGTGCACCAGGCTCAATTCAGTCCACCCATGAAAATCTCTGGATACTGATTAATGACATTAAATGCAATTTAAGCAAAAATAGAGGCAGGTAGTAGTTTGCCTCAATTTGGCATTCATATTTAGACAAATTTTTAAATGTTTCCAATGCCTATAGGTGACAGTGGAAGGACTCCCACTCTCTTCACTGGGCTTATGATCAGATATTTTCAGATTTATTCTCAGTTTGCAAAATACCCCTGGATGTCATTCTGGCCTTAAAGGAGGAGTAAAATGAACAGACAACAATTTTATGGCCCCTTTTTCTAGTTCCGGAGCTAGTGAAGAGAATGATACTCTCGTTTCAGAGCCCCTGCAGCAAGCTCCTGTTCTGAATTACTTTCTTGGAGAAGCTTCTTTTTCTTTCTCCACTAATAGGGGTGTCCTAGGGAGACTGGCTACCTTAGCAATTGAGAACTTGCAGTCAGGGTATACGAAAAGATCATTTCATGTAAAATGGACATTCTACAGTAAATGTAGTAAAAGCCGTATTATAAAACAGAACATTAAAAGAACAGAGCCAGTTGCAGACTAAAGAAGAGTGATATATCAAAATCTTATTTGTAAATTCCAATAAATCTCAAACATTTTGATATTGTAAAATACTAATGGTTTTATTAGTTTTCTATCCAGGTACCCCATCAAACTTAACAGTTCAATACGTGATTTACGCTAATGTTTTGCTGTTAGACACATACTCAAGCTTTCCTTACCAGGAAGATTCTTCTCATGAAATTTGCTTAGGTGTTGTGCTTGCCAACCCTCTGAGTAAGACTACAATCCTCTGAAGGAACTGAAATACTTGCAATCAGGTCAGACTTTCTCACCAAAGCTTAAAAGAATTAATACTTTTTCAGTAAGAGTGACTTTGGATGCATTTGTTTCACTTCAATACTGAAACTTTTTCCCAGTGAAAAAGGAAGGATAGCATAAGGAGAAAAAAGGAGAGAAAATATGCTTCTTATTCCTTACTTCCCCTGTTTTTCTTTCAGTCAGTCCTTTCAATAATAGTTCTGATGTACAAACTCAAATCAAATTAAGGAGAAGGACACAGCCAATGCGGACAGTATGTAATAATCAGCAGGTTCTATACACTTTTTCATGAAATTATAAATTTGATAAAATGATAAAATCCTATGTTCATTACAAGTACCACAGACCATGCTCTAATTTTCAACAGTAAGTATAAAAAATTGTGTTTCTGAATTACTTCAGGACTGATAGGCATTATTTTCTCTTTTTATTCCATTTTACGTGTTCACTTACAGAAAATGCAGCTGACATAGCCAATCAGCTTCTGAATCTCACTGGTGAAGGGCAGCAGCTAACCTCAGACAAAGTAAATGATGTTGTGCAGAAGCTCAAAAAAATTGTGAATGATGAAGAAATTGATGAATCTCTGGGTTCTACCGTGGTGACAATTTTTTCCAATATTCTAACCAGTTCAGACAGTGTATTGGCAGCATCATCTTCAGAGTAAGTATTTCTGCATTTGAGACAAGTTTTTGAAAGCAACGTGTAAGGCTGGAAGGATTCATTCTTCCATATATAGACAAACAATTGCAGTACAAAAATCAAACTTTTCTGATTTCCACTAGAAAGAATTTTCCAAATTAGATATACAAATATTTGTTCTTGTACTAAAATTAATGTGCTTGACAAAGATAAAGTATTTGGGTGGAAAAGAAATCTCCTGATACATGACATAGCATAGATCTAAATATTGTTGGAAAATTATTTCAGGATCAGTGATATGTAGTCAGATAGTTTCTGTCAATCAAAAGTGTTTGTTTTCAACAGAGACGCGTAAATTTACAGCCTGACAGTCTCCTTGTGAATACATAGATGGGTGATAGAGACAGTCAATAATAAAAGGATCATCTGAAACATGAAGAACATATAGAGCATAGTGGGTTTTTTTTTCTGTATTCAGTTTTTAGAATAACTTTATTTTTATTTTCAGAGCTTTAAAAACTATCGATGCCTTGGCTTTAAAGATCCAGTTCACTGGACCATCCATGAGTATTTCAACACGAAACCTCGCTCTTGGAGTGTCTTCTATAAACTCAACTTCATTCAAAGGTGGTTCTTTCAGTGTCAGTCCACAGAATAATGCATCTGATTTCCAGGTACGGAACAAGCAGTTGTATTTACATGTGAAATGTGCCTGTTGTTCCAAGCACGTTTACTGTGGTTCCTATAAACCCACTTATAACTCACAGGTCTCCCCCTACTTTCTATTTCCTTTTTCCTGCAATCATCCAAACAGATTAATGTAGTATTTCCTTGAGTGACAGGAAACCAAGATAAGCTCACATATTCCGTATGGATGAAAAGTAATTTTCTTACAAATCCAGAACAGACTTCATACTTTTTAGGTTTTCTTTTACTAATGAAAAGGGAAAATAATCTTTAACAGTCTGCTGTATTACCCATTGTACACTAGCTAACAATTCCATTGATGCATTTCAGCTATAGAATAAGACACCTAAATATAGGTATGTACATGTAGATTTCTACAGATAGATCTTCAACCTTCCAGTACAGTTTAAACACCTACTAATGGAGTCTGAAGGCTGGTCCAATTATTCACGTGTAGATTGATAGGCTTGTGCCATTTGGGATGTCTGAGGCAGTTCAAGACATTCATGTGGAGTTTGACCAGCCTAGATATGAAAAATAAAAGAAACAAAATGCAGAATGGTCTCCAGTGCTACAGTATCTAGACAGGCTGCTATAGTTAGGATACTTGTCATCAACCCAAAAATTTAATTTTTTTTTCCACAAATAGAAATTATATTTTTTTCTTGCAAATAGAAAAGATCAGACGTCTAATAGCTATGAAATAATATTTGAGGTGCACATGAATACCTATTGGGATTTTCCAAAGGTTCTGTTGAAATCAGTAGCAATGAGGTGCCAAGTCTTTTTAATTTTCATTGTATACCTGTCTGCATCTCCTGGTACCCAAATGCTTTTTAAAATGTAGTGCAATGTAATTTTTCACAGTTATATAAGAAGCCTATGAAAAAGGTAATGTAATCTCAGTTTCCTGGGAGTCTAACCATTCAAATACACTGAGGCTTACTTGGGGAAACACACAGAAAATATAAAACAGAAAAATAAGAATAATCTGCTAGCATTTGGGCCAGAGGAACCAAAACTGAATTGAAACAAAATGTGGTATTATAAAAACAGTGTAAGACTATTCACCAGAGTACAAGCATCTTATGCAACCGAATTAATTTCCACTGCAAAGCAGCATGACAGTTATCCTAATAAAAGACTGATCATTTTATAAAATACTATATCCTGTAAAAATCAAAAACAGTAATGAAGACAGTGCTGGGAAAGTAGTAGTAATATAATAGGATGTAGGGCTTTTACATGCGATGTATATAGACTTTGGATCAAAACTCAAATGCTGGTTTAAATAGACAGAAATGGGTTTAATGTTATAGAGTTTTCACATACTTATATTCATGAACATTTTGGCTAAGATTTCTTACAATCAATTTTATTAGAAGTTTTTGGTAATTGTACATATAGTTTTGTTCAGCTCTCCTATTAATGAAGCTCAATAGCTGATTGTTCTTTGTTATCAAAGGAACATTTCTCCTCCAGATTTCATCCTGTATTTATGGAAAGAGGAAAGGAAAAATTCTGAAGCCAGGTTTGGGCTGTTTGCATGTATAAAAGAATTACCATCTGTGGCTTGAGGACATCCAGGAATTTTCTTGCCCTGGAATCATTTATTATAGCACTGTCTAAATAATCATAAAATCCAAACTCCGTCAAATTATTTATAATGTTCCTATTGGAACATGAAGTTGTTCTCAGACTTCCACATTTCCAACAGCTGATTGAGAATTCCTAGCATCCTTCCTACCAGAAAAATCTGCAGCAGCTGTGGTCACAATTTATATTTTCCATGCCTATCAGGAAAGATACTTGCTATCCCTGCTGGAGGGAGATTCCCTTTTTAAAGCCCAAGTTTTTCAACAGTGATGTGATGATCTATCCCAGGCTCATCAGAGAGCATTAAACTCTTCAAGCTGTATGTCAGAATGTTTCCAGATTTTATTTCATTTTTTTTTCTTAAAGTAGATATCAAGCAAATGTATCCATGGCAATTTGGAAAGATTCTATTTCAGTCCACTGTGTCTTTATGTTTCTTGCCAAAGCTTTGACTAAGTTAGCTTTTGGTGATTCATATTATCAAATTATTCCTGTAATATATCCATACTTCTTTATAGAAGCCTCTTCCACTCTATTTGCAGACAATACCTAATGGCACAACTTTATCACACACACACTTCCTGTTTAACGTGACAGAATTATTCTTTGAAAACCTTTTATTCAACTGCATTTAGCACTGTCAGGAGACACCTATGAACCACTTCTTACTATTTTCCAAGGATGCCTGTTACTCACAGTAAATCAGTGGAAGTTAAATAAATCTATCAGTAGCCTATGGCTTTTAACTTTCTATTAGCTAATGGTGTTTTTAGAATCATATGATTGATCATGAGAGGCATAAATACATGACCAAGTTGCCTCTGGAGAAGTCAGGAGTGTGAGTTTCCTTACCTCACAATAACATTCTTAAACACTTTTACTATAGAGCCACTGTGAGATGGCTTGCTCCCCTTCCTTTGATGGGTAGGGTGGCACACCTTGAGTGTGCTACGGTGGGAGAGCTCTCTTGTAGCTAATGAAATGCAAGCTTGCATCCTTGTTTCTTTCCTGCTCACTTGTTATATCCCTGTGCCATAGAGGGCTTTCAGCTGTCTGACACATTACCAGTACAGATTAAACTTATATTGATGACAGAAATTGACTTTTTTGTGCTACACGGAACGATAGAGAGGTGACACTAATCATTGTTTTAAAATCTCCCTTCTGTAACAGAGAAACTAGAAAGGCTCATAGGAGAATTAATTCAGATGTGCAGATCAAGCCAAATAATACAACTCAAGAAAGAAAGATTCACAGCATATTTTTCAGTTCTCAGCAATGTTTGGTATGATGAGAAGTACCTTGAAGGTCATTGAAAATTATCATTACTGTTATATTATCATCTCATTATTTCCAAATCATTATTATAGTAATGGAGGAGTGTTTTGATTTTATCTAGTACCTTTTTGTAGCAGAAGGCTGATCTCATGCAGGAATGGTGGGAAAGCCTCCTAAGCCTTTTTAAAATTTATTTATTGCATTAACTCTTACATACATACAGGTCATAGTAGTGTTGATTGGTTCTAGTCCCATGTTTACCTATCTTTATGTAAGGGTGTGAACCCAGTTGTGGACAATGGATGGTTTGGGTTTTGTTTGAACATGCTCTTCTGTTGTTTTTATTTAACAGATAGATTTTGACAAGGATCAGACAAATGCCTTCGCTTCTGTTGTTCTGCCACCAAGTTTACTGAAGAATTTAAGTCAATACGAGTTTGAAGTTATATCAAGGGCTCAGTTTACTTTCTTCAATAAAAATGGTCTTTTTCAGGTAAACTTTAATGTGTTTGAAGTCATTCCAATTAGGCTGAGTCAAAGCCACCTGCTAAAGGTTTTCTGTAGTGTAATCATTTCACAGCATCCCATGAATTACAGGAATGAGAAGGTGGTACCGGATATAGGCGCTAGAGGCAGTGTTATGTTCAGTGACAAGATAGTCAAAGTACCCAAGCTGAATTAAAGTCAATGATTTGACTGCAAATTCCCGTCACACGGGAGATAAACTTTTTCTCAGGGTAACCTATGGAAAACTGTAACAGAGTAAAGTAGCAAGGCCTCTTAAAGGGCATAACATGTTAAAATGCATTAATATAGGTCCTTGTTATTCAGTGGAGTCAGGTTCCTTTCAATCAGAAAAGAATTTGGCCTGTCACACTGCCAAGTACTCTTTCTTCCTCTTTTCCTTAAAGGAGTTGGTTTACACTCATATCCAGCTGACTACTCATATTTAGTTGCAAACTCTGGGCTGATGGCCATTTCCAGAGAACATTTGGTTTTGTACATATCACTCTTCCTATATGTGTTTTCATAAGCACACCGTATTTTATTATGGAATAAGGATAACAGTACTTGTACCTGAAAAATAAAGGGACTCAGGTAGATTTGATTTTTTTCTCCTTTGGGTCCCATCATATGGTAATTATAAAAAGTTCCTACAGGTAGATGCAAAAAAATAAGGAAGAATTCACAGCTTGGAAAAAACAACCAAAACCATACCTATATGGAAAAAAAAAAAAAAAAAAGTTAATTAAAAAGGAAACATTGTTTCATAGTGAACCGTAGACTGAGTCTCAGAAGACTTGAGTCTGTTTTCCCATTAGTATTTCAAGTGACCTTTGGCTCTTGTTCATCCGCTGAACTGTGTAGTATTGTATTGTCGCTATATTATCATTTTTATTGGCAGTGTATCCAGATTCTTCAGATAATCTGAGCAAGAAAATACCCATGACCCTCAGTTGCCTTCTGAAATACACCCCAAAGTACCTTTAACTATTGAAAATAGTATTCATTTTAAGCCCATTTTTGAGAAAAACAGGATGGATATATTTAATAAAGAAACCAGAATACAGATGTAAACTTGTCCTAATGGCATAAAATCATATAAAGTCAGAATGTGTCCTTTAATGGTGCAGGAATGTGTTTCTAAGGGATACTTAAGAAGTCATTGAAAAGCAAAAAACATTAAAATCTGCATCTAAATTTGCAACTAAAATTCCTTCCATTTTTTTGTGTGTTTTTCAAACAATTTGTGGGTGACATGTTCAACACTATTAAATAAAAATGTGTAAAGCTCACCTTTTAATAAGTCAAAAAATAAAGTAAGTCTAAAAAGTAATAAAGACTAAAAATAAATGATCTCCATGCTGTCTCAAACCCAGTAACTTTATCTGTATATATATAAAACTATATAAAAATATTTCACAAATATATTTATTCCAATCACAATTTTAAAAAATCCCAATGCTATTAGCTGCATTTCTTATAAGCATTCAACATAACAGTGAAACATCATACTTTACATCACTGGAGGGTTTTTTTATTTGCCACTGGAGAATGCTAGTAATAAGTTTTATCTTGTCATTCATTAAAATCTGATGTTTACATTACTTAGAATACTATATGAAAAATTAATGTAAGCTATTCAGGGTGGGATTCATTTTGCCAAAGGCAGGTGTGTTCAGTGTACATACCTATGCTTGAACTGTTCTCCATAAGTTGCCTTCAAAGCCAGTTAATGCAAAAGAGTGGACACTGTTGAGGTGTGACACATCTCATCCCAGTGCAGGACTAAGCATCAGTTCCCCAGGCAAATAAGCAAAGTGCAATTTGAGACACCCCAAGGTACAAAGATACTACTGGCCGACAGATGGGACAAAGAACACCTAAGAGATGTGAGATCTTCTGCAGTAGTAGCTGGAGACTAGGCAGGATACCTTAGAGCCTCTAAAATGGACACTTATTTTAGGCAACCCATATTCAACCTAGGTGTATAGAATAAGTAAAATGGATTACGCACTGGATGTGCTAGTTTCACTGACTGTTAAGAAATGCTAGAATGGCTACTTCAGTTCTAGACATCTTTTTACGTGTTTAAAGTTAGGTGGAAAGAACATCCTCATGAGTTCTAAGGCCATGAAAATAAAGTGAAAATATGATAAATATGTGAATGGTGATTGTCTAGACTAGACCAGATTTATGGCATGAACACTAGCCATATTGCTTTACTTTGTACCTCTGTATATTTTATTGGCTAAAAGCTTACCCCTAACTTTAGATGAGCACAGCCTTATAGCTAAATAAGCAGTTCTCTGTATTCTACTTTAATGCACACAATATTTCTATTCCTTTCTAAGGACAAGTAAGAATATATTATATTGCCTTTCCTAAAGAGACATCTGATATGTCTGCTAGAGACATAATCCACTGAAACCCATAGAAATCTGTCCAAAGGCTTTCCTAGACTTTGTCAGGTGTTGAAATTTAGGTAGTAGCCAAGAGGTTTTCTCGTTTGAATGCTCAAGAACTGTCTAGAAAACTGCATTTTCACTCCTCTGCAATTTTTAAGTTTTTAGGAAATTAGGTCACAGAGCTCCAGTATAGTCTGAAATGCCATGTTTAAAAAAATCTTGCATATGGTTCTTAAGAAGTTAAAATCTCTTCGCAGGATAATGTGCACTTAATAAATGAAGCTATTCTGCCTTTCATGAGTGGGTGGCGGGATCTCATGAGCCCCGTGCTGAGCTGATACCTGACATCTTGTCAGGCTAACAAAACCCCTAGACTGAAGGAATCGGGGGGGGGGGGGGGGGGGGGGGAGGGGGCTGTCAGGAGTTTCCCAGTGCAGAGTTTTGGAGGAAAAGTGAGTGGCAACAGATTCATTTATTCATTTGACCTAAGATCTGCCACACGGAGTGGCCAAGCTTCCCAGCTTCCCATAAGGCCACCCAGCCATGTAACTATGCAGGTTTCAATGGAAGCTCATCAAAAGAAAATAGTATTTCCAAAGCAATTCCATTTTAATAAATCATCAGTTTCCAAGGAAAACTTCTCTTTTGGAAAATTCTCAACCTGGTACTTGTTCACTGCCTGTTAGAAATGTTATTACTCAGTGGTAACATCAGTATTCTATTTCATTTCTCATCAAATATGACCTAGTAGCAAATATCTCCTCCAGTATGTAACATTTCTTTGAATTTATTTACTGTTTCTTAGCCATTCATTGTAAATGGAGGATGATTTAGCAGTATACACAGAAAACAGGTTGTTGGCTAAAAAATGCATCTACTGAAAAGGATAACATCGACAATAATAAGAAAGCTAGTTCATTCTTGTTTAGGGAAATGAGCTAATCATATCATGGGTTATCTCCTACATTGTTTGAGTTATAATTTTGTTGGCATCAGACATAATGATTAAAGGGGGAATTTATGCCTTCTAACCTCTCTCTATAATTGTGCCTATATATGTTTATGACTATAAGGAAAATAGGGAAACTTCCATGAGGCAAGCTCATAATTTGATTTTATAAACATAATGTTCGTATATTGCATGATCAAAAGTGTAAAAATGATGACAACTTATTTGTTCTGGCATGCTACAAAAATGAAACTGTGTGCTCTGGCTTTTATGTTATGTGCTGCGTAAGCATTTATATTTTTCTGAATCTTTCAAAGGATGCAGAAAATCCTGCCAATTTGACCAGTTTTGTGGTGGCATGCAGTATTGGAAACATAACCATTCAGGATCTTCAGGATTATGTGAAGGTTACAATTAAGCATACCAAAATTCAGGTAAAACGAGATTGATTATTCAGATGAACAGGCAAACAGTTTATATATAGCAAAGGCTAAGCATATAGCCTGATTGATTTGGATGGATTTTTAGTAAGGACATAAACTAAAAGGGAAATAAAAACTCTAGAATGAAAACAAATAAGCAAAAAGTAAAAAAAAAAACCCACAAAAAAACCTCTTCCTCGCACATTCCTGCTCTGTATTTATATGAAACGTGTTGATTCTGCCACTCAGAGGCAATTTCTGTGCCAATAACTGTAGGCAAAACCTCTGTTCATGACCACGTTTGTGACCAGTGACCAGAGACACGATTTATTACACTGGAACTTTAGAATTACTTAAATTCTTTGATCAAACATGAATTGTATTGTTAATAGCTCCCCAAGTTATTTTCTTGTTAATGTGGTTTTCAGCAAAGAAAGAATGGACAGGACCATATTGTAAAAAGATGACTACAATTAATTTAGGAAAATACAGACCAAAGGCAACCTTCTGGCACATACTTTTTCAGTTAAAAAACATGCGAGCTTGAGTGTCCTCAGACATGTTGTCAGCAGCTACTGCAAAAGAGACAATAGCACTAGAGAACTTAAGAAAGAAGATGTTAAAATGCAATAGCTAAGTAAATTAAGTGATGAGAACCCAGTTTCTAATTTTCACAGTTTGATTAACTTTCCTGTATTTCATTATAATGATTATTTTAAGGACAGGCAAAACAACCTCCATTTAGGTTCAGCAGGCTTTTGCACATTTTCAAGGCCAGTTATATAAAGGATTCATCAAGAAGTCCTAGGGAAGTGAACAGTAAAAAGTAGTTAGACTCTGTAAAGACGTCATACTCATGGATGACTTTAGTGAGACAATAAAACTTAATTAGTCTGAGGATGTGGAAAAGGAACAGTGCAGAGGAAGAGTGCTCTAGATTTTATAATCTGGGCAGATCTGTCTTTCTAGTGGAGTAAGTTCTAATATGACACAAGAAAAAAAAATTGACAATCCAAATATTGATTCTTCTTCTCATTAAATAAAAAGATAAGGAGTAAAACATCTGTTATAAATGTGTATGTTGATGAGATTTATGTTTGAAGAGGTATACCAAGTCTACTTTTGCATGTCATGTGTTCTTAGGAAGATCCTAAGCCTACCTGTGTCTTCTGGGATATGAACAAAAATGGTAAGTTTAAAAATACCATAGTTTTAAAATTGCTCACTGTCTTAGCCATTTTGCTTCTTAATCAGTCCTTGCAGAATTAGAAGAATTCTTCAGACTGTATCATTTTTTTCTGGTTAGTACAGTTGCTTGTAACAGCAGATGTTAATTATTCTTGTAAAAATACTTTAATGTAAATTTGTTTAACATTTTAAATTCGTAAATTAATTTTCTCTACTTTTCTGTATCTGACAATAGTTTTTCACTGATCTGTCTGTCTGTGCAAATTAAATAGTAATGCCACTCAGACACATGAATGGTTCTTAGCAATACTTTCAACTGGTCATTTTTAAAATGTTGGGTTATTTAGTGGTGAGATTGTGCCTGTTACAAATCTTAAGCTGTTTTTTAATTCTGTGGAAGGTTAGGAACTGCTTTACACAAGTTTCATCTGCCTTGTAAATGGATGACAGTCAGCATGATGAGGTCTCATGTGGAGACACACATTAACAAGGCAGCATTTTAGGCCATTGTTCATTGCTACTGCCTAACCCATGTGTGATGTTACACTCATGCTTTTCATCCTTTGCACAAAATAATTCTCTGGGATGACTTTCCAGTACTTTCTATTTTAGGGATCACTACTGAGATGTTACTCTTCCTTACGATGAAACAGACGGAGTGAGAACTGTCCTTAGCAGTAGTGTATCAGGTGGAGGGGTTTGGTACAGAGTCTTGCAAGAAATAAAATTTAGCATCCAAACTTGTAGTTGAAAGCAGGAAATTCAGACAGAATAACTGAGAAGAATACAGAAAGATAAAAATGAAGGGGGGAAAATCTACTTAGGAAGCTAGTCTTAAGAAACACATTAAAGGAGAAATGCACAGGGAGAAAACTTCTCACTGGCTGCTTGAGTGTGGGAGAGCTTAAAGTGGTTTTGAAACATCTTCACAGTCTTTTGAGAGATTCTGTCTTGAACTGGAGGTACATTTATAGGGCCAGTCAGATAATTTGCTGGATTTTGCCTGGAGTTATGCAAAAAATATCTTTTAGAGTTCAGAGAATATGAACTATTTCACAAAATTAGTTCATATTTTAGCAGGGGAAAATGAAAGAAGAAGTAATCAGAAATACAAATTTTACTTTTTAACATTTAACTTTTAAAGGTAAAATCTTTTTACTTATTTTTCAGCATGGCCTTTTCAGGTGGAGTGAGTAGGGGATAGTTTACTTCATGTTTTTTTCTTAAGACCACAAAAGGTCATTGGGATTATCCACTCTGACCTTCTGCATTACACACTGCAGAGAGGAAGGGTGGGACCGTCTGCTCCTGGGCCATAAATACTTTCATGTGACAGGAGGTATATGAGTAGGAGGAAGGCAGGTGTAGACATCACATCAGTGTAGTAAAAGGGAGTTCTAAAACCATCTTACTGTTGGGTATAACTGAGGTGTGATATAATGCGTGATCCACACATTAGGTCTCACTCATCCCTCATTAACCAAACAGCTCCCTACCTTTATTGTAGCTCTCTGTCTATTGCTTCTGCTCAGTAGTCCATTACTGGGACACTCATCTGGTGTGATTCTCTGCTAGGAAATCTCATACTTGCTTCTGTCCTGATTGTTTTTAATGTTCACCCATTCAATTTGAGAAAGCATTTCTGCATTTGCGCAAGATGAAGTGAGCAATTTGTTTAAAAAGAGGATGACATGAGTTTGTTGGAACATTTCACCTGTTTCATTTCCATAGGTGGCAATGGTGGCTGGAACCCTGCGGGCTGCCAAGTGGACGCCAAGTCCAATGAAAACGAGACAGTTTGCCTATGCAACCACCTCACACACTTCGGGGTCCTAATGGTAGGCAACCTTGCTGTTCACTAAGTTATCTTTCCTAGGAACTGCAGTGCAGTCTTTGTCTTGCATTGAGACAACTCTTGGTTTTGTTACTTGTGTTATTTCTTTTGCACATTATTTTTAATAATGATACATATTTTTCCCCCTTATTGTCATAAAGTTGTCTTTTCATCACAAAATAGCTAGTGATAAGGGTTCAGGAATGAGGTAATGAATAGAATTAGTAATGAAAGTACATTATTATTATTATTATTATGTTCTTTACAAGTGGCTAAATATTATAAAATAAAAAGTAAAATGTGCCCATAAGAGTATTCTAGATTTTGAAAATACTGTGCCACAAAAGACCTGGGGTTGAGACTTCTGAGTGATACCAAAGTACAAATGGCATATTATAACATCCAACTCCAAAGCTGGGACATGGCTGGGTGAAAAAGAAAGTCAGGGACCGTAAAATCAAGGCCCAGTACTAACACTTCCACTAGCAAAACAGAAAAAAATGATCCAAAAGAGTCCTAAGGTGCAGGGAGGGGATCCCTGTCATTTCCCTTAACAATATAATCTGACAAAAATTACCTGAGTGGAGACAGGAGGGTGTAACAAGAGGGAAGTGAATGAGAAAAAAGTCTAGGTAGATTTGAAATTTCAAGATCAGAGAAGTGGGAATTTGTTTGAAAAAAAAAAAAAGTAGGAGAAAAAGTTGAGGTGCTGTTTTCAGAACAAAAAAAAAGAGACTCATATTGTTAGGGAAAACAGTCAGGGAAAGAAAAATGTCTCACAGTCTGTAAAACTGCTAATGAGGATGAAAAGGCAAGGGAACACGATTCCCTTTCATCCCGAGATTAAAGAGGCTAAATTGTCCCTTGGAAATTTAGGTTGCACATCTGACAAGATTTATATTTATCTAATGTCAAAAACTATAAAGTAATACTTTCTTTTGTGAAATGTGTAAACCTGTATTTGCTGTTTTCTAGTAAATGGCTTTAATCAGCTTTGGCAATGCCTTGCAGTATAGGCCATCTGTTGGAAAAAGTGTGCCCACTGAGGGCTGGTACAAAACATTTAACTCTACTCGATCGGAGCCTTAACCAAAGTGTACAGACTGGTTGGCTGAGATAGGTAGAGCATAGCCTTTAGTCTACATATCAAAGAGATGAAAGAGGGAACCATATAGAGCACTTCAGCCTCGTTAGCCTAAGCACCTTATCATTCAGGTGCCTGTAGCAATTTGCACATGTAGTGTTTCTGAGAGAATAACCCAATGTGAAAAAGATGGAATATTGCTATCTTTTCTTAATATTGGGGGGGGGGGGATGTGTATGCTTAGTAATGGGCTGAAACGTTTCTCTCCTGAAATTTGCATTCTTTCGTCTCTAAAACATACTTGCAGAAAAGATGTTTGGTCCTCACCATAGTAACACTCCTAGTGGAAGTATTTGGGTTTTGATTTAACTTGTTGCAGTGACACATAGGACTTAACTGCCCAAGGGAGCTGCATGCACTGACTTTCAGCTTTGGCCTTCCAGACCCTTAATAGAGCTGCTCTCTTCATGCCATGCTGAGATGTAGATATGAAAAAGCCACAAGCTTTTTGTCTTTTTGCAAGTTAAATTGTGGTCTTGTTTCACTTTTTCATCCTCGGAGGGAGAAAAAAAAGGGCTTTCTTTAGGATATGTTCAATGACTCCCTTCTCTTCCCTGAATGCTTTTGTGGCAGTAGGAAATAAGGCAGAAGTTCTTTGAATTTGGGATATGTTCCAATAGTTTTTTACACAGTTTTGACCCTTCTAGTTGCTTTTCTGCTTTAATAATATTTTATTACTTTAATTTAGATATCAAATTATTTTCAAATAACACTCTCATATATATTTAAACTGTCATAGAAGGTTGGGACAGGGTGTAAAAAAACCTGCTCCTTCCTTTTCCTATGAAGAATGGCAAGGTCTGTAGTATTTTGTTCATTTCTTTTTACTAGATAATTTTTCTAGAGACCACAGTGACAGTGACTGTAGAATAGATACCATTATGTGTTAGTATTTGTTCACATTTACTCTACAGTGATATAGATCCAAATATTCTCATTTTTTTCTTGTCCTTAGAAAAGGAAATAGCACTGGCATTTATTCTCAGATGGTACTATGTGGCAATTACAGTTGGACAGAAAACTGGAAAAAAAATCCTCAGAATGTTCCTGCTTCATTTCCAATTTTTTTTCTAAGTGTTGTGTTTGTCACTATTTTTGCTGACCAATTCTATTTATAACTGTAGTTTGCATGTCAAAACAGACCTTAAAACCAAAAACCAGTATCTTACCCTTGGTTTCACCCATAGATTATTAGCTACATTGGCTCTTACAAACTTTTAATAATGAGAAGTGATGTCAGAAACTCCCCAGAATATTGTATGAATGTTGCAAAATGTTTCAGTATGAAAACTTTTAAATGAGTTGCCTAAATCTTACATCTTCTTAAAGAGAGTTGTCTATAAGCAACAGAACTAAAAAGTTTGAAAAGGAGAGATTTTTCCAGAGAAGGATGTTTGAATTCCTGGTACTGAATTGTAAGGATCAGTATCAGGCTCTGTCTATCTGCTGATCCCAGCAGTTATAGTACTTGAAGCACAATGTTTTGAAGAGCTATGGGAAGGAAGTGAGAGGTGTAACTATAGACTGAGTATACTCAGTAAACATGAACCCTAATGTCAGGATTATAGTGCTATTGCCAAAGCATTGTTGAGTTTTACTCAACTGATCACCAAGAGTGTAGTGCTCATGGAAAAGGTGTTTGCTATAACTGATGCCTCTTCCTCCTCTCTCATGTAGGACCTTCAAAGAACCGTTACACAAATAGACCCACAGAATACCAAGGTCCTCACCTTTATCACTTACATAGGCTGTGGGATATCTGCTATATTTTCAGCTGCAACTCTTCTGACATATATTGCATTTGAGTAAGTATTAGTTCTGTGAAAAACATCACAAAGGAAGTACCTGTATGTGATAAGATGAATTAGTTATATTATTAGTGCAGTTTATTTGTTTAGAAAGGGAAATCTATGTTTTAATTTAAAAAAACAAACAAACAAACAAAAAAACCCCTCCATAACCATGGTCACATGTTGCAAGTGGAAATTTTTTTCACGGGGATGCAAGTTCAGACTCTTTCCCCCTGTTTCCAATGTGTTGTGCTGCTCAGGCCTGAGAATAAGACTAGCATGTCTCAAATTTTTCTCTCTGGGGAGTACAATATCCTCTAGATTCTGAATATCTATGTATTGTTTTAAAGTCTGCAACCATGCTTTATGTAAAAACAAAACTTGCCTGTGTGAGCATAACAAGTCCTCAGAATAAAAAGATAAATTTCCAGCTCCTAGAACCCTTCAAAAAGAAGTGGGAAGAGAAGTAAAATGAAGATAAACTGTGAAGTGTTACAGCAGTTTCAACAGCAGTCCCTACTGAAATGTGAAAGTGACTCAAGAGAATGCAAAAGTTTTGAAGTGACGGTTCTGTGAACAGTGAAAAGAGAAAATGAAGTCATGTCAACACAAAGGAACCATTCTGCCTGTAACAGGACAGGACAGAGTAGCTGCTAAAGAAATGCAGCTTGATGGGGGGGCAGACACAAAGGGGGTTTTCGAGTTCTAAATAACTCCAGTGACTGCATTCCTATTGCATTACCTATGGTATAGTGTTCTGGTCCAAGATGGCAGAAGTTGTTGGCTTGCCTCTCAGTTCGTACATTTCAATGTATATCAGTTACAGAAAAATGGACTTGATCTTTATTCTTTCTAAGATCCTATTGAAAAAATCAAAACCAAAAAACGCAAACAGAAAGCAACATGCACTGGACAATATATGCCAGAAATTAAGCAAAATTTACATATAAAATAATCAGAGATGACCTTCTGGTCAGCTGTATTTTGAAAGCTTTCTTTTCATTTTCTTCAGTTTTCATTTGAAGTATAAGACACTTTGTACTACATTTAAGTTGAATGTTTTTTAATAATAAATCAGTTGCTAAAATATTGTCACAGTTAATTAGCTCATTAAGGACCCAAAGAAGTGTAACTTTCCCACCATACACAACCAAAGGCTTCAGCAATTTCACACAGAGGTACACATCCCTATACCTTATTGCCACAAAAACATACAGTTAGGAGGAAGTTCCCTGTGTTTTTATTTACTTTGTAAACTAGTAAACCCAGCTGCTGTATGTGGCTTGAGTGGTAGAAGCCAATTAATCATATGCACCTGTATTTCTCTCATTAGGAAGTTGCGAAGAGATTATCCATCCAAAATCCTGATGAATTTGAGCACAGCCCTGCTCTTTCTTAACCTGATCTTCTTGCTTGATGGTTGGATTGCATCGTTTGACATAGACGGCCTCTGCATTGCTGTAGCTGCACTTTTGCACTTTTTTCTTTTGGCCACCTTTACATGGATGGGACTAGAAGCTGTTCATATGTACATTGCTCTAGTGAAAGTGTTCAACACATATATACGGCGATACATACTGAAGTTTTGCATCATTGGCTGGGGTGAGTTCAGCAGATGCAGTATTTACCTAGCATGTATTTTGAAATGATGCTATATGAAAGCTCTCTATCACAAATGCAGAGAAGAATCAAAATCTGCATGGTGTTTCCTTCCCTCTACCCCATGGCAGTGCCGGCATGCAGCCAGCCCTCTCTGTCACTGAGTTCCCCTGGGTAATTCCATGCAAATACACCATAACTGGCACTCTCCACCTGGAGCAGCTCGCAGCCTGAGGAGGAGCAGAGACACCAGATAAACCGGTCTTACATTCCAAAGGGGCCAGAACTGGAGATGGGAAATGTTAGTGTCATATCAGAGATGGAGAACCATGGCACACAATTAATTCAGAAACTTACTACAAAGCCTATGAGGATCTTTGCATTGGCTTTCAAAAAGCTTTCAATCCATCTTAAAGTTTCTTCCCAGCAAGTACAAAGCCTATGGCAGAATCAGAACCAACCAAAAGTTCCTGAGCTTCAGCACAGTGTTTATACCACAGAGAGATCCTGCCTGCCCTAAGCAGGACTGAAGTGGAAAATGTAATACTGAAAAATAACTGTGAGGCTTGGGCAGCAAGGCTTTTATTCTTCATTATTTTTCTGTATCAGGAATCTGTGCCTTCTGCCTGAATGCACATATTGTGTTTGAAATAATACAACACAATACAAAACCATTAACCTCATGGCTAGAGCACTGACCTCAGTCCAGCTGATAATTGATGTCTTTCCATTGGCAACTAGCATCCTCTTTGGCAACCTCAGCAGAGGACAAGGACTGAGTGGTCGGAAAAGCAAATTAACCTCTTCCCCTTTGAATCTGTTTTGTCATAGAAAGGATAAGACATGTAAATAAGGCATGTCAGGAAACGTACATTTCTTTTGTGTAAGCTGTACCACTCTACATAGAGTTCTCTTCCACATAGTTGTCTATTTTCCCAAAATATTCCCTTTTCCTTCTTATCAAAAAGTAGAAATTTTGCTTCATTTTTTGGGAGACACATGTAAGTGAAGGATATATAATGCTGTAGAAAAAGAGAAGACATTTACAGTTGAGGGAAGCAGTGGAGAAATTACAGGTTCAAGTTCATGTTACCCAGTTCCCCAGCCTAATCAAATGACATTAGCATCCCTGAAAAACATCCAAAAAACATCCCTCCATTAGATCTTGGTTTTGTAATTGTTTGTTAATCTTCTCACTATATTATGAGAACCTGTGTGCAATTGCAACTTTAACTTTGGGTAATTAATGGAGATTACATCACATACTAATATATCATTTTGTACCTTAGAAATCATTATGAGGCTTATTCCTTAATGCCCATTAAGTGCTTTGACAGTTTATACATTTGTACTGTTTGAAAAATTGTTTCCTTGTACTTCTCTGTGCAGTTTTCTGACATAGATCTATCTCAGGATACCTTGTACTAAAGCAATAGGGATGGAGATATCAATAATTGAGATTTGCATGGTAATTTTGAAGGTTTAGGAGACTTGAAAGCAAACTGCAAGTTTTCTTGTGTTACAGGTTTGCCAGCTGTGGTGATAGCAATTGTTTTGGCAAGTGCTAATACAAATGCAAGTCTTGTTTATGGCAAAGAGTTATATGGCAAAGATGCTAATGGGCAAGGAGGAGATGACTTGTGAGTATTTCATTTAATCTCTTAAAATTTAGCATTTGCAATCTGCAGGAAAAAAATAGCATATTCAAATTGCTATGGAAAAGTCAGAGGTGCATTAAACAAGCAAAGTAGGCAAAATCATCTTCTAAATTATTGGAAACTGAAGTGTGAAGAAGGCTATAAGAAAAATGGAGGGAAATCTGCATTACCCAATGCCAGGTACAAACACTCCTCTGGCAAAAGAATGTTCAGAAGTTTTGACATGAAAATAAAATAAAAATACCTGTTTTGGTTTATCTTAAAAGACAGCTATGTCTTCTAGGTAAGAGCAAAGAAAGAAGTAGTATACAAATAGCCTCCTTCGTAAATAAACCAGGCTTTTGTCATTGTAGTTCAATAGCTTTCCATGTTCTTCTCTTGATGTCCAGATAATAATCTCCAAATGCCAAAATTACTGTCACTTCATTTTCTGTTACTTGCCTGAAAAAGCTTCATCATGATAAGTAAAAGGTCATTCTGTATTTTTATTACAGTATCATGCAAAGCATTCCAGCCATCTGTTGCTAGAGGAATAAGCTAGCTCTCTCACATGGCTGTCAAATGGCTACCAAAGGACTACCTGTCCTGCTTCTTTTCCAGAGATGTATGAGTTCTTTTATAGCTCAAGTGGCAGAAACTTGAGATTTTGACACTGAAGATCCAAGTTTATCCATTCTGTTACTAAAGCATCCTGTGCTTCACACAGGTGAAAGTTGTGAAGCTACTCATACTGAGTCTAAACTTACCATGATGAGATAGCAGTTCCTACAGCTTGTATCTGAGGTCAGATTTCCTTTTTAATCAGTGTTAACTAAAATATGGTACCACCTTCAGATTTCTGACATGATAATACTATGGACCATAGTCACTTAAGATGCCACTGGGCTTCATCCTATTTACAAACAGAAAATAGACAAAGGTTTCATCTTAAAGTTTAGGTCTGCATCAGTGGTATCAGACATAGGGTGATTTTCCTCGTGGTCATATAAATGAATGGAGGATAGTTTGCATTATCTAAAAATGATCATATTTTCATATTTTTTACAGCTGCTGGATCAAAAATGAAGTTGTATTTTATGTGACCTGTGCGGGCTACTTTGGAATCATGTTTCTCATGAACGTTGCCATGTTTATTGTGGTGATGGTGCAGATCTGTGGGAGGAATGGGAAAAGAACTAATCGGAGCCTGAAGGAAGAGATTCTAAGGAACCTCCGTAGCGTGGTCAGCCTGACCTTCCTCCTGGGCATGACATGGGGCTTTGCCTTTTTTGCCTGGGGCCCCTTAACTCTTCCTTTCCTGTACCTCTTCTCAATTTTCAATTCATTGCAAGGTAAGCTGAATTGCTATTCCGTGAACAAATAATATTTGAGCTATAGCTGATCTGAGACATTTTATGTTCAGTCAGTTTACTAGAGAACTCAGATCCCTAGTTGATATTAAACCATCATTAGTTTCCCTTTACGTGGAATAATGATACCAACTACATATGGGTTGAATATCTTCGCTATTTTAATTACTGTTTCAAGGCCTTTTCCATAAAATGCACTGTTATTATAAATAGCGCTGTTCCTAACTGAATCTGCAGTGCTCTCTGTTGAGATAGATTCTGTATGACCTTCAGCATTTCCTTTCACTGATTATAACAAATATAGGAAGCTTCTGTCCTGAATTTATTCCTGTAGGGAATCTGCAAAGCTTATAACTGTTTCATGAAGGCATGAGAAGCTAATAAAACAAAACTCAGCCCTGTTTCAGTGTGAAGAGATGGCACAGAGATACGGGGTATTCTTTGGTTCTGTAAGGAAAATCCAATGACTGTTATAGTCAGCTTATTTTCATTTCCTTCACTGAAGTTTTGAATATTTTAATTTTATGACATAGTTCATCCTTCTGAAAAATGCTGTAAATTGTAATCAGTTATAAATTACAGAAATGTATAGCTGACATTTAAAAGAATTTCAGCTCAGAGCTGAAATTTGCATATGTACCAAATGACATAAGAATCTCCACCTCCACTTGCCCTACCCACTAATAAAGAACAACGAAAAATGTAACAAAAAGAAAAAACTCAAGAAGGTCATTGAAAGGGCAGGTGCTATACTACACATACTGATACAAAAAATAAATTTCCCTGGAAAAAAAAACCATAACTGAAAATGAACCCAAGGATGTCAATGGAGGAGCATGTGTTATGCCACACAAATATTGAGCTAAAAAACAAATCTCCCAGGGTCAGCAAAATGTCTTGCCTCTGTGGAAAAAGTACCTAATGTTACACTGTGTAGATTTTATCTGTTACAGTTGAGATGTATTTACTGCGCTAAAAGATTTATTGAGCTTTCGTGGAAAGAGAATAATGTTGTGGGTTTTGGTTTGGTTCAGTTTCAACCTAAAATGCTAGGCAACATGGCAAAAATTGTTTGGATGTAGTGTTCTTGCTAAAGACTTTTTTTTCCAAAGGACACATTCTGATACTCCCCTAGCAGCATAATGAAGTATTTGCTGCAGTGTGTCTGTGTTAGAAATTCAGAAGGGCCTAGAGAGATTAGAAGTATGGGAAGAATATGAGAAAAGATTAAAACTCTGAAAAGCAGGCCAAGGATCAAATTGAACAAGTTCTCTGTAACCAGAATTTCCAGCACCATCAATTACATTTCTATGTGCAGAGTACTGACCACCACTGCTTAAGTCTCTGTGGGGTAATAGCACTGTTCAATGGAAAATGAGTATTTGGAAGGCAGTTCAGTCAGAAAATAAAACTGAAAAACCTGAGGAGCAAATGAAAAAAGGAGTGATGAACTTTTCACAGATTGTGGTAGCAATGATGACACAGTATATGCTCAGGCACGTCATATGAAGCACAGGAAGATAACAATTCCATATCTGAAAATGCTTATTGCTGTGTCAGAGAGAGCAAAGCCAAAGAAACAAGGAAGAGGATGTTTAAAATCACATATAACTGGTGCAGTGCACATGGAACAGTAAGGGAGTGGAATGAAACAAAGAAAAAAACGAGGATTTGTACCAGGAAGCATTTCCAAGCAGCAAAAAGCAGTTCAGTATGGCAAGTCTTTCGTCAGTATTAGCATGACCTTAATTATCAAGGCCTCAGTAAACATGTTTATTCTCTCTCAAGTTTTAGTTTTTGAAAACTGCACAAGCTATACCAGCAACCTCCATCAACTGTTTTTTCTGCACTGGCAATGGAAAAGTAAATTGCAACAACTACTGGTGTTACTGTACATTGCTATTTCATCTACATAGGAAATTATTATTCTCTCTTTGATGCTCAGAGAAAAAAATCTGGGAACATCTCTTTTTTGGCTGCTCATTTTATACATATGCCTGGGCAAGCCAAATACTTTCAAGTCAGAGCCAAGCCAGAGCCAAGCCTAGGGTCTGATTTGGCCCTGGGAAACAAAATCAAAGCTGTATTACTAAAGCACATTGTAAACTTAATGAATAATGAAATACAGAGAAAAAAACTTTGGAGACCAAGCCCAAACAGGGCAAAGTACTTAATGCAGTACATTTGTTTTGTATTACTAGAGACATACGCATTTTCTTTTTTAACCATTCAGACTGTTATTTAAACCATTCCAAACATTCACCACAATTTATTTAAGCATCAATTTAGTAACTGTGTGCTGTGCACAAGTCCTAAGAAGTACTTTGGGCCACAGACAACTGCATATCTCTAAGCCTGTAAGAGCTGCTAGTGATTGCATTGGAATGACTCTGTGCTTGAAAAAATCACACACAGAAATACTTCACTAAATGCAAACACAGTAACTGTAATGCTACAGAGTTTGCATATGGGATGTATTAAGGTATGTTTGCCTTTCTTAACATGTGCTTTTCCTTTTTTTTCCCCATCAGCTCTTGAAAAATTTTGCAAAAACAGTGTTGCATGACACAACTTTACCTAAAGTTAACTGATCTCAGTGGTCTCAGCCTGGCCTTGTTCTATAAACAAATAGAAGTCCAGTTCGGTGCCATGCATCCATGCAAAATCAGACGTCAGCACTTTGGAGGAGAGAGGATAATTTTATGCTCCAAAGCATTTTTTTTCCAAGCTATACTCTGCCATTGTGTTCTACCAGCTGAAACACAGTAGGCATTAGTGTACAGAGCTATTCATGATGACCATAAAGAAACAATTTTAGAGGATGGCACTTAACCACATTTGCCCGCATTATGTAGCATTTATTCATGTTTAAGATATAATCATGAGGGATTTGGCAGTAACATTTTGCCATCAGGTGTTCAGCCTCAGGTTGGCTTTCTCCCAGGGAATAAGAGTAAAACAAGAACAGGCCAAGCTGGAGAATGGCAGAAGATTCCACAGCCAGTGCCTGCCTGGGAAGAGCCAGGAGCATATGAGATTTCCAGCTTCTATATATAGCTCCAAAGTATCTCTGTAGAATGATGAAATTATACCATATACCCAGTTAAGACCTTCTTTACCACATGGTAGATGCTTGTCTTCTGTCTTGAAAATAAAGATTATACAATTACATGAGAAAAATGAACAAAACATTCTACAAAAACATTTTTAGAAGCATTTATTACGATTGCATGCACAAACCAAGTAATTTTCTTCAGAACTAAGTAGCTGGACACCTAATTAATACTTGTGAACATATCCTTACCATTTTCATAATCACTTCAAGTACATGCATGTGATGCACATAAATCCAAGTGTGCTTTTTCAGGGCACTCTTTAGTGCCAATTACAAGGCTTATGGTTTTAAGAGAATACAACCCACAGTTCAGTAAATAGAGAACAGGAGGAGATAAAATATCTCCTTGCTAATATAATAGTGTCTGTATTTACTGTGCAGTCTGGCTCTTGCAGTCCTGTTGGGCTCAAAATATTTATTTGGTTCAAAGACAAAACCTTTTAATTATTTTCTTCTAAGCCAAAAAAATAATTAAAAGATCCACACTTGTCTGGATCTAAATCAACAGTGTCGATAAAAGGAGTCCTATCCTCTTTCTTCTGATATCCCAGACACTTACATAGCAGATAGAGGATGGGAAGACTTTAATTAATTTCCATATCTCTTCAGTAAGGCATGGATGACTCTAACAAAACTCTAGGATTATTTACCTTTGCTTGTACTTCATAGTCTTTTGTTAGCAGACTTTAGTTAATCTGTTTATCTATGTATTAATACGTGCTTCATTTGCTGTCTTTTTGCTTTTGTTGCAGGTTTGTTCATATTTGTATTCCATTGTGCTATGAAAGAAAATGTGCAGAAACAATGGAGGAGGCATCTCTGCTGTGGCCGATTCCGGCTGGCAGACAATTCAGGTAAAAGCAATTCACAGCTCCCCTCCTTAGGTGCTGTAGTAGTGCATAAAAGCCCAGGTGAACAGCTTGCTATGTTGTTTTTAATATAATACAACATGAGCCAAAGATGTGGAAAAATGGATTAATCATAGGTTGTCACTTCAGTACTAACAATTGCCAAGGGACTTTTCAGATATCACTTCATAAAAATTCTCACATTTTCTCTTTGAGTTTTCCACTGAAGGCAGCTGGTAAATTTTGTAGTGCTATAAGCATGGTTTTGGAAGGCTCTTTGGACCCTGGGAAAAAAAAAAAAAAAAAAAAAAAAAATCAAATAAAGATCCAGAGATTTAAACTCTGTCATTCAAAAGCCAATATTATTCCTTTTCTCCTATATTACAGTATGTTGACTGAATTGTGTGGACTGTTAGATTGATGTAGCAGCAGTTCTTAAAAGGCAGATAGAAACACTCTGACTTCTCTTGCTTTTATCTTTGCCTTTTCAAACTGTTTTGTCCTTCACCATATAATTCAGAGCGATCATTAGAGACTCAAAAACATAGAAAATTCCTTTAGCAGAAGCCTGATGACATTCCACAATTGAAGTTCATCTTTATCTGTAACTCTCAGATAGAAAGGAAGGCAGTTGATTTGGACACTTATACGTGCAAGACTTGGGGCACTGAGTTTGCAGTCTCCCACACCTTTGGCCACCTCGGATGGCATTATACTCCTGTGTTTAGGCAGCTTGATCTTGCTTTGCTCTCTGATGTAATAATATTGGGCCATATAATTCTTGCTCGTATGGTTCTTGCTGAGTGACCAGGGTTGAAATCTACAGTTGATATAAGGTGGTGTAATCTTATTGCCTAGTAAAGTAAACCAGTCTATCCTGGATAATAATAGTGCTCCAAACACCCTTGTGTCCTTTTTCTCTTGGCATCCAATGTTTCAAGGTTTTAAGTAACTGCTTTGCTGTCAAGACTTGTACACTACAAAACATTTATGCTTTCAGTTTGTAGTAAGATAACATGATTCGTGATTTCAAAGAGTTAATTAGGAAAAGGGTATTTGTTCTGATCCTGCATCCAGATTGTTTCATATGTTTAGTTTCTGTGTGGTTCATGCTTTAACTCCTGAACTGGAAAACACAGATGGATCAAATTATTTCCAGATTTTTATGCTGCTGTTGGGCAGCTTGTGGGTATGATAGAAATAAAAACCTGAAGGTTCTGAGTACTTCAGTGGTATAGTTTATGTACTGTCATTACACCTAGCATTAACCAGTCCATCCCCACCGGCTGGTTTTATTCTCCATGAACCTGACACAGTTTCCTGGCAGAGCAGTGCAATATAAGCCAAATGTGAACTTGCATACCTATCTAATTGAAGTGTACTTTAGGGCATGCAATGATAAAGCAAAGACAAGTGAAAAGCGAAGACAAACAAGCGAAAGCCTTGCAACACTGCCATAGCTAAATCAGAGAAACAGTAACCTATACCCTAGCAATGATTTAGGATAAAATATTTGTCTTGATTTAACCCAGGGCTAAAGTGGCCAATGTGTTTTTGGTTTGGACTTCTATTCCATTTTGTGAATTTAATTGCAGTACAGTGAATAAAGGCAAGACTAAGGTGTGAAACTGCCTGTACTACCTGCAAGTATGTGATGCAAAAGTAGTTAGATACGTTTATTATTAGAACCCTTGTGATGAGTTTTCCAGTGTCAATTTCCCTCAGTAAGTTTATTTGTATTATTTATTTTGTTTAATTTGGGAAGTTGTTCCAGTATAAGAGGCTATTGTGTTAATGGTTCAGACAAAACTCTTCAAATAACTAAAAACTACTAAATAACCATTATTATTCATTAATAGTGCACCAATGTGCTAAACTCTAGAACAAGAAGTGCAGACCCACTAGTATGTAGTATTTGCCTCAGCAGATGAAGCCCTCAAATGATAAAACCACTGTAAATGCATCTATCCATCCCTTTCCTATCCATCCCTTTCAATTTCTCTCTTCAGGTCATGAAACTGTGCATCCTTGTACTGCTACAGAGCTTCACTGCTCTCCTGCGTCCTGGAAAGGGTCTTTCTTACAGTTCTGCCATCCAGCCATTAGAGCATTAGAACCACCAATTTTAACTACTGTGGTAAACAGTAATCAAGTTGGAATAATTCTTGTATTTCTTAAGACCCAAAGAGGCTACCTAACAGGAAAAGGATAGGCTTTTTGTTAAGCAAAATTAAGAAATGTGTCTGATAATTGAAATGTTCATAACTGAATAAATGAGACATTTAGTACCTATGGTAATTATTTATGTAAAATTTTTCAATCCTTTTTAGACTGGAGCAAAACAGCAACCAACATTATAAAGAAGAGTTCTGATAATCTGGGGAAATCCTTATCCTCTAGTTCCATCGGGTCCAATTCAACCTACTTAACATCCAAATCAAAATCTACAACAAATACATATTGCAAGCGAAACAGCCATACAGGTGAGTTCTTGCACTGTAACGCGGTGCATCTGTGAACATGTAGTTTTGTGTTAAAGGTGCAGTGGAGATTTCTACCCAAAGGTTATGTGAGAAAATTTCACCAATATGTATAGTTTCAATATTTTTAAAATATATGTTACTGTTTGATAAGAATCTTAACTTAATATACTATACATCCAATGCATACTTCTGATCTCAGTATGTTCCCATACTAAACAAAGTAGGCATGACGAAAGCAAATCTTGCTTTTTCTATAGCACTTTCACCTTTTTGGCTACAAGAAGGTAAGTCTTATTTCCCATTGTAAACACAGGGTAGCCAAAGCACAAAGGGTAGCCAAAGCCAAAGAGAGATGATGTTCATCACCCAAGGAAACATGAAAACTAGCAGCACAGCTGGAAAGAGGGATCAAGTCTCCTGAGTCCATGTCCACAGCTGATTCACTTGGTCAAAGTGAATTCCTTACATTTAACTGTAACACAGTTACAGGTGAAGCAACAAATGGAGGCTACTTGGAAATGATACTATGTTCCCAGAGTATAAATTGTCTTTCCCTTCTACAAATACAATGCCATATCCACTGCTTATTTCTTTACATGTCAACAGTGTATGTAATAAAAGGCATCATTTGTATTCCACTCATGACATAACAGTGTGCTCATTTTAAGAACACTTTAAAGGACCGAAGAAAGAGGAACTGGAATGATTTGCAAGTCTCTTTGTTTATGTCTGAGATAATATTTCAGAAAATCACTTAAATAATTTGGATTTTTTCATTAATAAGTTTTTGTGAACTCATGTTTCTGTCCTGTATAAAGTCACATAACATCATCACAGGATCCTCTTCTAAAACAGAGTGGAAATAAAATCTGCACACATATTTAACCCAAAGATGTGTTTACTTGCTTTGAAATATTTATTAGAAGCAATGTTTAGATATGAAATATGTAATTTTACTGTCAGGAAAGTTATGTTGTTTCTTAAGTTATTTTCAGGAGTCCCCAGTGTCTCATTTATGATGGTACAGTCTCCTTTCTTGACAAGTGGCATAATTTCCAGGAAGTGCCTTCTTTTTTTTTATTGACAATCATTACCTAGTTCAGTTAGGCACACAATTTTTATCTTGAAATCCCCTTTTTAAGAATTACATTGTTATTTTCTCACTAACCAATAGTCAGTGCATCCATTAGCATGAAGGGTTGTGCATCAGGTATTTTAAGAGTGCAAATCTTTTGGGTTATCAAGAATATATAAATACAGTAAAAATGAGTGGTATAATTGATACCTTTCTTGATAAGTGGCATAATCTCCAGGAAATGCCTTCTTTTTTTTTATTGACATATATCATATATTGACATATATTGACATATATAATCATATCACCTGGTTCAGTTAGGCACACGATTTTTGTCTTGAAATCCCCTTTTTAAGAATTACAGTTATTTGCTCACTAACCAGTAGTCAGTGCATCCATTAGCATGAAGGGTTGTTCATCAGGTATTTTAAGAGTGCAAATCTTTTTTGGTTATCAAGAATGTATAAATACAGTAAAAATGAGTGGTATCTTAGAAATTCTCTGGTGTACCTGAGCTTGCTTTCAGGACTGCCATTCACGGCTGCACTGGGAGCACACAGTTGGTGCCTGCCTCACAAAGGTGCCTGTCCCTACTGCCATGGCAGGTTTGATGTGCCATGCACCTAGTTGCCCTGAGCAAACTGTCTTCAGCTCTCCTGTGAAAGGACACATCTGTCAGCAGTCTTCCATGAATAGTGTCTGTAATATCCACTGGTCACAGTGCTACTATTAATTTCACAGTAGAGGAGGGGAGCATCATGCCCTTTCCACTGCAGAGCATTCTCTGTTTTGCAGACAGAGAATCCCAATCTGTACTCATGGCAGATCAACCTTTAGACCCTTGGCATTGGGATTAATGATAAAAATATACTTACGTGTTTTGTCAGACTCAGGGCTTTTTATCAGTCTGACAGTTAAAGAGACTTAGTGCTGGAGGTTTTGCAATGTACTCTTGAAGCAAAACAACAAAACATTTCCAGATAAGAAGCAAGTTGAAAGAAACTTGTAGTTAGGAACGTGCTCATGTACTTTCTTCAAAAGTGGTGAGCTTAATCCCATGCATAAAGTATTTCCTGAAAGGGACTGCAGTCGGTAGTGTAATCATAGTTTGAAATGAGGTGGTTTGCTGGACATTAAGGGGATACCACAGTTTTAATGCATTTTGCTTGGACCTCTGAAAATATACATTTTGCTGTGATACTCCAAAGAATTTTTGTTAGTGTTAGGTTTTTAAATAATGATATACCTTCTCATATTAAAATAATAGAAAATAACATAAGATTCCAATTTTTAATACAGCTAAACTTCTCGGTTTGATGTCTTAGCATAATTGCAGGCAAATAATTTAAGAGCTACATGTCTTGGCAACTCTTGTTAATATGGTTATAATGGAATTCCAATCCCTGGAATTGACACAAGCATTCATGTGTTTGTGGTATAGATAATGTCTTCTAAGGCCCTTTCCTCATCAGTGGTGGAGCATTACAGGTAAAGTGAGAATTGCTTTTGTTGAATGCATGGTTTGAACAGGGTGGAGGGATGCCACTTGCATGATGTCCTCATTGACATAAAGGACTTTGCTAATCAGAAATGCTGCTTATTTCTCACTATTACATCTTGCTCCATTGATGCTGAATCAAAGGATAAACATGCTTCAGACTCTGGGTATCTGCACTCTGCACTCTGCATGAAGCATTTGGAAGATACCATTTTAGAAAACAGACCATGTCCTGACACTAATGCCGGTGTACAGTAGCCTGGGGAAAGGAGATTAAGTTGAAAGACTCATAACAAAGCATATATTAAAAAGCAAAAAAACAATCTGATAGACTTCCAGAATTTTTTTAGCATTTTTACAAGTTATTACAGGAATTTTGAGATATTGTACTTCTATTCGGTCTATGGCCATTACACAATTAGTCTTCTAGCCATTGTTTTTTCATATCCAGTCACATCCAAAATAACTCTGAATGACAAACTATACATGCCTGAAAGCAATGCTGTAAACTACTGGTTGAATGCAGAAGGTGCCAACTGGGACATGAATATCGGGTGGACCCTACTGGGTGGATGAAAGAAATCACTTTGGCATCTTGTGGCCCTGCTGTCTATGTGTCTGAAAAAAACTTATTGTAGATACTGTTTAAATACCATATATGAATACTTCTGTGAATTAGAAGTTAAGATTATTTCAGCAGAGAATTTGGTGGTACAACTACCATTTACTTCAGTGATACAAGATTTTAACCCTGTACTTAGGTGTGAAGCCCATTGAGCTAAAAAATAAAGAAGGTCCCACTGGTTTCAAAGGCCTTACATAATTCCTGTGCATGCAAATTTCATGAGGAAATAGCTGATATTTAACAATGTAATAGTGCCTTGTGGGGAAAAAAAAAAAAAAAAAAAAAAAAAAGAATTCCAAAATCTTTCCCTAAAGACTGAGAATTAACTTTTCATTTTTGTCATAAGATATTCAATATGTAGAAAAACTTCCAAATGTGGTACCATTGGCTAGTAAGTACATACATTGAAAGGCTCACAGTACTCAGCAGTTTGCTATTGGACATGGAGTTATTTGCTGCAATTCATGGACATTCTTGCGTGCTTCAAAAAAATCATCCTGATATGCCTGAACATGCCTGTTTCTTTCTTCATGAGTGAAACTGTTTTGATTTCTGACTGCAATTCATTTCTCCTTTGCAACACTTTACACTCTTTTATGGCTTGGTATTATGACTTCTGCGGGGGTGGGTTTATTTCTGTTTATTTTTAGTAAATTTATTTCTATAGGAAAAAAGGTTTGTATGAAATCATGGTTTAAGTAATATGCGAAATTCTTAAGTGATCCTTTGTCAATGAATTTTTGAAGCTGACTTCACCAAGATCCTGTAAACAGCCATAAAAAAAGGCACTTGTAGAAAACATTGCTTCAGAAGATACTCCATCCGTTTGCAATGATCTAAACCTTGCCTGGGTTGAAAGAATTCGTTCCAGCCTTATTCACTACAGTGGAAGAGATAAGAAAGCTCATTAGGGTGATGTACTTGAGAAAATGACATGCAGGCTCTCTCCTTCTCATTGCTCACTACATGAGCTCTACCTACTGACCGTTCTCCGAACAGCAATAGTCAGCTGCTGGAAGCAGACTGTCCCAGCCCGGCTGCGAGTTGCCTTGCTTCCTTTTTTTCTTCAGCTCCACCCTTGGCTTATAGCACATGAACTCTAAGGAATGCCAATTTTCTGCATCTTCCCCTCCGCCCACCCCAGTTGTTCAGTCTGTACCCTCCACATTATGTAAAAAACAAAGTGATGCCAGGCAAGCACAAAGTTTAAGCCAGTTTTGGCTCTGGTGGTCTGCTTTAAGATACAAGTCATCTTCTGCTGCATTCCGTGCAGAGTACATTATTTCCGTGCATATCTTAAAACCTCCTTTGTGGAAATAATTTAATATTTTTATTGTCATTTTCCACTACTTTATTATGTGGAGAAGTTTTTTACCAGATGTTATGGAGATCACCCCTTATTCCAGTGCTATCAAAAAGGTTTTTGTTTGTAAGATTCAAAGCATCAACATTAAATTAATATATTAAAAGGTGGTGGGAGTCAGTTATACTTTAGGCAAAAGAATAGAGGGATAATTTCAAGAGAGACCTGAGAGGCCCACAAAACCAGGCATTTTAAATGAATTTAGAAGCAGCAATACCAAAGCAAAAAGTTGTGTGCTGGCTTTTAGAGCACTAATTTCATTCAGCAATAGTGGCAATTGAAGGCATATCTATGTGGGAGTGACACACCTCTTACACTGTGAGTCGGCTTAAGAAGCCCTAACTATTTTTTGTTCCTTTTTCCTCTTCCTAGAGAATGTTTTTCTTGACAAGCCATCTTCAAAATTTGCCCAAGAGGATGGAGAACAGACATCAATCATCCCTGTCCACCAGGTTATTGACAAGGTCAAAGGATACTGCAATCCTCACTCTGACAACTTCTATAAAAATATCATCATGTCCGACACATTTAGTCACAGCACAAAGTTCTAACTGGGCTTCTGAATTTTTTAAACTGAAGGAAGACAAAAAGTCTGCCTGGAACTGAGAATACTGGATGTCATAGAATGTGACCTGTTTAGTTCCTTTTTTCCAGTTTATAATGTCCTCCTGTTAACTGCTCCCACTCGAGGGCCAATTTCTCTACCTTTTTACTGTTGTGGAAAAAGGCAATTTTCCACCATGGTATTGAGCTGTTTTTAAATGTGTGCCAGCCAACATGATGCTTGAACAGCTAATTGTAATCCTGTGTAAATATTTTTTAAGACTCAAGAGCCACAAGCCTGACTCTAAATTACATAGTCCAAACAGAAGCAGGTCTTGACTCCTGGAGAAAATAACAGACATGTCATACAGAACAGGCAAGCTCTTATTGGACCGTTTACTGATGGTTTTTTTCTTTTGAAAAATATGGATTTTTCTCTACAACACTTAGATTCTTACTTCTTGACTGTCCAGTGTTGTCTGTTCTTTATTGGTATGTGAATAAAGCCCTAACACCAGTGTTAAAGGGTTATTTTAAACCCATTTTTGACTAAGTAGACCTAATCATGCAAACCTTGTTTACCACAACAGTATGTGCTGTAAATTCAGGCTATTTTGTATCCATGTACATAGAGACGCACTTGTTATATAGATGTGCTGGCTGAGAAGGGCGTGCAGGTTGCTAGTAAACCTTACATATTTTAAGCCCATTGATCTGTATTGAAACAGTCAGTCATATATTTCATTTGCACCCACCTGTGCAGAACAAGTACACAGGCAAATCCAAAGTTTACACAAAGTCATGTTTCAGCATTCATTGATTGGTATGTATTAAATGTGGCATCTCCCATTGCAATTCTATGTTTAATGTTCTTTTTCACTAAACAAAATAGAAGGCATTCCACTATCTATAAATATATACCTAGATCTCTCTCCACACATTTTTACAATAATGCACACAACAAATATGACAAAATGTGTACCACAGATAATCAATAAGAACAATGAATGGTGCTAAAACTTAATTTTAAGTATTTAAACACAAGGTTAATATTTTGTAAACCCATGGGTTCATTTGTCAGTCTCTGTACTTACGATATACTGTATGTATAGACACTCCATCAGATGGCATTGCAACATTAGAATAACCTGGAATACATTTACCAGTAATAAATAAATAACATCTTTCTGGGCACATAACGTTATCAGTATCCCTCTCCTGCCCCCCCTGTTAGTTGACTTGATTGAGGTTGTTGGAGGCACAGAGTTTAAACAGCATTTAGGCAACATTAAGGAATTTCGCATTGCTACTACGCATAATGACGCTGAGTTCTTTGTGTGTTTGCAGAGAACAGACAACAGCACAACATGCTTACTTGTTTTAATCTCTGTAAATATATGACACATTAGCATGCAGCCATGACTGCCAAAAGTGCATCTCTCCTCACAAGGCATGCCTCGCCCCATGATAGGTTTCATAAAAATTGTAACTGCACATGTCACTGAAGACATGGGCAAGAACTTCAAAGGTCTTTTCAAATACTGTTTTCAGAGGAGAAAATCTCCTAATGGAAATCTTAATTTAAAAAAAAAGGCTTTAAAAAAATAATTTGAGCCAAATATTTAATTAAATGCATTCAAAAGGTGACCAGAAAGTTGTGCTGAGATTTTTCAGCTGCCAAGCAGGTGGATGTTCAGTGATTAGGGGTGTGGATTTGTGCCTTTCTTTGCTCTTTGCACATGCTTTTGCGTGCAGAGATCATTTAATGCTGTGACCGCACAAATGGCATATTCTCCCTGGCTGCAAACACCTGGTGGGAGGAGGATGTCCTGACGGTATTCCGTCCAGAAATACTGCTGTCGCTACACGGACCTTAACGAAACCTCATTCTCGTAACTGCAAATACTTTAAGTGGTGGTATGAATGAAAGTCAACCTGACTCACTTAAAATGTAATTATTAACATGGATGAGTGTTGTCAGATATATTTAATAAGCAAAATAATCTAGGGAAAGATTATGTACAAGCATTTACTGAACTTCTATTTTATCATCCCACTTGCTTAACTACTGTAGATAATAGTGTTCACATAGCAGCTTACTGTGAGATTTCTACCTGATTAAGGTGTTCAGAAGTGAAGGAGAACCAAACGTTCCTGAAAAAATGAGGAATCACTAAAACGTAATAGATTAGTAAAATATAAATGAAAAGCAAGCACAGTATCCTGACTGACGCTGAGCTGTAACCTATCAGTTTAATGTACAGCTATCAATATTTTTGCTGAATTAAGATTTTTTTTCTCTTTTTTTACTACCATGTAGTAATCTTAAACTGTCTGTGTCAGTTAGATGCCCTTGAATGCTCTCAATTCTACAGTGTAAAGCTTCTACTTTGTAGCTGACATGCTGTAACCTCCCTTGTATATATTTATTTATTTGTGAGGTTAAATATGTCAAATATATTTAGCTCTATATGACTGTTCTTGTAACTTTAAAACTAAGCTTCTGCTTCATCATAGAAGAGGGGAAGAATAATTTCTTATATATGTTTTTTCCAAACATCTTGTGAAACAATTTATTGTAGTTCTACCTTTTACAAGTATGAGGAAACATGTCAGTGTACTATATAGTGTATGAGGTTTGAAGATGGACTAAAGTGGAAAGAAACATTTTCAAGTAAACATTCTTGATGTTAGTGTTCCAAATAATTAAAGTATTTTAACAGTGAATGCTTGATTATTTTTTTTTCTTTTTTAGTGTTTAATGGCAAAATTACTCAGTGAAATTCTGGAAAATAATCTTGTGTTTATTAAGTATGTGAGATAGGTACATGCCTAGCCAAAATCCACCTCATCAGAGGAACGCATCTTGGAGAATATGCTTTTCCGTTTTGTGATTTACTCAATGCCACATCCAGTGAATGATCTGAGAGTTATCCAAGTTCATTTATTTATGGTATCAGTCATGTCATAGAAGTTAAAGGAAAATCAAGGCAACCGAGGATATGCTGGGATGATCTTTTAGAAGTAATACAAATGAATAATCTGAAACTTGGGTGTTATTTCTATTCGTATGTTTCTTTCCAGCTGAATATAGTCCCTCATTATCAATAATTTGATTCAACTTGTAATCATACTTTGATCACTGTTGAAACATTTTAGTCAGCCAATCACTTAAAACACACTAATGTATAAACATTAAATGTAACATGCTAATGGCCTACCTTTAAATGTTTACCTTCAATGAACATGGAAACCTAATGAAATGCATCAAATCTGCTCCCCTGTGTTTAAGTCGCATCACAGAATATGCACAGAATATGAAGATTTAGCAGTAATTTTTTTTAGAAAGCAATCAAAAAAACCCCCGTGTGATTAGTGGCATTTACTAATGAGGATACTGGGTGTGCCTGTGGATGGTCTGTCCACGTGTGTCTGTGGACAGTGAACACTACCCTTGAGCTTTATGCCTTGAACAATGTGGGAGGACCCTCTGAGGGAATGAGCCCAGCGTTTTTTTTCCAAGTTGGATCTTGGCAGATGCCAAACTTGTAAGGAGTGATTTGCAGTGTTTGGGGGTGGATTTATTTTTCTCCTTATTTCATCACTTTTTAAATATCCAGAACAATTTTATTTTAATCCTCTACTGTTAACAGCTTCCTACTGTAACCCATTGAGTTACATAAAATGCCACTTCATTTTATTACTTTTGAAAGGCTGATCTATAATCGGACACATCTATATAACCACAGGGACAGCTACTGAGTTACAGGGCAGCAGCATGTCATTCATGGAGCCATTATAAGTTTTTATGCATTTACTATATATAAAGATGTAAGACCATATATGTGTCAGCAAATTAGGAAAAGGGCTTATAAGTTAATGCTGGGGAAAACAACCATGCATACCAGTCTGTGGAGCAGCTGTTCCATGCCCAGTGCTCCAGCTACTGCTGTGACAAGGAAACTTTCCCCTTTACCCTCCACTTAGCTGGTCTTTGGTTACTTTACTTAGTCCATTTAATTTCAGATCTCCTGACCCTATCATGGCACTCCCATACCCAGGACAATCATTTGCTGCAGTGCTAGGGAAAGGGATAGGGAAAAAGAAAGAAGTGAAAGGGAAACCCAAAGGGAAAAAGGGAAAGGGTAGTTGTTAAAGCTGGTTCTGCATCTTCTTACACTTTCCACACGTTTTCTTGCCCTTGCCTTTCTGCATCTTCTTACAATTTCCACACGTTTTCTTGCCCTTGCATAGGATATGTCACCCTGATTAGTGATGGAGGCAGGCAGGAGGAGTAGGTGGAAAACATCACCATGGCTATTTGTGAACCTGTTAATTAAAACTAGTATTTTTGACCCTCCAGCTTTAAGCAAAAGATCAACCATGGTTCCTCAAGGCAGCAACTCCAGGATTTCCATGCTTGGAGACTAACCTACCAATAACATCTTCCTAGTCCAGGAAGAATCTAATGCCTTTCATGATGAGAAATCAATATGATAAGGTTCAAGCACCACACCAAAAACAGCTAAATAAATCTCATGGAAACCTTTTCTGGAAAGACAGCCCACCCTTTGAGTCTGCTCACACAAGGCCAGTGCCGCTACTGGTCTTAGATTAAGGCCAGATCTAGTACTCATGAGAGGCACACATTGTGGTGATGTCCATATGGATTGTATAACCACAGCCATCTGACAGCAGTTTGAATGACATGGTTTTCTCAAGGTGTGCCAAATGACCCAATCTACAAAATAAATGCCAGCTTGAATCTTGAGTGTGTACCAGACAGACTGAGCGCTTCATGTCCAGACTATTCTAGTAAAAGTTCTCCAAAATCGTAGCCTTAGATAGACAAGAGTTCTCAAAAATTCTGACTGTATTCCATATGTGAAGTGTAGAAGAAAAAGCAAATGCTGATAACTTGGGTCTAATGCTTCCTTCCACTGCCAAGTTTTTTCCATCCTGAGAGCCCACCGAAGCAAAAGAAGAAGAGGGCCACGTTAGGGGAGTGCATCCTAGTTCTTCCCGACTGGCAGAGGGCTCCAACTGTCTCTGTCATGCTGCATTTCACAGCACTGCAGTTCCAAGTGCAGTAAATGCAATAATGCTACCCATTTACAAAATTCCACTCTGGTTTTCTTTTCCACCTGCCTGGCACAACTCGTGCTCGTGCTTTTCCAGCAGAGGGCACTGGCATATTGCTATTTGTAAAGCCGTGAAGTGAAAAAAATGCAAGATTCTTCCACATGTAAGCACCGCCACAGCGATAAGTAGGAGAGTTCATATCAGGTTTGTCTGTTATTTAGCAATCTGTTACATCACCGGATAAAGCAACCACTCTGCACTTGGGGAAGTGAGGGGAGAGAGCTGTCTGCCTGTATTTGGGCATATTTAGTGGAAGGAGCAATACAGAGTTTCTTGCTGGTTGCTGCACTTTCTTCTTTTTTGCTCTGAGGGATGCAGTGGAATCAGCAACTGCTACACTCCTTTCAGCTAAGCAAAGAGAGCCAGCTCGCCATTTCAGGCTCGCACACCCGCTTATACCAGTACTGGGCAAATAATTTGATCTCCTGGGCTGCCATCCTGTGACTCAGAAATTCACTGTATGCATAATTGTCCAGGAAGGGAAAAAAACCCAGCATCTCTCTGTTGGCAGTGGCAAGTCCATACCTCCCTACCTTTTTCCCTCAGCAGCATAAGGATGTCAGCTGGGTCCTCTGCTCCATATATTCTTTCCCCATGGCACATAGTACCAGGTCAGCTCAGACAAGGTGCAGAACTGCTTGTCTACACGGCTCAGCTGTGCAGCTGCCCCCAAGGCCACTCTGTCATGGGGCAGGACTGACCAGAAAGATGCTCCATTGGAAAATGCCATCATGGTGAAAGGAAAATGTCTCATCTGCAATTCTGGAAAGATCTCCAGGGAAAAAAACTTTCAGAAGACACTTTGAATCCCACCATCTGTGCTTTTCCCAGAAGTCTCACTGGCACATCGCTCTCACCCCACACCTGCACCAGCACCAAGCTGGTACCAAGCTAAGGGGAGAGGGGTAGTCTGGGGCGGATGGGGTGTGGAAGGTAGGGAAGGATATGACCTGCTTTAGCCTCACCTACTTTTTTGGAGAGACCCTGCAGGCATGGCTGCCCTGGCCATGGGTAGAAGGAGCAGTGGGAAGGGAGGCCCAGGAACAGTCAGGACTTGGTGTATAGAGCAGAGCACAAGACTACTGTGACAGACATCATGACACCATCACTTCTCCAGAAAGCTTGTGGCTTTAGTGTTGCACAAGTTCAGAGTCACAGCACAGCTGCATTACTGGCACATGAACAGTGAGCTGACACAAGCATGACTCTGCACAAGGCAGGAGCCAGCATGAGTTCCCTGTCATTTCTCTGTGCTCCATACGACCAACTCACTTCCCAGGAAAGTAAATGTGCCAACATGCCTCTCCATCTGGCTGCAAATGCCTTGTTGCTCAGACATGATAATTTTCTAGAACTACCCAAGGCACGGGTAAGCTGGGCATTACACAGATGCTGACAACACTGCCCACCCAGATCATGGACCTGCAATCAACAGCTTAGGACAGTGAGGGTGCTCAAGAAAGGAGGGTGAGCATGGAAAACCAGCACTTTTAAAGCTTTGCAGGGGCACTGGAGCACAGGAGCTGAAATGCTGTGGTTTCCCATGCAGAGTGCAATTCAAAGAGCTCTCAGAGGACTTTTGTGTGTTTGCAGCAACTCGGTGGTGGGATGGGCCCAGGCTGAGTTCTGCAGGGAGGGCAGCTCACGAGGGTGCAGCTCCAGCAGCCTAGCTGGACCTTGACTCATGGACGGCTGCTTCATCAGTTCTTTGGTATAGCCTAGAGATGGCGGTAACTGTGGAGCAAGATTTGAAGCAGCCAGGCTAATGCTTCTTGCAGGTTAGCAGGATGTATTTAGGCAGACCCACCACCCTGGCCTGGTTAGGTGGCAGCTCTTACCAGAGGTGAGGAACTTACTTTTATTTGAGTTAGATTAGATGGAACAGAAGCTGGGGTTAAGGCTGCCAATTCCTAATATGTGACTCTAAGGATTACACTGTGGGGGTACCTCACTGGATTTTCAAAGAAAAGGTGAGCCTGTTTCAGCCTCACACCACACCCCTCCAGATCTTTGTAACAGGTTCAGGTAAAGACATGGTGAAGCATCTGTCATGCTTCTTCTGAGCTGGCTGGGCAGACTGAGGGAAAACTCTAATGCACATTTCATTGCAGAAAAGATAAACCAAAAAAGACCAGCATAGGCAGAAGCAGCCCGTCCCTGAGACTGTGACTGTCAGATACAGTTGCTGGGTAACAGCCAGCTGATTTTAACACATCCTGCACTTTTATTGCCATTGATTTCTAATGTCTCCCAAAGGTGGGTCTTTTTCACTTTGTCTGTTGTTTTCACCCAAACTGATGTGTACTTTGGTTCAGCAAATAAGCTATTTTCTGGCCATATTTTATCCTACCAGATGCTACATATGATATATCTTACATTCAAGCAAAGAAATCGTCTCACTGCAACCAGATTGGACATCATCTGCAGACTAGTGTAAGGAAAGTCTATAAATTGCCTGCTGAACAAGGCAAAGGTGAGTGGTATGTCCTAGAGAAGCACTGGAATACTTTTAGGACAGAGGAGACCCTCTGTCACTGGAGGTGTCTAAGAACAGACTGAACCTGGGCTTCCTAAACCCACTCGTGTGGGTGCCAACATCAACATCGACAGCAGTATCAGATGACACACAGAGACAACCTCCTGCCCTGTGATCCTTTCTAATATCATGTAACTATATTTATACTAACACAGTACACTGCATGAGGAGGAAGGTGCTCCCACAATAATTCCTATCAGTACCCTATCTCCATGGCTTATCTTCTCCCCACCTAATTTCTCAGCTGCAAACCATTTACCCATAGCAACTGCCTCATCCACCAAACAGCTTCATCCTCCCAAACGAGGACCCCACACCCATCACACTTCCACACCACCATTAGTCACCCTGGTCATCACCCTCCTCTCACTGCAGCAACAGCCCCCATCCCTTCACTTACTGAAGCCCCTGCTGCAGACTGAAAGGAGAGATGGCCGCAGCAGCCAGGGCTCGCAGCTCTTGAGCAGCCTGGCACTGCCACGGTGCTGTGGTGCAGCCGCTCAGTAGTAACCTGCCGTCTGCGGGCAGCGCAGGTGCTGCAGGAGCAGACACAGGCACTGTTGCCACCACCATCTGCGAACCCTGGTCCCTTTTAGAGGCGCATTGCAAACCTCTGGGTTAGGCATATGTATCTCAGGGTTAATTTTGACATAGGTAAGTTTGCCTTAAGCATGCTGGGAAATTATACACTTTCCTGAGAACCTTTCTGGTTCCATTTCTTTTTTCATATATTATTTTTTTACTCAGATTAACATCCAATGTAGGCTTGTGTGAGTTATTTATGCTAGAACCCGGGGCTTCTGACTGTAGCCTTTATGGACCGGACAACTCTGTGCTACAGATTCATGTATTTTTTTACTCCTTAACCTCTGTGCTAAATCCATGCGGTTGCCGTGTGAGATGCCACCTTGAGCATGGTGGCCTGCAACTCCTTTGACTCTGCCAGCTAAAATTGACAGGCCCTTGATTTTCTGGTCAAAAGAAATCCATCCATTACTGAAGATGCTGCAAAAGACATTTCAGTGTTTTCTTTCGGTGAGGCTGAAAAAAGAACATGAGAAAGAAGCTTCAAGGATAATGTTAACATGAAGAAGTTTGACTCAAAGTGCTGACATTTGCCAGTGATGGTAAGGATTATCTTCTCAAACACTTGGGCATGCAGGTGCAGAGCCTGCTGCAGTGCTCCCTGTTTAAGCAGCTATTTCAGCAGGTACTCAGCAAGCAGTGGAATGGGAAGGATGTAAGTAACAACGCATATTGGTACCACATGTGAAGACAAGAATCTCCCAATATACATACATATATCCCAGCCAGGTCTGAAAGATGGGACGTGTGTTTCTTCTCTTCTTTTTTTCTCAAGTGCTGCATATACAATCCATTGCAAAACACTAGCTGCAATTATTCCAAAGTCCAGCATACAGAAACTAACAGAGAGTTTTCAAGGATATTTGCAAGTAAAGGGATCAACATAGTTACACATTTAGACATTTAATTAAATGGCTCAATCTTTGTTATTTTTCATACCACACAAAAAAAAAAAATCTCCCTTTGGCAGAGAGTCCTTCCTCCTTAGATCTCAGTCTCTGCCTAACAGAGTTTCTATGCACACAAACCTTGAATTGTCTTGGCGCATACAAATCACGAGGTTTTGGCTGCCTGATGATAGGAGCTGCGGTGGCTTATTCCCGTAAACTAGACATTTCAATGTGTGTAGAGCAGCCTTATGACTGTGATTGGCATGTGGCTACTTTCAACCAGCTTGTTTCTCCCATGGCTGGCACAATGCTAAGAGAAGCATTTCAATATTAAGGTGGTTGTGGAAAAGCAGCAGATGCAGTAGCTGAGGAACAAAAATATATTGCTTTATGAAGTGTTTTGGCTCATTTACCTGTTCTAAATAACTACCGATGACTAAGTGCCTGAACTCAGAAAACAAAGGTTGTTTATCTTGCACAACTTCTTTTGTCCAGTTTGTGATGGGTAGGGTCCACTGAACCAACACCCACGTGTAAGATAGGAAGGTGTCACAGAAATAGTTTTCTTTATATCAGCTAAAACAGGACCAGTTTGCTTTAAATCTTTTGCCATACACTTGTGGTTTATTTACTATACCATACCATTGAAGGTACACTTGCTACAAGTTAAGAATAAGCTGGCTGCTGCCAGTCTGTATGCAGCTGATGCACACTGAATTGCTGTAGCAGATCTGTGTGCCAGAGGCCTGAACACACTGATTTTTTGAGTGTGGCATGCTACTGATGGCTTCTTGCTGTGCCTGTGAAGCAGGGTACAACTAGCTATATGAAAAATAATAAATGATTGCTTGTCTTTGCAATTATTTTGGTTAAAAGAATAAATCATTTCAGAGCGGATGAATGAGGCAATTCTATTTTTAGCCTTTGTAGTGGAATGATTTCTATATGTAAGTGAAATTATGATTTTTCAAAGGCAGGAACATCAACTTACAAGACCATTGGATAACACATACATCATGTTTAAAAATACCTGTAGGGTTTTTAGTAGTATGCATTATAATATGTAGGAGAAGGAAAAAAAAAGGAAAATAAAAAAAAAAGGAAAAGAAATTCTCTATCATACTGGATTTACCACGTTTTTGTCAGTAGAAGGAATGCTGCTTACAAGTCTATGGCAGTGGAGTTTTAGATGAAAACAGATTTCAAAGTCCTGAGTAAGGAAAAGGGAATTGCAGCTGGTTAGTCACTGCATAGGAGTGAATGAACGGCACATCATGCACTTCTAGGAGGACAAAAAACCATTTGCAAGCACACTTACCAAAACGTAAATTGACTGTCTCCACTTGCCCTGATAAATCTATCAATTGCAAGAAACTGTCAGACAGCTTAAACCAAAAGCAAATCTATAGTTAAGACTCAGGAATGAGCCAAAGCTAAAAATCAAGGCAAAGGGTGGCCTTAAATTGTGTCATTTGTCTCCTGCAGACATCAAACTCTGGGGTAAAAGCCATCCCAAGTCTGGCCCGTGAGACCAAGACCGTCCCCAGAATGGATGGTGGGTGACTCCTGTGACACTGTGCACCAGGTGAACAGCCCTCTGGGTCACTCTGCTGGAAGACCACCAGACTTACAACAAGGGGTCCAGGCTTGAGCGTGGTCCTGGTGGGAGAATTTGTATTTACTGCTCAGCAAGGGGCTTGGCATCTGGCCTGACCCCTCGAGGAAGTGACCTGCCAGGGCATCCCTCTGAGCCACCCTTCCCCTGGAAAGCAGGGAGTGAGTCAGGAGAAGGGGGTCAAGCATTCAACCTGTAGCCTGACACGTGGCCACCATGTGCATCCTTACCGGGGTCCTGGGAGAGCTCCTGCACTCTGCACTGAGACCAAACAGAGCTCAATGTGAGCCAGGCATCAAAGCATTACGAGGGCAATACAGCACTAATAAATCCCAAGTCCTGCGAGCCCAGTTCACTCTGCTCAGTGGGAGTCTTTCTAGAACACCACAGGATGAGAAGCATTTCCCCCACCAGGAAACTGCATTACAGACTGAGACACCATCTCGCCTTTCCTTCTCATTCCTGGCCCTTTTCATCTTGCGGTTGCTATGCTGCTGAAACAAGACCTTCCTCCCCACAGCAGCATTAGGCAAAGCTCAGTTTCATCGAGTTCATTAATCCAACTGTCGTCTTGTCCTCAAAATCCCCGTGGATCTCCTGGTGAGCCCTCTGGCACTCTGAGCACACCAATGTTTGGAGGTAGACATGTGGGCAGAAAGGATATAGTGCTTTCAAAGCACCCTGCTGCCACCCTGAGAGCCTCGTGCTCTTTATCTGAGCCCCAGACGTCCTCTGTGACCCTCAGCAGTGCTGAGTTTTTCGTTATCTGTTTTCCTTTGGTGGCAGTTCAGAGGTAACTCCATCTAACAGGGCACTATTCTTAGCTGGCAGCCCGGCGGCAGGTGCAGCTGTGGGCACAAAGCGGCGCGTGGGAAGGCGGCAGGGCCACAGCGATACCATCCTGCTGCACAGCCCTGGGGCTTCAAGCAAGTCAGGAGCACTCAGGCATGGGTGGATGAGCTAAATCAGGCTGAGGGTACTGAACAATTAGAGAAATCCCACTTAGAAATGTAGACGAATAATCAGCCGTAAGCAGCAGTGGAGCAAGTTGCTACGCCGTGCGGAAACCTCTGCCACCAGAAGACATGCTGCTGGCTGCAACTGCAGCTGTGCCTCTGCTCACTGATCTCCTGTAGCCACAGCAGTGTCATAAATGAAAACTGGAAGTTTTACGGTTCTTTGACCTGTTTCCTCTTCATGAAAACTGTTGCCACACATGCTTGTCTCAATAAACCCAGCCCAACTTCTGTATGGAGCATTTCACAAAAAAGAACAGCAGAGGAGAAGCAGGGAAAGGCAAATGTCACTCAGATTCACCAGTAACACTGAAGAGGCCCAGACTCGTGACTGATGGGGTTCCTATGAAATCTGTCATGTGCCAAATTTTAAACTTCTGTCTGGTATAATCAGCTTCAAATTCAGGTAAAGACACAGATAAATTGATGCATAAGCTATAAGGCAACAGAGACATTAAAGAGAAGTAAGCTAAAATGTTGGCAAAGTTTCAAATATTTTTACTGGGATATATTTATGTATCATATATTTCTAATTCTTCAGCATTTTTTTATTTCTAAAAGAAAAACTGTATATACAAAATCCTGTAGACACCGACAGATGTTTTCTTTTTATTTATGTTTTAAAGAAGAAAATCACTATGGGAAATAGTGGTCAAAACTGAGGTGGATGGCTGAGCCCAAGGTGTGGTAGTAAATGGAATTACATGTAGCTGGCGGCCGGTCACCAGTGGTGTTCCCCAGGGCTCAGGACTGGGGCCAGTCCTGTTCAGTATCCTTATCGATGATCTGGACAAGGGGATCGAGTGCACCCTCAGTAAGTTTGCAGGCAACACCAGCTTGGGGCAGGGGGGAGTGTTGATCTGCTGGAGGGCAGGAAGGCTTTGCAGAGGGATCTGGACAGGCTGGACCGATGGGCTGAAGCCAGTTGTATGAAGTTCAACAAGGAGAAGTGTCAGGTCCTGCACTTGGGTCACAATAACCCCATGCAATGCTACAGGCCTGGGAAACAGCAGCTGGAAAGTGCCTGGTGGGAAAGGGCCTGGGGGTGCTGGCTGGCAGCCGGCTGAACGTGAGACATGAGCCAGCAGTGTGCCCAGGTGGCCAAGAGGGCCAACAGCATCTGGGCTTGTATCTGAAGCAGTGTGGCCAGCTGGACAAGGCAAGTGGTCATCCCTCTGTACTCAGCACGGGGGAGGCCGCTCCTTGAACCCCGTGTTCAGTTTTGGGCCCCTCACTGCAAGAGGGACGTAGAGGTGCTGGAGCGTGTCCAGGGAAGGGCAAAGAGGCTGGTGAAGGGTCTGGAGAACAAGGCTTACAAGGAGCAGCTGAGGGAACAGGCTGCTTAGCCTGGAAAAGAGGAGGCTCAGGGGGGACCTTATTGCTCTCTACAACCACCTAAAAGGAGGCTGTAGGCAGGTGGGGGTAGGTGTCTTCTCCTAGATAATTAGTGACAGGACAAGAGGAGATGGCCTCAAGTTACACCAGAGGAGGTTTAGATTGGATATTAGGGAAGATATCTTCACTGAAAGCATGGCCAAGCATTGGAACAGGCTGCCCAGAGAAGTGGTATAATCACCATCTCTGGAGGTGTTTGAAAAATGTGTAAATAGGGTGCTTGGGGACATGGTTTAGTGATGGACTTGGCAGTCCTGGGTTAACAGTTGGACTTGATGATCTCAAAAGACTTTTCCAACCTAAATAATTCTATGATTCTAAGTTTTATTTTTTGTCAGAAATCACTTTTCATTCCACTTTGATTTCAAGCCTGCGATTCAGTGTGTTCAGGGGATCCCCTCTATGCAGCAGTGCCAACTGACTGCAAGCAGCACTGAGGAAAGCACTTTTTTCCCATTCTGCAAGAACTCCTAGGATTTTTCCTGCTTAATACAGGGAAAACCCCCAAATGAGTATTCTCAACAGAGGATCTAATAACTCAAGGCACCAGCATAAGTTTTTTCTGAACTCATCCAGTGCAGAGGTCAACAACTGAAGGCATTTCAGGCTACAGTATATGGCTTAATTAAAAATGGTTTTACTGTACTCTGAGTGTGCAAGTAAGGCTGCAGTAGTCAAAGAGCTGCCTCTACCTCCTACCAACTCCCAGGGCAGCCTCCTGAGTGATCTTATCTATTTTATAAGGTTTCATATGGCTCTTTGCATGCATGAACTTTGTCTTGCCTGGTATCTACAGAATGTCTAAGTCACATGTTGTACGTACAAAACTTAACTCCCAACATGCACGCAAAACCTCAGCCTAAATCCAACTTCCCCATAGCATTGGGGTCACAGAGCGGTCACCTGGCTCCTGCAGGCCACTCTTCAAGCTTGTCACCTACAAAATACTGTTAGGCTTGTATGCCGTTCTTTGAGGCCGAGGCACTAGTCTTTGGCGTTGAGGGGGAGCAAGTCAACCTCCTGGTTGCTACCCGTTGCTGGGTAACTGTTGGGCTCAGCAAAATTGGGATGCCCTCAAGAAAAAGAAGAAAAAAAGAAAAAAAATGGAGGGACTGAATGATAAATAACTGCAGCAGGAACACCTGATCAGTTTTAGCTGCAAGATCCTCCAGTTCTGGGGCACCTGGCTGTGAATAGAATGGGCCTACAGCTATCTCAGTGTCAGTTTTGATTTGTTTTGGTATTCTTAAAGAATACCAGACAGAGAAGAAGCTTTAGATGTCTTTATGATGTTCAGAGTTTATTGGTCATGTGCAACAATCTTTGTCACTTTACTATTTTTCTACATTTACATGGTGTCTGGGGCTTTTAGACTGGTTTGTGAAGAAGACAGACATGTACATATGAGAAAGGAGTTAGTCTTTCCCTGTCCAATGCCTGAGAGAACACCATGCAAACAGCGCAGTCACGTGGAGGTGCAGCACAAAGCTCCTTCCTCACCTCCCATCTGAGCTCTTCATTACTCCAAGCCATTGAGCTCACTCTGTCCCAGGTCTGCACTTTTCTTCTTTCTAGAGCCCAGGAGGAACGTCTCTAGCAAACAGGCATTCACTATAGGCTGGCTCAGCAGTAAAATCAGTAACTCAGTGAACACTAGCAGACTACCACTAAAGGCAAACCATAAGGGTAAGACAAGGTTTGGTAGGTTCTGTGTGCTGCTTCTTGTTCTGCATCTGGCTGGTAGACAGAGAATTCAAACTCCAGTATGACCAAACCAGCACACTCTACAATATTAAACTGATTGGAAAAAAATCCTCCTGAAAAGAATAAAAAGTTTTTAATTAATTCCAATTTGGTCATGGATTTCAGTTCTTTTCTTCCTGGTTATTCAGTCAAAGGAGGTACCAACCATTTTGGTGTGAAATTCAGATAAAAGGTATTTGCCAATTCTAAAGTCAAAACTTTCTAGGAATCTTTGTATAGAATGCAATCAATCGATTTCTCCAGATAAGCAGGGGGTAATTCAGTTACAAAATTTACTACATCTGCTACCATCAAACTTGACTAATTTTTATGCTAAAGATTTCTTACCTTAAATAATGTTTACCGTCTTGGCACTGTTTAAAAGATACATAAAAACACAGGAGAAACTACCACTATACAAAACTCCTATCAAATTCTAAAAATAGTCTGAAAAAAATAGGAATAATTTTCTTCAAATACCACAAGATTAAATAATAATTCCATTAGGTTCTCTTATAATTGTGTTCCACTTCTTCAAACAATTAGATGCACTTATGTTTTCAAGCACTTCTCTGTAAACATGAGGATTAGCAATGAATACATTACTTTTTAAATGCAATTAAGAAAAGCAAAAAAACCAACCCCAGCTTCAGTTGGCATAAATTAGCATAGTCACACTGGTAGAATTACAACCTATGCTATATTGTTTCAGTTAATAATCACAGGTTCTTCCTATATATCTTTTTGTCACTCCATTTGTCTCACATGCTGCTTCTTTCACAGCCCTGTAATAAATCCTGAAGAATTAAGATATGAATGCTTACAGAACAACACATTTACTCTGGGACAAGCTGAACCCTTTGCTTTTAACCATAACTGATACTGCTACAAGCTAGAAAGTTTGTCACTAGAAGAGGTCTCTTAGTGTCCATAAGTACTTTTAGTAAAATTTTTCAAGGCTTAAACGGTTAACTGAGGGTCTCATTCCGATCCTGCAACACATCGCAACTGATTGCAGCGTAAGAGTAGTGCCATGACATCAGGTTAGGTCAGAATTCATTCTACAGGCTCCAGTGGCTTGAAATGTACCTGCAAGGGGCAACCAACACAATAGTAGCAGTGTCAGCATCGTCATTTCTACCCCTCTGCTAGGCCTGCCTTGGGTTTTGTTGTCTTACTCTTCTTCCTCCTTTGCTTCTCTGGGTACTCGGGCAGGCAAGGTGGGGGGAATGGTGCTGGACCCCAGCCCGGGGAAGCTGCAGTCCCTTTGATGTTTACCTGTATGGACCTGCTGTTCCTTGGCAAGCATTGTGGTTTCTGCGTGCTATTTTCTCACTATTCCTTCTCTCAGAAAAAGTGTCCCACACCTCAGACTGGAAGAACTGAAGGTCAACTGAGAGTCACAGATCTCTGTGGCCTTGGCCCTCAGTTTTTGCCCTTTTTAGGGAGCTTGTTCTGGTTTTCCTTTCTGTATCACCATTGTTGGGACAGGAGCAGGCCTAAGTGGTGCAAGGGGAATCCTCACAAAGTTTATTTTCTCAGTTTATTTATTCTGCTCATAGTATTTTATAGCCACAAATAATGCAACTCCAACTGTCTCTTGGTGCATGGTTGCCAAAGTAGCAAAGCATTGTTAAGTGAAAGGCCTGATTTACATTAGCCATAAAGTCTTTTAAACTGAGTGCTTCAATTTGTAATTTCCTACCCCATACTACTGGCATTTATTTTTGTTTAACATTTAAGTTGAAAATATCTATTTCAGATATTTCAGCACAGTAATGATTATACATAGGTTTAAAAACTCCAATTATAATATAATTTTAAAGAGTCCAATACTGTTTTATGGGCTCACTTACTGCACCATTTTTTTTTCCTTCTTTTATTCTTTTATAAAGAGCAAGTTCCAGTTGTGAGTTCACTAGCTGTAATAGAAAGGAAAGAGATATCAAATCTTTGTTCTGGGCTCAATAAACTACAAATGCAATCTACAGTTTATGAAGGGGAATTCTTTCCATAGATATTTTTTTTTCTATTTCACCAGACAGAAACAATTTTCTGATCTATTCTTCCTCCTTCCAGAGGTTCTGTTTCAGCAACAGACCAGGTTCCAATCACTGCCACACAAGGATCACAAAATGCTTGCAACCATTAAGCTTATGATTTACACAAGATAATGCTTTTCAAACATGTGCAGCACATTCCAGTACAGAACAGATGACAGCATCTAGGGGAAGAGTGAGCAGGAGAAATAAAAATCAGAAAACAGGGTAAAAGATGACCCTCTTGGTACTATCTGACCAAGAGAGCACAGCAGCGTAAACAGTACCTGTTACACTGTGGCTCTTCATATGCAGAGGGTGGTCTAGGGAAAACAGAATGTCCTCTGTCTTTGAGGGTGGGTACCACTCCCTGATGACACCTTTCCATCCAACACTGCTCATGGACTACAACAGAGGGAAAGGGACAGCTAAGACATTTCTAGAGGACAGTCCTGAGTGAGGATGCAGCCCTCAAGTGGCCAGACCCTCCTGCACCCCTGCTCCTTCCACCCTCAGTGCTGGTGCATAAAGGCCACTGCCAGATGGTTGGTTTTCAGTGTATGATAATTTGTCAGCATCAGACTGAAAGGCCCCAAACAAGGCACTGATGATGATGCTTTTCACTTTTGTCCTCCAGAGAACTTTGGCCCTCCTGAAACCTGCACAGAAAGGAACCTCTTAAAGCACCAGGGGAATATAGCAAATGCAAGTGCAATACCTCATCCGTACAGGAACACTTAAGAGTACTAAGAAAAAAAAAAAAAAAAGAAAAAAAGGTCAAAACTTTCTATAACATTTGTATAAATAGAACATAATCATCCATGATAGACTTAGCCAAGCTAGTGTTAAAAACTATTTCTTGTCCAAAACATAACATTTTATCTGTGTCTCACAGGATTAGAAATGAACTCTCAAGAGATTTAAAATTTGAATTTTTATGTCTTTCTTAAAACAGAAGAATTTGAGTACTTACATATGCTTATATTCCTGAATTCTATGGCCTTTTCAATGTCATCTGAGTTTTCTCTGCTTTTTTGATTGCATGGTGAGAATGACATAATTCATATGTATTGTCCTGTAAGTTTGTCTTCTGTCAATATTACAGTACTAGTGGTTCAAACATTTTAAGATAGAATCGATCATCACAGAGAGGATAAGAAAGCAGAAAACATTTAAAGAGGGCTCATGAAGTCTGAATCTCTTCCCAATATTTCAAACAAAATTCCTAACCACAACAAAATGCGACATGGATTAAGACTGAAAATTCATCCACCTTAGTATTTTGTCTGGCCAATAGAGGCTATCTGCAGGTACTTTGGGAGAAAGTATATAAAACAAGCCACATCTGAAGTGATGGCTGGTAGCTGATTTTGAGCCTGTTCACTGGAATTGTCATTTTCCCCCCCCCCCATGCAGTACTTTACATTACATTTCATCTAACTTTTTATTCCCCTGTCACCCAATAGTGTGATATAACACTCCAGCCTCTTACTGTCATCCTTCCAGTTGAGTATCCCAAAACACCTTCAGACTTCATCACCTCTCTCTTTTCCTCATAAATCATGTGCGGGTATATTTAACAGTACAGCCTGAAGTAATGCATCTATCATGGAGCTACATTAGTAACCTCATTCCACTGCTAAAAGTTTTCATTCTTTATCTTTTAGCAGTTATTTACCCCAAAGGGGCTTCTCTTCTAGCTGGAGAGGGTTTTAAGAGTTTTTTGGTTTTTTAAGACCACTGGCTAATGATCTTGCTGAAAGCTTGTAGAAAGTTCATACATACTACACAGATTTACATGTATTGCTTGCAAAGGAGTCTAGCAGCTTTCTGAGGTATAACTGCCTTTGATAAAACCCATATTGCCTTCCTTCCCATAATGTATTATCTGGTATCTGTTTATTCTACATTTTATTAGTTGTTCTGATTTGTCAGCATGAAAAATTAGACCCACCAGTCTACATTTTCCAAGATCACTCATTCAGTGACTGAAGTTACCTTTGTCAACTTTCATTTTTTTGGTATTGTTGAAGGTTTAAACTATGTGTTATTGCCACAGGTAATTGTTTTGCAATTTTATGTTTGAGATTTTTCAGAACTCATGGCAACAACATCATCTAGTCCTGGTGATATTTAAAATTCGTCCTACCTCTCCCAAAAGCCTGGAATGTAAATACCTGCAAGAAATTTTGTTATGGTTTACATGGTAGCCTGACCTGAAAAAGATGTCGTTTTTTTCTGTTTTAACAAAGTTTTTCTCATGGTTATGTGTAAGGCAGTACACTGTCTTGACAGCAAAAGGAAAACGCATCTTGTCTTTTTATGGGATCCTGCTTTCCTTCATGCTGTTAATTGATACACAGATGGCATCAGCCAGCCAGTGGCGGGCCACCAGTGGTGCACAAGGGCAGTTCACCGCTGGGCCCCTTGCTGTGTCTGGCCAGCCTTCTCTCAGTGGTTAGCCCTTCATGGCACCAGGAGAGGAACAGTTTAAAGACCTTCTTTATTCATCTAGTTGCCTTTTTTTTTTTTTTTTGGGGGGGGGGGGGGAGGGTGAGGGGTTACAAAGTACACAGGACAATGCCAGTCATTTGTCATTACACACCTAAAAATATATATATAATCTATACATGCTGTTGCTCCACCCACAGCAATAACCATAACTTCAATGAAGTCTCTGTGCATCAAAGTCAGTAACTGGTGCTGCCCCATGGGTATCCCACAGCTAATTGGGTGCTGAAGGAATCTTGTTCCGTAACAGCTATTCAGAAAAAAAATCATTTAGGCATGTTCTATTGTCATGGTTTAACCCCAGCTGGCAACCAAGCACCACACAGCTGCTCGCTCTCTCCCCTCTCACCCAGAGGGATGGGAAGGAGAATCGGAAAGGAATGTAAAACTCGAGGGTTGAGATAAGAACGATTTAATGGGCAAAGCAAAAGCTGCGCACACAAGCAAAGCAAAGCAAGGAATTCATTCACCAATTCATTCACTGGGCAGGCAGGTGTTCTGCCATCCCAGGACAGCAGGGCTGCATCACGTGTAACAGTTACTTGGGAAGACAAACGCCATAACACCAAATGTTCCCCCCTCCCTTCCTTCTTCCCCCAGTTTATATACTCAGCATGATGTCATATGGTATGGAATATCCCTTTGGCTAGTTGGGGTCAGCTGTCCTGGCTGTGTCCCCTCCCAGCTTCCCGTGCCCCTCCAGCCCTTCTGCTGGCAGGGCCCAAGGAATGGAAAGGTCCTTGACTTGGTATAAACATCACCCAGCGACAACCAAAACCATCAGTGTGCTATCAGCATTGTTCTCACACCAAATCCAAAACACACAGCACTGCACCAGATACTAAGAAGAAAATTAACTCTATCGCAGCTGAAACCAGGACATCTATGTAGTACTTAAAGTGTAAGACATTAAGAATGATGACATTTGAGGAACAGGTAAAAAACCCCATCATTTTTAACTAAGAAAGGATGAGGGAGCATTCTGTTGGAGCTGAGCCATGCATTCAGAGGTAATAAATTTCAGCTGTTTGGCAGTTAAGCTGTTAAGCTTAAATTCCCGCTTTCCATGATCATGACTCCTAAAAAGCAAAAGAAAGTAATAACCACATAGATATGAATTCAAGTGAGGCTAGATTAGTCACTAGAAAATATCATGAGGGAGCCCTCCTGGAGTGATAACTGACCTAGATGGATTAACAAGAACTTTCAGTCTCAAACTTCCTTCTCTTAACTAAGTTTTTCCATAGTTTACTAAGAGTGCTAATTCACAGCTTTCCCCCACTTGGACATTCTTCTTCACAAAATCTAATATTGGCTATGTCAGGACAACAGATGTAGATTTTCCTGAGTCTTTGTCCTCATTCAGGTTCATCCACTCCGTCTTCCTCAAAGGTGTGTAGAATAGCTTGTAGCTTGACTATAGATGCTGACTATGCATAGTTTTGAACAACACGGGGGAGCTCATTCTAGACTTTTCTAAGCTCTTCTCAACATTTTCCCCAAATTCCTTATCATTCCTAGCCCAAGATTATCTGGCTTTGTTTTAATTGTCCTGCAAACCCCCTTATTCAGAGAGAAGAAATAATTCACAGTTGGTATGTTCCTTAGTGTCTTTGCCAATCAAAACATACAGCTTGCCATTTACTGGCAATGTGGTTATCATGATTCAAACCACTTGGCTCTTTTGTTATGTCCCTCTGGCATGTGAAGGAAAATTCACACCAGTGAAGAAGAAAACCATCAAGTCATTAAATATTTATTTGAATATTTAAATCTTTGACTGGAGAGAAGTATCTAGGGAGAGCTCCATATTTAAAAGGGGGCTTACTTAAACCACACCTGCAGACAGCACTCTCAGTTTGCTGACACATTTGCTGAACACCCTTCTGCAAAAGAAAAGTGGAACTCTGTATTGCAAGAGACACTAAAATATAAAAAAAATATTTTTTTATTTGGGTCTGCAAGGTGATGCTAGTGGAACAGGAAACCAAACTGCCAATGATACCACATGTGGTGATGAGGAAACTATTTTCCTCTTAGTCAGGCAAACTCTGGGTAGGTAATAGGGTGGAATCCAAATGTTATGATCCAGAGCTTGACTGGAAGTAGAGCGTGACCTCAGAGTCATGTATCACATAGTGAGCATTTTAAGACTTGGTCAATCCATGCTTTTGGGGATCTTTGGGCTCAAGCGGAACCTCGTTCATTTTCAGAGGCTGTGTTTGGAGCATGGGCTCAGCAGCTGAAAGGCTATTTGGCCACAGTGTTGAAAAAGCTACAGTATTACTAAGACCTCTACCTGTTGCAGCTGCTGCCTGGTAACATGGTGTCTCCTCATCCCTCCTCCTTTATGTAACTGCTACGAGCCAAAGCAGTTTCCTTCATGTGCCCTCTTGTGACACTGTCTCCTTCCATGAAGCAAAAGAAACCTGACAGGTCTATAAATGAGTTAAAACTTAGAAAAGTAAAATCAAGAGCATCTACTAGATGTGCAGAGCAAAGAAATTTTTTTTTCCTTCTTTAAAATTAAAGCTATTGTATCCTAACAATTATTACAACATTAAAAAGAGAACTTGGAGAAAAACAAAACCCAGACAGGAAATACAGTAGAGGAATATTTTTTCATCCTTTCAAGAGATTTCATGTCGAATGAGGTCTTAAACACAGAAGGTCAGGCAAAAAAACATTAATTTTAAGGTTGTGTTTGTTTAGCAAACCAAATGGGCAAAACTCCTAAAAGTAATATGTTCCTAAGTCAAGATCAAGTAAATCAGCCTAATACTTGGAGAAGGAAGCAATTAAGAATTGGGAAAGTTTTCTTAGGAAGACTTCACTGGCTTGTCTAGATGAGAAAGAATAATGTTGTGATGAAATAAAAGTCTTTTTTTTTTTTCTCCTTCTTTACCCATGTAAGTTCTAAGGGAAAGTTTGTTTTTTGTATGACAATGTTAAAAATTTGTCCATGCAAATCTGAACTGACGTGAGTGATAAACAGAGGTCCCCTTCCTGTGAAGTTGTTCAAGATTCAATTCCCTTTTCCTAATTAGTGTCTTCTTATTAATGGCAAGAAAATAAATCTAGTAGGAGAGAGTCATTCCATGAAATAATCAATACTCACTGGTTACAGTGCTCCGTTATTCTTAGAAAATCAATCCTGGTTTTCTAAGAAAATAGACCAGATGTTGGTTACTGGCACCACTGAGTTCTTGATCTCACAGCTGACATTGCCCACAGGAATTGTCAGTTTTGTGCTAGACTGACTGTCAAATAAAAAAAATGCACTATATTCAAGGACTCATTACTACACCCTTAATCATAGTCATAAGGCCAGGCTGGCACAGCTGGGTACCAATGTAAATAATGCCGTTAAAAAACTAAGCTAATATTTTAAAAAATCCCTAACAGAACAAAAAAAAATAATTTGTTGTTTTATTTCATTCTTGGCTAAAGTCTAGCCTTTAGGAGGCCAAAAAATAAGTTTAAGTAAGTTAAATAAGCTTTCAGGATCTCCTTAGTCTCTTCATCATTAAGGGCATAACAAATTAAAATTGGAAATATTCCCCACTGCCCTAAAACATCTCATCAATCACAGACTTGTGTTTGTGTTGACATCTTTTTCTTTTCTCTCCAAAGAAAAGAAGTTGGCTAAACAGAGCATCTGCCTAGAACCAATCTTTTCTCCAAAGGAATCTGGTGCTTATTGGAGTGAAACGAAACTATCAGTTTCCAACAAATATTTGTGAGAGGGCAATAGAAATAAAAAAAGCCCTTTAGCATAAAAAGTAATTGCTTGATCAACTAAACACTTGCATAAGCACTCCTCTTCCTCCAAAATGGCAATAATTATAACTTTAAGCCTGTTGATAGCAAATCTTTCTCCTTACTGCCTAACAATTCACACTAGGGCTATAGATATGTTTATATCTATATATAGATAGATATGTTAGATATGTTCAACATATGTCATAACAAAAGCTCAATCCCTGAAAAAAAATTTCAAACACTGAGGGATGCAGCTTACCAAAAATGAGCAAAATACACAGGAAGGAGAAATAGTTGTTTCATTCCAGTTATAAAAGAGAAGTAAACTCAGTTGGAGAAGGGAAAGGAAGGCTTAGGATAGAATGTATAATAGCATTGAGCTGATTTGAAAGACCAAATCCTCCTATGGCATTTGGGAACCTAAACCTTACTGCATTCTTTTAGAATGTGTTTTTAGAGTTAATAAAAAAGATAATGTAAAAAACTTAGACAAGGATGAATCAGGAATATAATGCCTCCATCTGTGTGCAGGAAAACACTAGAGTCAACCAAAAATCTTTTTCATTTGCCTTTTTGAGAAGAGGGCTTATTTGCAGGTAGCACTGAGCACAGGTGAGAGATGTAGAGGGACAGAGGCTCTGCCTGCCATGTTGCATTTCCTTAGCTTTTGTCAGCTACCACCAGAGCTGCTAAATGTCTGCCTCCAGGCAGTGCAAAGCTCCCCAAGCCTTGAACATACCAAGCTGTCCAGCACACACCTCATCCCCAGGCCTCCTAGGGTCCCACAGATGGCTGATCCTGGCCATGATGCCCAACATGCCCCACTCAAGGTATGCCAGCAGGGAAACATGGAGCAGTCCTCTCCAGCTCCGACTCAGTTTGGCAGTTAAAACACACGGGAAACGTGAAGCAGTGCTTCAAGGTTCTCTTGGCTTGGACAAAGTGAAGACCATTTCACTTCCGCTGAATTCAGACTCCATGTGAGCCGTTCTCTTGCTGCCCTGGGTTAGAAAGTTTGGGGGTTCTATTTCTGATCCCAGACCTCCTCCATCCAACCCATCAGTGGTCCACATGCCATTGCCTCCCTCCTGTTTTCTTTTCTCAAATCTGTTCCAACAGTCCGTTTACCTTGTCTTGGTCTCCTGGCTATTGCCACGGGTCGCACACTCAACTCATAACCATTGGTTTAGAATCAGCACAGGGAGCTGAGTATGGAGGGGAATGAGAAGGGACAGAGATGTTCTGTGCTGCTGCTGCTGTCAGCAGTATGGTCCATGTTTTCTTCTCTCTACCCCACCAATCCCACCTCCACCCCTCCAGGCCTTGCCCGGGAAATCCATCCCAATGGAATGACTGTTAGAGAGCTGAGGTAACACCCAGGCTTTCACTTACAAATGGAGTGCCTCATGAGCATTTTATGTTTACAACTTTTGCCTGCATATCTGATAAAGGCTGATGTACAGAGGATCTGGTGAGGTTTGTTTACTGTATACAGCGAGAGCAACCAGCACCGGCAAGGGTTCACTTTCTTTCTGGCCAAAATTTTGAAAACAAATGAATGTCCAGTAGCTGATAAGCTTACTGAGAAGTTCCCTTCCACATTTCAGCATGTCTTGATAAAAATCTCAGCATTTCTAGGGCCAAGATTTGGACAACATTGTGTTCCCTTTTTCATTCGATATCAAAGGGGTCACCCCACCGGTCTGGGACCTGGGGATGCACACTGTGGCATTCCTCAGACCAAACAATGTTAGTCTTGCTGAACACAGATCCACAGTAGTGGGCAAAAGTTATTTCAGCCACATCTGAACTGTCCTACCCAGAACTAGACATCTACATTTTTTGTCTTTTCAAGGCCATATGCATTTGTTATACAGGGAGTACTTTCACTTCTCATGTGGTTTGACCAAGAGGAGGAAACCTGCAGGCACTCAGTTGTAGCCTGCATTTCAGAGCTGCTCTGGCATTTGGATACTCTGTGCCTGTCTCTCTAGGGCACTCACCTCAACCCTTAAGCCCGTCAAGGAGCACATGCAAACAGCTCTTTGGCCAGCCAAGCCATCAAGGCAAAAGTATGAGTGGGTTAGTGCTCAAATAACTGTTCCACCATGTAGTTTCATACCCTGATCATTAATTCTGCATGAGTAAAGGTTTGTCAAGCTGTCTATGCAGCATATAACCTTGCCAGGGTCAGCTGAGTTGAGATTTCCAACCTCATGATCAAGTTGATGATGCAGGTGAGAAGTGGCTGTCTTTCTGGCTGTGCTTTAAGCCAGGTTTGCTCTTTTATCTGGACGTCTCCCTCACTTCAAAATGTAACACTGAGCATACCTACCTACATGTTCATTTCTTCAATTAGTACCTCTTCTAACCTCCTAGGATGCACAGTAGCTTTGTTTAGTTCAGTCATGCAATGTAGAAGACCTCTAACAAACGCAAATAGCATCATGATGTGACCTTTTTTGAGCACAAGTTGAAGTACAGGAAATTCCACTGAAACATAAGAAAATCCTTTTTTTTTTTTGCTGTGTGGCTGACAGAACATCAGAAGATGTTGCTCAGGTAGTTTACGCCACCTCTGTTTTTGCAGATACTCAAAACCTGACTGGACACAGACCTGAGCTCCCTGCTTCAGCTGACCCTGCTCTGAAAGGAGGTTGAGCAAGACGAACTCCAGAGGTCTTCCTTCCCACCTCAGCCCTTCCAGGGCTGTGTTTTATGTGAGCTGTTTCACACACAGAACACAAGAAAATCCTGTGATAGCCTTTCACAGTCTACAGCAGGCATTAAGAGTCCCAGTCAAGGTTTTCCCTCGTACTTGGATTTGGAGCTGAGGCTTCAGCTGCAGCTAGATACCAGAAATAGCTTCTCAAGGAACAGGGAGGGAGGGCTGTGTGGCAGTACTGTAACAAAAACATGAAAAAATCCGATGTAATGATTTTGAAGTCTCTACTACATCAGAACACAAAGCATATGTTGAAGAAGTTTTAAATTAAAAGAACTTATGGATATTCACTACTTCAAAAAAAGGTTGATTTGTTTTTTCCAGACTAAAAACATTTTTCCTACTGCCATGAGTGAAGAATGCATTAATGAAAAGAAATTTTCCGTGGACCTTTGATGCCATCTGAAACTAAGAAGAGAAATTGCTGTTCCTATTCAGATTTTTGTTTCCATGACGCAAGCTGTCACTGGCAGTGATGTTATACCACCACTTCCACAGCATATATTTATGAAGCACTCATATATCCTGACTGGGTTGTAAAATGTGATTAATTCCTTCTGCATCCCACACAAAAATGTCAGGGTCACTTGCGTTATGAGAACACAATGACAATTCCCTGCACATTGTTTGTACCTCTATAAATGGAAAATCAAAAACAAAATATAATTTCCCACCCCTCAAAAAGGTATTGGATAGTAATTTCATACACTTAATACAATATTTACAATATTCCAGAATACCTTCCGTAATGTTTGTGTTTCAATGAACTGAGGTTACTTACAGCATCATTTTTAATCATAAGCAAGGATGATGACCATTGAATAGCAGCAAATTAACCCCCACATACTGCCTTAAGACGAGGAAAATATTTGGTAAACAATGTATTACTGAAGTGAAACAGCTTTCAAAGAGACATTTGTAAGTAATTTGTATAACTTCATACTCATTAGCAGTAGCATAAAAGCTGAGAAAATATGTCGAAATACACTTTGATAGATAATCATATTTTCCCACAGCTGTATTTTTTGTCCCTTGCCTATTATTTTTAATGGCTCAGGAAAATAAATCCCTTCTATTTATTTGCCTCTTCATCTGTGAACCAGAATGGCTGACGATATCAGGATAGACTTTGGAACAAAGCTCATTAAATATAGTTAGCCTAACCCTGCAGTCCCTAAATGGCTGAAGTTTCTTTTAAAATTAATGTGAGGTTGCTTTGCGAAAGGACTTAGGATTATTATTGTACTGCACTGTTCTTTGTTCTTCTGGACACCACTAAACACGATGCACAAACGTGTGGTGAAAAATTGCAGAGCATGAGGAGCAAGTCCCTGAAAGCCATGAAAATACTTAATACTGGTGATGCTTCACTCTGCAAGTCTAATAATCATTATAATGATAGGTACTTGACAGAAATGTTGATGTATAATTTTTTATTGTTACATTTGGCAAACATGTAATCAGAAGTATTTTTTTCTTTCTTAGTAGAAACTATTACCAAAAAAAGTGGGGAAAAAATCTAAAAATGTTATTAGCTAGGTTATAGAGAGTAATAGCCCTCTGCCTTGCCAGAGTATGGAAGGTGACACAAATGGGACAGGCCCTCACAATGCTGTTAAAAATAGAAAATGTGGAAGGATGAAGGGCATGTCTGTATCTTTACCTAGAACACTCATAGCCTGCAGCATGACTGCTCCAGTGGAGTGGAAACAAAACTCTTGGTAGGTTCCTAGCCATAGATGCAGGCCTTTATACAAATATCCCATGCAATTCCTTAGATAGGGTAGCCTTTAAGATCTGCTAGTCCTGATGCAATGCAGTCACCATCTGGGCCAGTAACTGCCCTTTCTGCAGGCCACCACTCATGAACAATAGTGTGTTTTGGTGTGAGAGGCTTCCCAGTGCCAGCCCCTTCACGGTGCCAGATCCATCAGGGCCTTTGGAGTCCCTGCTATGCCTGGCATGTCAGGGATCCATCAGAGCAGACAGAGCCTGCTGTGCATGCTGGGGACCCGCTCGCACACCTCAGCACGAAGCCCTGGCTGAGGGCTTAAAAATGTGAAGCTGAGGCTGAAGCCCCTAACAAAGAGCTGGGGGGCCAGCCCAAGGGAGCCCATGTACCCTGATTTTTTCCCACAGCTAGGAATTCCTGCCCCATCCAGCGCTGGCCCTTGCAGCCACCTGGCATCACAGGGAGGGGGTTCTGGGGGCCATAAAGGCACCATTCAAACCTCCTGCCCTCCTGGAAACTTGCGATGCCAGAGAGATGCTACCCCAGGAGGGAGAGCACAGAGTTTATACCTGAGAGTTTCTCAGTAGGTTTAACACCTTCCTTGGACTGTCACAGCACTCTCAAAACTAGCCAGCTGCAACAAGGCTTTTACCACCCCACACCAGGTTAACTTCAATATGTAGCCCCCATGCCTTGCCCCAGCACAGCAACCAATCCCCCACAAGGCTTTAACAGTTCATTTACTGTTCGCACTGTTTCTCCATACTCTTCAGGATAGTCCACCCTGTTTCTTGCCTCTACTACATCCTTCTCCTTGTCTCACCTACCTCCAGGGCACACAGTCTCTCCTCCATCTGCTTCTGTCAGACCCCTCCTCATCAACTGCTCCTCTTTCATACCCCTTAGAGCTATTTAACTACTTAGCAGGAACCAGCCACAGCTGCACCTTATCCACATCAGCCAACCCACCGCCCCTGAAGCCAGCCCACAGCTGTATATTATCAATGTTAATTAACCCAGCTTCATTCCTCTATAATTCCTCTACATTAGACCATGCTGCACAGTCCTTAGAGTCTAAATATAGAAATGTCTGTGTCCCTCTGCAGCCTGTCACCTTCTACACCACTGATAGCTTGGGAAGCCCAGCTCAGATTGCAGTGTCACAGTCCCTGCCAGAACAGAGGCTTTGCCCTGTATCCTTTCCCCTGGGATTGTGGTTTAAACTGGTTAGGCCTAGAGAATCTGGGCCACTTTAGAGAGCTATTAAGTTGCATGCTAAGCAGTGTGTAACGAGAAACCAGAATTATTGATGAGGAGAACAACTTGAGGTTTATTTTATTTGATGGTGGTTTTATAAAATGACATGTTTTTATGTTTTAAATAATGATATATATTTTATATCATGAAATTACAAGACCTTTTTGTTCAATATACTATCCTAGAACTTCTGTTCTAAAATGTGTATGGGTTGAAAACACCTCCAATCTAGAGTGGAGCTCTTCAGTCCTGGGCATTGCATTAATAAGTCATTCTAAACCAAAGGAATTTGTCCCCCTGTTCATATACTAAATTTCCCTGTATGATTACTTTACACAACTCTGGAATTCCTGGATGCCAGACTTTGAGATTCACAGAAACATTAGTTTCCAAGTCACAATCTTAACTGACTGTGAAGTATCACAATGTCACAAAATATCATATCATAATTTGGCTTGGCTTACGTCAACATTCTCTCTCCAATGTAAAAGTCTAAAGAATCCATTAACATGTACTCCATACTCTTTTTGATAAGAAAAGCTTTGATTTTAAGAATATTGGCTGTTTAAATTATTAGTCGTCATATCTATTACCACTATACATAGAAGACTTCTAGTGACTTACAGATGAAATTTTATCTGAAAACCAATGTTGTTTTGCCTGCACTGTCCATGTTCTTCATTTTCCACTGATGAATCAACATTAATTGCATAATAAAACCAAGGTGAGGTCTCTTCTAGAAACTGCAGAATATATCTGGATCAATAGGTCTAGTACTCAGATAAAAATCACAGAATTCTACACTTTCCTTAAACTAAATCCTTAAACTAAAGTCAAGGAAGATATAGAAACTCTGGTTAATCATTTGAGCTTCTGCTCAGTTTGATACTACCACAGATGCTGCTTTATTGTAGATGCCATGATAGATTTCAGACCCTGTTGAAAAGTAGTAAAAGTTTATTCTGAAAATGTCCTACTAACAAAAAGGGTCCAAGGTACAAGAGAAGGAATTTAGCATTCAATATTTTTCCAAGTAAAAGCTTTCAGGGATTGATCCAGAGCTGATGAAAGCATTTGGTGTCCTTCCACTGACTGCAGAGAAGTTTGGATCAACTATTAAGAGTTGCATAGGGGTCACCAGAGCTAAGATTTCTTTCAACCGAAAAATAAGAGACTGAGGAATTAGAAGACTACAATAATAAGATTCTTCAGGGATTTTCCAATTAATTAATTGGGAAAATGCTATTAATAAATATTTTCTTGAGTATTATACTTTCACGTCATATTACTTTCCTATAATTGTTTTCACTTGAAAAGTTCCAACTGCTTGAAAACATTAATCAAAGTTAACAGAATAAACAATACAGAATCTCACTGTCTGAATCAGAGCCAAATATCTGATTTGCAAATTGATTGTAAAAATGAGGAGAAAGAGTTGTAACTAATTTTGTTCCAAGTTCTTGAACTGATGCCTAATACATTTTGGACGTCAACACTACAGTTTTGAACAGTTTGGGTTTTATGGTTACATAAGTACCTTAAAAAAAGGAAAAGGCACACTCTGCTAGAAAAGCTGTACATAGATTGAGAAATGGGATCAAAAGTTGCCAAATAATAAAGTCTTGGACCTTTCCTGCTTGGCAAGCTCACACATAATGTAAATTGATGTTTATCTGTTTGGAATAATTTTAGTTATTATCACTTTTAGCAGTCACTTTACTACATGGATCAATTCACCAATATCAAAAGTCACTTGTGTATTGTTAGTGCATAAAACATTTATTTGACCTCACTTCTTAAGATCTCTTTCTAACAAGACACTAATGAAAGTCATCTGTATTATGCAGTTGCTCTACAGCTGGACCTGATGGGAAACAAAAGCAAATTTTTAGGATCTGTGGCACCAGGACAGTCAGCAGTGCCAGGGCTCCCTGGCACTCTGCCATGGAGACAGGTACCTGCAAGCCCACAGACTTTCCTGCTGGCTGCAAAATCTACATTTGGAAAAAAACCTCAACCCTCTCTTTTTGGTCAATTATTTAAAATAATGCCTGGCCACAAAAGTAAACTCTTCAAAGCAAATTTCTCTCTAGAGGTATGAAGGTTTATCAGAAACAATGAAAAGGACCAGGCCTAAAGACCCAGAAAAACATACTTGATCAATCCCTTCAACCTTGCAAAATATGACAACAGACTTTTACCTGTCCACACATTTCATCTGGTACTTCATAATCTGGGATATGATTTCCAATGTGTGGTTTGAGGAAAATGGATTTGATAAGTAATGTCATGTGATTCAGAGCGTTGTTGTTTTGGTGCTTTTTTTGCAGTCATTGCCATTGGAAACTTATCAACACCTATGTGGAGGAACAGATTTGAATTTTCATTAGGAAGACTCTAATGCTTCTGATACAATGAATCCCCTTCAGAAATTGAGACTGATAAGGAGTGATACTAAGGTTATTGATTAGCCAGTGATAGCAGAATTAAATGGCCCAGTTGTAGAAGCCATGTGGGACAAATAAAGGTGATATAATAATGTTTGACAACCCAGTGCCCCTGTAATTTCCCTCCAAACAGCTTTCTGACTGAGATGGCTCACTGGAAGGGAATGCAAAAAAAAACTGGGCATGGGTTTCCCCAAAAAACCTGCTATTGCCAATGGAAACTGGCTGCTGGGAGCTTCCCCTTACTGAACCTCTCTGGATGTACTCTATAAAAGAAAACCTCTGGCTACCAGAACTCATTGTGTAACTTCAGAATGTAAATTCCCAGCTAAGAAATTTCCAGCTTGCTTTTTTCAGACAAGACCAGTTAACAGTGAGCCTTTTAAGGAGAGCAGAGGGGGGTCCTTAGTGTTTAATGCAAAGTATATACTTCTGGAAAAATTCTTCTCAATAAACCACAGCCCGTAGACTCTAAAACCTCCCCCCACTAGCAGTAGATTTGCAGATGACCTTGCTGCAGAAAAAGAGAACAAAAACTGATTATATTTTGTAGTTGGGACCATCCATGATGGTCTGAAGCCTGCATTCACTGAATCTGATTCTTTATCTGCTCAGCAAAGTACCTTTTCTGACTTCATTGGAATTACTGCAGACTTGAAAAAAATTAAGTGTTAGGAGAAGCTATCTCAGTCTAATGGCACTATGTTTCAGAAAAATAATTTTGTGTTTAAAGATGTTTATTCCAGGAGAGAATTGAAATATATTAAATGTATGAAAAAATTGTTTAGCAATCTAATCTCCTGAGTCATTTCCATGAGATTATTGATGGACGTCTCTCACTGAGCGTTGTAAAAAACAAAAGGAATTGGAAATTGCCCCGAGAAAACATAATGCAGACCCAAGGATGCTTAGAAAATACATCTGGGTTATAACATCTGTCAAAAGCAAGTGAAATGTAAGTAACAGGTGATTCTTCAGTCTTGCTGGAGATGTAAATGTGCAGTATTGAATCAGAGAAAGGAAAAAAGAAATATATTTTCTATTGCCTCATCTGTAATAAGTTAGACTGGCAGCCTAGATCGTCAAATAACTCAACATGATGAGAATTTATGCAATGGGCAGTTGAAGCGGATCTTGAACTGCCACTGTGATGAGTAATAAGTTTTGAGCTGGAATAAAACAAACTGTTCTCAAGTAATTTCTCTTGTTCACCTGCCACAGTTTCCCATTTCCTTTCCCCTACTGCAGGCAAGCTTTCCAACAGAGTCCTTGTCTAAATGTAAATGCCAGTGGTAGAATTCTCTCTATCAAATGCAAGGAAAGTTAAGCCTTTCATTTCAAAGTAATTGGGATATTCCCCTGGAAGTTATGTTCAGATTAGTGCTGAATCTTGTATTCTTGGGCTGATCTGAAGTGATTGTTGCTTCTTTTTTATATCAAGGGATAATAGTTGCATTAAAAAGATCTTTAAATTTTATTGAAAATGCATCCTGTATTATTGCTTGCTAAAGCATTTTTTAATTTCTTTGCATATCCAGTTGATGAAGTTAAAGTGCACCAGTAAACAAAGCTGCAGATAACCACAAACAATAGTAATGTATCATTTTAACCTGGCACATGATATACACAGCAGGTCACTGCAGATGCTCTGACTTACAGTGTTGAACTGCATGGAACAAGAAAATGTCATGTGCTCATAAGGCAATTATTTGTGCCTAGCTGATTCCAGCTGACTGCAAAGTGCCTCTCTCAAGGCTGAGTACTAGTGCTGAACCATACAATGCAATATGTGGATAATGAAAAGCAGCACGGTTAAGGAAAATAAGCACAATCAGGAGATGAAAACTGCTAATTCCCATTTGACCTTGGATCTTTGTATAGCTTTTGGCAGATTTCTTCAGTTCAAACCCTGATTTCTCCAGTTTCAATGCAGAGGTAACAGTTTCCACCTATTCTATTCCCCCGTTGTCTCAAGGACCATTCGGTGCTTGTATCACACTTTGGAGGCATACTCACTTTTTTTATTTATACTTTTCTTTTTCAAATAAAGCTTATCCTCATCCATACTGTGCAGTCTAGAATTTTTGAGCAACTTCTTGCCGTAGCACCAAATATGTAATGAAGACATTAGACAGCCTTCTGGAAACCTGCCAAAAACTGGTCATAATATCAGCTTTCACACACCAACTGCACTAGGTGGGAGGCAGCCTGAAGGGGACTGAGCATGCTGCGCTCCAGAGCTGCACCGGAGCGAACAGGCCCCTTCTCCCAGGGTCTCCCAACTTCTGTGTCTCGAATGCCATGGGAACTGCACAAGAAGCTTGGTGGCTCTGCTCACATAGGCCTTTTAAAGATGTGATGATCACAACACTCTTTATAGGAATCTTACAAGTACGCTTAGCTGTGTGCATGTGTGGCTACGTGCATATATGGCAAGAGAGTGGAATGATCAGTCTTTCTGAAGCACTCATTTTCTTAAGCAAGCCTGGCAGAAGAAGATCTACCAGGAAATTTATAGTCCTGCATTCAGATTGTGTATTTATAAGCTACACACACACTACAACAGAGTTAGAACAAACTTAGCTACTCACAAAGTCACCACTGCTGAACACATCCTTGGAAAAATCATATCCAAATGTATTACTACTTTCTAACATTGCTGTAACATGGCAGATATTAGTTGAACTGAAGCTGAATGGTCCATCTCAGTTCTACCATTTCCTAAATTTTGTGTGCTTGACTTTGCAGTCTCAGCATTTCTTTAATGAAGTTTTCTCATCTGAAATAAAGTATTTGCTTAGATAATATTATCTAGATGAATCATAGCAACAGACCCATCATCCCTACTTGTACTCAACATGTTGCCACAAGTGCTAGTTACAGGCAACACTGATTACCTTACTCTCTTACTTAAAGGTCAAAACAGAAGGAAGAGCTTTATAATGGTCTTGCTGGCTGAAGTCAGATTTTATACTTTGCAGCTTCATTAGATGGCATTACATCACAGGATACAGACAAGCAAAGCATGAATTGATCCTACTTGACTGAATTCTAAATGAATGGAAAATGACTGCATGTTTTGCCAAGGAGCAGCAATAATGACATGACAAATTTATGATTCCTATGAAGATTTATGTCTTTATTGCACTTCTTCTCAGTTTATGTGTTTCAGCTGTGGTCATGGAACTTGAAAAATTAAGACCCTTTTGCAAGACAATTTTTCAAGCACACTGAAAAAATCTATTGATTTCTCAGTGTATAGAGGTTTTTTCATTTCACTTAAAGAACCATGCTTTATCCCAAGCACAGAAATCTCATGGTATTTTTGAAGCTTATTTCATTGTATTAATAATGACCGATTATCAAAATGTTTTTTCCATCCCTCTCCTGACATAGATGGGAGCAGAAAAATTTTGGACATTGTAGGAATATATCTAGAAAGGATGAATCCTTTAATGAGCTGATATTCAGTACAAAGCGTTAGGAATCTGGTCTTGTGGACTTTACTTCAGCATGATTTTGAGTAGTTCATCTCACCTTTAGTTCTGATTTTACCCTTCCCCAGAATATCTCATAAGGATACGCTTGCAAAAATTATCTCCAGAAAAACTTGGAAAGCAGCTTATGCAGAGGATATAGAGAAGATATGACTTCTCAGTTTACTACTATAAGCATCATAACAATTTGGATTTCTGAAGAAGTTCTGTGTAATAAGGAATGCACTGTGTTTTTTACATGAGTTCTTCAGTGTGTAATAAACACAATTTTATTTTCTTCCACTTCCATTTTCTTTTAGTCAGACTCTGATCACGCAAAGTAAAAACAATGTCCTGAAAACAGTTTTATTAAACACACTAACTTGGAGGTTCACTTGCAGAGAGTCCTCTAAATACACAGGTCTGGCAAGGAAAGGATAGAACACCCCTTTCTTTTGACACAACTCATGCTCATATAAAATCTGACATTTTTCTTTCAAGGTGAGGAGTATAGTTTAGTTTGGAATTCAGGAAGCAATTCTTCTCATCCACTTAGCATGGCAGAGGGTGGTGTGGGAAGGATCAGACATTAAGGAACCCTTTCATTGCCAAAATGAATGTGCTTGCACATGCGGGGATTGAAGTGCTACATTTTTTTTTGCTTTTCTCCCTTAAAATCTATTTTGGCCATACTGGGTGAAAAGAAGGAACAAGATGTCTTGTCACATCCTGTGTGTGTGTTTTGAGTCATGTGGGGTTTATTAATAGAAAGTTAATGTTATCTTTTACATTAAACTTTCCTCCTCTCTCCATTTGAGATTACTCTATCTCCAAAACAGTTTACTCAACTAGCCAGACAATCTAACCTTGTGACATGGTTGTATGATTAAAGGAGAATCTGAGCCCATGAACGTGGCTATGACTTAGAAAATTTGTGTCCAAGAATAAATGAAGGGGTACCATAACCAGATAGAGCAATGCCTGCTCTGAGCTGGAGAACGGAGAGCATGCTAAGAGGAAGGTGTCCAAGAACTACACTGCCCTCTGCCAGGGCACTAGGATGTTATACATGCAGAATTGTCCTGGTGTTCCCAAGAAATCAGCTAAATAACTTACAAGAGGGGAAAGGGGGCAGGATAAAGTCTCAAGACCTAGCAGCTGTGCGATTCCATTTTCCCAACAGAGATTATTTTCCACATTTCCTCATATAAAGAAGGTAAAATACATATGAGAAAAGTTTATATTAAGTCATGAATATAATATTTTCCCCCTTTGCTTTCCAAACTGGAGCTTCATCAAGCCTTAAAAAAACATTTGAATGGTAAGCTAACAAAGTACACCACCAGTAACTTTGCTTTATCACGGATTAAGTTCAAGTCATGAAAGTCATTTTTTTACAGGGATTAAGGTTTAGTGGCTAGCCTATTGCAGTTCAGTTTCATAACAGACAAGGTCATTTTTCATCAGAAATCTCTAACATGGCTTTTTTACTATATTTTTGAGATGTGTACTTCTCTTTTTCTAACATTTTGTGCAATAGGAGAGATTGGATGATGAATTAGAGAAACTGGTATTAAAATATATGTTTAAAAGTTCTGGAAGTAAATCCTGCAATACTTGTCTACAGGAGTCTGTCAGTAGTAGTTGTAGACTTCACTAATCCACAGAGCAAGCATCTGGGCTGAGTTTTTTCATGCCCTGCTGATGAGAAGATGCTACCATCTCACCAGTGAAGTGAGATGTCTTTGAGCATGACTAATGGTTACAGGATCAGACTGATATTTATGAGATCAGGCATTACTTGGTCTTGCTAGAGGACCAAGCCACTGGTGATAGGTGAAGTGTAGGTACCCTGCTGGTCTCCCTCCCAGCAACCATTCCTGGGGAAGATGGGTTTGGAAAAACCAGCAATGAAAGTGTAACATCCCCTGTGTCTGAGACTTGTAGTGTTGCTGTGGGAACATGGTGATGGCTTCACTGATTTTTGTTACATATAAAATGAGAAAAAGAAAAAGAAAAAAAAAACCACAAAAAGAAAACACACACAAAAAGCCAACAGCAGGAATGAGGCTAGGCTTTTTGCTGTTTTCTTCCTCCTCTCATCTGACAGCAAAGAGACTGCATCATAAAGACAATTCTGCTAAACCTTTTCCTGGTAGACATGTCTCTGGCTACCAATTTTCCCACACATAAGTGACTGTTCTGTGCTCCCTATCCCTACTCAGAACCTGCTTCCCACTCTCTGGGTATACCTCAAAACCCTGATTACCAGGCATCTCCTTTATCTCCTCTGTATAGGTACCAGATGGGCCTTTGGACGTCATCATGCTGACATCCAGCTATCCCGCTGATCTCCGTTCTTTCTGTCCAGCCCCTCTATCACCTGTCTCTAGCCCTTTTTTTTTTCATTATTGTTATTCTTTATGTCATAGACATTTTTCATGTCTGGCACTGCAAGGAAAAAAAAACCTCAGGTGTCTATGAGAAACATTTTTCATTACCTGCCCTGTAATGCCCCACAGGGCATTAACTGTGTATCCCTCCAGCAAGCTTCTGCAAAATCATGGGGAACAAGGGATGGGGTGAAGAAAGACCCTACTTCTCATCCTGTTGGCTCTCTGCTCCACATCTTCTCATACAATTGCGTGTGCTTTCCTTGTGCACAATACACCGCTCTTGTCTCTGAGCAAAAAGCTGCAGTACAACTCAGCACAAGGCAAGAATCCTTATGGAGTACTAAAATACCTGGCATTACAGTATGAGTCTTTACAACACCTTAGATAGGTATTTAATTACTTTATTTCTGAATCCATAGTGATGTCAAAACTGAGAGGCAGTCTTTTGGGAATTTTTATCTAAAACATCACTTTTTTGAAGACAGTGTTTCCTTTGACAGTGACCAGGATTCCTGCCAGCATAAACACAGGCTTTTTTCATTGAACTGTCTGCGTGTGATTCAGTGCAATGGATGCTGTAGACAGAGACACGTGTAAAACATCAGCTATTATTCTTCTGACATCTTCCTCATCTTTCAAAAGAAACATTCATGGGCTTAGAGTATTTTTACTTTTGTTATGAGTATATTCTAAGCAATGGCCTGATTACAAATTCTGGGCAGAGAACACAGAAATGTCTTGCTGATTTTTGGAAGAATTCTTGAGTTTGCAATTCCTTCAATTCTACAGGAAAAAAAGAAATATTAAGGTCAAACAAATGTCAGCTTCAAAGGTGGAGGGCACTTACAGTTCTGTATACCTCAAAATTTTCTGGCAATTCTGGTACAATGATAAGATTCACAGAAATCAATTCAGTAAAAGACTGCTCACATAATGTATACGGACAGCAAAGTCCATATGGCAATGGTCAATATTGATTGATTCAGTGATTTCTGCATCTTTCCTGTTAAGGAAAAAAATACATATACACTGCAAATTCAAAATCTCTGCGATGTAATAAAACTAACATTATCTGGTATGAATAGGGTCAGGTTCTTTGTTAATGAGCAAAATCCAGTAAATACAGACCAAAAGAATTACTAAGTGGAATGCAACTGGAAAATAAACCCAACAGGAGTGCTACAGGGAGCACTAAGTATATTGAACCATGACCTGTTCCACATAGAGCAAAAACTGGTTTACTCTTCCCAAGCTTTGTAGAGTTTACTGATTCACCAATTTAGGTCAGAAAAGATATAGTTAGGTAAGATATTTCTTCTCTAATTTCCATTGCATTAAACAATAACATGTATGTATTTCTTTTAGCTAGCATGTTTATTTGATCAAAGGCTTTTTCTGAGTCACATTAATTTGTGAACGAGACTTCCATGATGCTTTAGTACTTATATTAACAGGCTTAACATAACCTTTGCATGACCTTTGAGCTTGTAAAGTATTTTAAAAAAACTTAGCAGTCCTTCTTTGGACATGTCAGAGATGATTTATGTATTTTGCGCTTTTACATGTCTGCTTTTAAAATTTGCCAGACAAATACCAATTATGAAGATATGTGTGTCTGGTTGGTACTTCAGTACTTCTTCATGTAAGATAAGCAGATAAGATTTTCTCCTTTTTATAATGTTCTATAAATGAGTATGGATATAAACATACATATGCACACATACACATATATATGCTGACCTTGCTCGGTTTCAGTTACTGAAAATCCATAAGTTCAGAGCAAGACTTCCAATATATATTTAATGGGCCATGGACTTCAGAGACCATCAATAAGGCAGTTGAACTACACAAGGTTAATTTTCCAGGGTTTTCTTCGTACTAGAAATGATAGTCTATGTTACGGTGATCCTCTGACCCCAGCATATCCAGTTGTGAAAGGTTTTCCCACTGGTGGACTTAGCTATCTTCCTAATATAAAAAATAAAAAATATTTTAAAGATTATTATAATAGATGGCAATTTTATTACCTGCCTTGCTAAACCATCCAAAGGTCTAATCATCTCTGCTGATGGGATACATAACTTGTTTCAAGAATAAATGTTTCTATCGTCAGAGCCCCGTCATGGATCTAAACCACATTTATGCAATCTCTAATCACAGAGCTATGTATGTTTAACAGAACACTGACAACATATACCCTTTGACATGTAAGTCTTCATGTAAGTAACTGTAATGCGGAGAAGAGAAGGCTCTGGGGAGATCTCACAGCAGCCCTCAAGTACCTAAAGGGGGGCAAAAAGTAAGCTGGAGAGAGACTCTTTACAAGGGCATGTAGTGATAGGACAAGGAGCAATGGTTTTAAGCTGGAAGAGGATTGATTTAGGTTAGATATTAGGAAGAAATTCTTTACTGTGAAGGTAGCGAGACACTGGAACAGGTTTCCCAGAGAAGCTGTGAGTGCCCCATCCCTGGAAGTGTTCAAGGCCAGCTTGGTTGGAGCTCTGAGCAACCTGGTCTAGTGGACAGTGTCCCTGCCATGGCAGGTGAGTTGGAACTGGGCGATCTTTAAGGTCCCTTCCAACCCAAACCATTCTATGATTCTATGACTAAGGTAATCTCTCAGCCTTCTCTTCAATACATTGATGAGTCCAAAGAAACGTTTACATCATGCAAAAGGGCACAGTGCAGAGACCCCTAACCAATGACAATTATGGGCAGCTTCATGACATGTGTGATTGATGGAGATAACAGCACAATCACAGAAATCTAGCCACATATTTGCACTTCACTCATTAGTCCAGATGAAAGCATTCAGTAAGTTCTCTCTATGTGGTTTGCATCTGGAGATTAGCTATAACAGCTAGGTCAGCAGTACAACTGGACAAGTTCCTTTACTACTGGAACCCAAGCTTGGTCATCCAGAACCATACCATTTTTCAGGTCTCTACAATACCTCTACAACATTCTTTTTTTTAATTGTGAACATCTTGAACTGAATACAATAATCTCCACATAACCTACAATTTGACCAGCAACTGATCATAGGAGAGACCCCCATGTACTGATACTTCTCTCAGGCTGCTTGCAAGACTAGGGAAGGGTACTAAAGCATGGCAGGGCCCTGTACCTGACCACTGTCCAAGCATCTCAGAGGGATGCAAAGTGACAGAGCACCCAATAGGAGCAGTAAAGAGTTTAAAAGCAAAGATTGAGGTTAGATAAGGGGAAAGATATAGAACTTTACACATTAGTATGATCTTCTCTCTACATACTTTTAACCCTTAGTGTTTTGTTTAGAGGATGATGTTTGTGTGTCACTGGCAGATAATGGTGACAGTGATTCCCAAAGGAAACTCATCCATATTCCAAACTCATATCAGTTTTCCATGTCAATAGGGTTCCAAAACTGCTCAACACTTTGTCATAATAATTTTTCTTTTCCAGTTTTGGTGCGAATATGTTGTCACGCATGGCTTCAACTCGGTGATGAAATGACGTCAAAACCACAATGGAGATGTACAAACACAGATCCAGAGTCTGGAACTCAGTCACCCTCTTCCATGCTTCATCTTTCTGACAGTAAAAAAAAGAAAGAATTTTCCAAGTCATCATGATCTGTAAAGGTAAGATCCACTATGAAGCACTAGTTATTCAGAACCACAATAAAAATACTCATTTAAATTAAGAGAAGAGGGGGAAAAGCAGCAGAACAATTATGTTTACTACTAAGAGTGCATTGTTCTGGCACAAAAATTTGTATGAAAACCATGCAAGCTGAAATACTAGACGCAAAACTTGTTAGGCAGAAGACCTTTAGGACTGATTTTCTTTGCAGCAGGGTGGACCCACATCATCCCATAGCTAATGCAGCTCTAACAGATTTGGCACATAGGTACACAATGTTAGATGGTCCCAGGTAGATATAGCTCAGGTCTCATTTGAATAGCCATAATTTAATTGCGGCTTAAAAATCCTACTGGAGAGAATTATTTTTTTTCATTTACTTGAGAAGCTTTGTCAACCGAAATAAATCACTTCATCCTGCTAAACCATTTCACATTGAATATGCACAAAGGGGAGTAGAATCTATTTCAATGCACTCAGCAGTCAGCCAAAGTGACATGTCTCTGACAGGTGACACATTCCTCCGTGCAAGTTTCGGAAATTTAACACAGTGCGTAGACTCTTATTCGATAGTTATGTAATGTTCACAGCTCCTAAGGGAAAGACTAGGATATCACACAGAAGGAGAGGTTCTTGTACACATAAAATAAGCCAATATTCAGATTCTGTCAATATAAATGAGCTAGTGTCTTTTTCCTAGTCTATTGTAGAAAAGAAAAATTATGCACACAGCCTCTTCTCTGTCATTTCTAGCCTCCCCCTTTTCAGCCAGTCAGCAATCCAGTACCATACACAGTGACCTGGACTGAATATTTATTTATGCCAATTGTTCATGTATTAATTAAGCAGTCAGAATGCTTAAACAGTAAGGATGCTTCCTTCCACAACATGTTTACCATCTGAATTAAATGGATCATAAAAGGAAATGATTAAAAAAAAATGTTTTAAGCTTACATAATTTCTCAATAAAGCTCTGGTTCTCAAAGGCATTTAGGCATCTAACTCCCAGTGAAATAAGTGCCTTCCACTACTTACAGATACAGACCAAAGCTTTGGCACAGATGCCAGAATCCACACGTACCTTCTTGATCCATCAGAGTAACTCTCTTTTTAATGTTTTAGTCAATGGCAATAGAGTGGAGGAATTTGGAAGAGCAGTTTCAATGAATCAAAGAAGGATGTTGGTTAATATAAGTTCAGTAGTTCCTGCTAGAGAAAATCAAGTTAAGAATGAATAGATGTAAATACTATATCCCCAAAAGATGCTTTCTCCATATGATAAAATGTTCTCCTTAAGCTCCAGTTTGTTTACCATTTCTGAGTTCAGTGTGGATACTGAGTGAGTCACATCAGTTCCGCACTAATTTTGTCTTCCACCTTTCAGTTTATGTAATGTGGATTTCATCTCTCTTGGCTGAAGTGTCAAGCTGCTAAACAAATATCAAGGCAGTATTTACCATGAAATGTGAGAAATAATTAAGAAAGTCTTTCTGTATGTAAAGGGAGGAAATAATCTGATATCTGCACTGTCACAATGGCTCCTAAATGGAGCCATTATCTTTTTTTCTTTTTCCTGAAGTCAGAGAAAAACAGAAGGAGCTCAGCCTGTTGTTTGGGCTACCAAGGTCACATTCAGAATATGATGTAAAAGTGATCACTAAAACATAGCACTTTAAGGAGAAGAAAACCAGCACTGGGTAATCAGAAGTATTCTAACATATCAAGTTGAAAATTCAAAGCTCCTTGGTATGTTCCCATAGGCTTTTTTCAGGCAACTGAATTTGGACTGAATTTGTCTGCTTGGAATTATGTTTGATTTCACAAAGGTAAAATGTCTGCAAGACATACAGGCATATGAGATTCAGATGATCGCAGCTGGTGACTTCACGGTCATTCTTTTTAAACTTTTGGGCCATTTCTGCCTGGAGCATACGTCGATCCAGTGTTCTGAAGAAAATGTTGGCACTTCAAGCACAGCGGCACCAGCTTGAGGCTGGAGAGTTTATTCAGGAGACTGTGTGCCCTTCTTTCCTCAATAAATTAGCATTTTTTTCTTTCCAGAAATAATATAAATTTCCCAAATAACTGACAAATATTCTTCAGTCAGAAGTCTGTAATGTGGAAAGGACTTTCAGATGCGTAGGAAACTCCCCAGCTTCCCACAAAGCTGGCAGCCCCGAGTCCCAAGAGGAAGCTCTCTGGGGTTGAGCTGTGGCTGTCTGGTTGTTATTTGACCGAGGCTGTCAGGGAGGGTTTGTTGGCTTCCTGCATCCACCAGTTGGTCATGTTTTTACTGGATTCATCACCTCTCTGTTGGTGTTTGGCTCTGATTGCTCTGTGTTGCTTGGACAGATACATCAGGTCAAAGAGTTGCTTCTTCCTAACAGTGCCTGGTTTGGTGCAGTCAAGGAGGAGCACAACTTGGAGTTATCACAGCTGCGTCTCCAAAGCTATAGTCAACATGGGATAAGGCACAGCTGCTCAGAACTTGAACTTGTGGCTGACCTGCAGAATAAGTCCCCAGGCATCAGCTGGTCTTTGATAACAAGGAAGTCAGAGAAGCTACCCTGGATAGGACAACAGCCTGCTCTGGACCCTTGTGCCTTTTCCCAGTCATAATACATGTTTTCCATACATACGGACACCACAGTGCTGTCCTCTCACTAAATGAGCCACATGGCCAGCCCCAGCCCAGCCTGAAGATTACTGACTAGGACAGTAGGCCAGCTGGTGTGGTTGGGGTCGTCCAGGGCTCCAACCACAGAGGTTCCAGCTGCAACAAATAAAGATACTGAATTTACAAAGAGATTCTGCAGGTCAAAGTAACGAGTTCTTAGACAGGAAAAAAGACTGAGATTTCCAGTGATCAAATTAGGTGGATAAATCAGAGAATCATAGAAAATAGAGCTGACTAGGTCACCTGGTTCATCCAACTGACAGCCCAGGACATCCAGGACAGGACTGTTGATGCCAGTCTCGTAATGAGTTCGAATTAACTCAGGACAGGGCAGTTGATGAACAGAAAGCCAGACCTGGAAGAGTTAAATCTCAGGAACAGCCAAGCACTCAGAAGATTTACTGTAGGTGGAATTTTATTACACAGAGAAACTCATGGCTAGAATAAGCTGCCAAAGGAAACAATAGAAGCTACTACCTTAGTTTAAAGACTTAAGAAAATATTTAAAAGAAATAAATATTTAGTAGTACATCTGCCATCTCAAAGGATACCTAGCTCCCTTTCATCCCTACAATGTTTTCTATTCCAGCTGCGGAATATTTTTCCTGATTGAGCTGCAAATTATTTTTTTTCCCCCTTAGGCTTAAAAGCAGCATCTGATACATTTTAAGCTGGTTCTTTAGGCTCGCCCAAGCTAGCATTAGTCCCAATCCCATCAGAATTGCTATAAAAGCACCTTTATTCTGCCTTTTGGCCTCTCCACAGCTCAAGGATGAAGAAAGTGGCTGTCACCCCCCAGGCTATATCCCAGAAGGCTCAGAGCTGCTCTGCTGTCCTGGTTTCAGCTAGGATAGTGTTAATTTTCTTCTTATTAGCTGGTACAACGCTGTGTCATCAAGGCTTTTCAGTTTCTCAGGCCCTGCCAGCGAGAAGGCTGGAGAGGCACAAGAAACTGGGAGAGGACACTGCCCTGACAGCTGACCTGAACCAGCCAAAGGGATATTCCATACCACAGAACATCATGCTCAGTATATAAACTGGGGGGACCTGGCCGGGAGCTGCAGATGGCTGCTTGGGGACCGGCTGGGCATCGGTCAGAGGGTGGTGAGCAGTTGTGTTGTGCATCACTTGCATTTTTTTCTTTTGGATATTATTCATCTCTCCCTCTCTCTCCTTTTCACTACAATTGTTGTTCTTGTATTTCATTTGTTAAATTGTTCCCATCTCAACCCATGAGTTTTACCTTTTTCCTGATTCTGCTCTCCATCCTGCTGCAGGGGTGGGGAGTGGGCGAGTGGCTGCATGATGCTTAGTTGCCAGCTGGGGTTAAACTGCGACAGCTCCTCATTGCCTGGCAGCTATGGAGTATAGGGCACCTCGACATCTGCTCCAGGCTGGAGAACATGCTGACACTCAGCCATGTCTCTCTGCTTGCAATTTGACCTGTAATACTGGAGTCTGGCTTATTTGTTCTGCACACAGGCAGTGCCTAAGATGCTTCATGGACCATCTAAAAAATAGACCATAGAAGGAAGACCCTCTAAATCTCTAACCTCAGCAGCAACGGCAAAAAAGAGTTAATTTTTTTTTTCCTGAATTTGGAAGTTATGATTAATTTCTGTGTGGGGAAGGAGAATTATACATGTATTAGTCTCACCATGTGAGGAACATATTTTTGCCATTATCTAAGTAATGAAGCTCCAAGGGCAAGAAAAAGGAACTTGGAAGCCCTATTTTTCCCACTTTGATTCAACAGCAGCGGGGGTCGATGCCTCCTATGTCAGGTTTTTATAATGAAGAGTTACTAAGAGATTTTTCTACTTGTCAGCTTTCTGACAACTCTTGAATGTGGTAAAGGTGGGCTAAGAGATGATTAGTCACCACCTTCCTCTAACAAACAAGTTCTCTTGAGTAACTCATGTGAAAGGCTTAACTATGAACAAACTGATTTAAAGTGCCAGCCCTCCCGTGGGCCATCTGATGGCATTCGGGCCTCGCGCCTCTTCCCAGGAGGTGTCTTGAGCACGTCACACAGCACAGCTCTGCAGCCACCTGCTCCAGTCCTGAGTGCCTCTGGATGCCAGTGGGGAGGAAGCCAAGGGAAGAGGCCCACAGAGCAGTTTATGCCCAGTGCATAATAAGCATTTTGCATTTTGTTCCATGTCCCATTAGGCACATTTGGACAATACAAGAACCCTGGGTGTAAAGGGCCTGGATGCCATTCCTTGATCCTGAGCTGCTTGCCCTGCACAGAGAGTGTGTGCATCCCAACTGCTGTGCTACAGCCACAGCTGGGACACTGCCTGTGGCTGTCCTTCAGTGGCACACCTCACTGCTTGAATGGTGCAAGGAGCTTCAAATGCCCTTCCTGCATGTTTTTGTGGCAGGTGTGTTTCTTATATACATATTATGAATAGGAGCAACAAACCCAATAATATGTATCATTCTACTACTTACTGATTCCCTTTAATTCCTTCCCTCTTCCACCATTTTGAGTTCCCAGCCTTGTGCTTTCAGTCTACTATACTTTTTACCTTCTTTCTCCAATCTCCTTTATTTAGGGTCTCCAGTTCTACTGTGTCAACATCAACATATATTTTGACCACAAAGCATAACATTAAATCCATACAGCACCTGGACATGTACTCACGCACACACAAACATATGGAAAGACATAGCAAAAAGAAACCTTATGTCTGAAGAAATCAGTGCCTGTCTTTAGAGTTCACATTTTTCTGACAGAAAAGGATTCCTTAATTTCTTACAATACTTCTCTGAAAGTACCACCTAGTCCAAAAGCCAACACACACAAAACACCGCAGTCGGGGCTGCTGGTACCTGAACTAATTTTTTTCCATATTGTGCCTTGGGCTGTATTCAAAACCTGGTTTGGCAGCATCCTTTTATCATTTAATTTGGAGTATCTCATTCCTTTTCTCTGCTGGACTTGTCTTCTAACACATTTCATAAATATACTGGGCACCAAGGGAAAGTTGGCAGCATTCATTCAAAAAATCTGCTTTTAAAGAGAGTGGAAGATGATAATTGATGTCTATGTAAGATGATGAAGAAAAGGCCTGAAGAGCAAACATGATGGTAAATAAACGAGTAAGTAGACTTAGCTGTAAAACTTAGAGTTTAGTTGCAGTAGCTGAGATATCGAAAGCTCGATGCACCACCCTGCACAGTGATGGTATGACAGCTTCCATCTACATTAATCTAAGGATAGAGGTAAACATTGCTTTTCCCACTTTGCTAGGAGGTGGACTCTGCTCTCTTCTGGGAGGGAGCTGTATTCCCTTCCACATCATCCTGAAGTGTGATTGTGGGTAATTTGTTGTGTTTCCACTTACGTGCTGAAAAATAGAATCTGTGTAGTATTTTCCTTTCTAAGGAGCTGTGGGATGAGCTAGCAGGCTGCTAGGTAAACACCCACGATGTGTACTTGAGAAATCTAAATGGAGGAAGAGACAGTATTGCCAATCAGCTGTTAAACCAAAGATTTTACATGTAGCATTAATGAAGACATTTTCTCAGGTGAGAGAAACAACTACCCAAGCATAGGTACCATTAAAGGAATTCACATAGTAAAGTAAAAACAACACAAGTTTCTGGAAAACAGGCAGACCAGCACTATGCTGGAATTGTAATAGACACTCATATCCAGGTGGGTCACAAAGAATTTTAGACCTTTTGAGAATAAAATATATTTTAGCAAGACAGATCAACCCATTGAACATATGTTGGTTCATCTGACACTAGTAATGAACGAGTCTTCCCCTTGTCACTCTGAATTTTAATTCTTTCCCATTCAGTTCTCCCATCTTTTCCTATGTGATGCTGAACAGAAAACCACCTTCAAGGTGTTCACTTCGCAGTTCCCAAGGATCATATGGTTTCATTTAGATAAAAAGGCCAGCTGATTTACAAGGGACAAGTATCAAACACGCTCATTGTTACAATGCCAATTCCTTTTGAAGCACAAAATCCCACAGCTGCTGTTCTAAGCTTCCACATCTGCTCCAGGATGGAAGAGTGTTTTCAGATCATAAAGGAGAGTAATCTGCTAAAGAAGAGTAGCTTACATTCTTTGATGAAGACTACACGTGCAGGGTGGGTGAAAGTTGGGGCAAGGCACAGAGAGCACCATACAAATTTCTCCATCAAGCTTGGAGACCTGCCTGGTTTTATGCTAGCCCAGTCCCTGGAACAGTTTTCCATGAAATACAGTTTGCCATCCATTTTCTGGGGAACACACTTCTTTGATTCCCACAGAAGTATATGCTAAAATCTTGACGGTATAATTTTGCCTTCATGTACATGACCATGTGAAGAATATTTTCAGAATTTTCTCTATTTGGTTATACTATGGAGTGTGGTTCCTGGCTACTAAACTGGACTTTACTGTCTGTGTTTTAATTCTGCAGGATGCTTTATCTGCGAACAATCCATTCCATCTTGCATCTATTTTATGACATGTTGGGGCAGTTATTAATTTAAAAGGCTTCCGTTCCAGTTTTGCCGCCAGACAAGCAGACACAGCTGCCATTGAACTGTAAGAGCACATGAAAATCAAATGATCCTGACACCCACTCCCCTGTAATCTAACCCCCACCATCCAGTACAGGACAATCAAACAATTTTTTAGTTCGCTCTGAGATTAATCCACTCCTATTTTAACAGGCAGAATACCCTGAGTAGCTTTTTCTGAGACTGGACTTTTCCAATACAGGAAAAAAATCCATTCTGTTCATAGAAAGCTGATCACAGAGATGAAGAAATCTTCCTTGCACTGAATCAGAACCTTTTTAATTCGCTGTTTTGCTGAAAGATTCAGATATGCTAGATCACATCCAGGGTCTACAGAACCATCTCTGAAATGATGCATTAAAACAATAAGGTACTTCCGTGCTGGCGACAGAGAATAATTTGTGAATTGCAAGCATGAATAGCTTGCAGAGTGAATGAGAAGACTAAAGAAGGGAAAGAAGAAGTAAATCAAGAAAATCTCAGCTACACTGAATCCACAAAGCTGTGCAGTTTGTGGGCACACGATGACTGCTGCAGAACTGACAATTATATTTGCATTACCAATGATACCTTCAACTGTAAAGCCCTCACCTCAGTCCCAGTGTCAGTGAACTTTTTACGACAGAATGCAAAGAATTTGTTCAACACAAATGTAAACTAAAATGTCCACCTTCTCTACCAATACTTCCAAGGAAAATAAATTAATAAAATAAAATAAAAAATCTTTATAACATCTTTGCTCTCCTCTGTCACTAAAAGTGGAGACTTTATGGAAGATGCAACAAGTCTGCAGGAAACCTTGGAAAAGATGTAAAATTTAGGATTTCTTTATATTCTATACATTAATTGAACTACCTGAAGAGGAAGAATAGATTAAAAGAGTGGGGTTTGTTGAAGGTAAAGGAAGGAAAAACCCTTGCTCTAAAGTAATTATAGTTTTCAGATCTAAAGTCATCTTCATTTTTGTGTTTCTGACCTGAATTGGTACCACTTGGCTATTTGACTGAAACCAATACTACCTCAAGCAGAGCTAAAATCTGTTGTTATTGTTGTTAATTAATAACTGTTAGTTTAAAAAGTAATTAATGTATTTTTCTTGTTTCTTTACAGTTAGAATATTCAAAGGGATCTCATGTTTCCATTAGAAATCGAATTTTCTTCAAATGCTTTTCATATCTTAAAAAGTATTGCAGGATCTTTGAAGAAGCCTCTGGATGAGTGCAGGTGTCACAGCTAGTATCTGTAAACCTAACCCAAAGCCACAGATTTCAGCAATTTTTACATTAGGCAGTGTAAAAGGACAGAGCAGGATACAAAAACTCTAACCTAATCTAAAAGATAAAGATCAATGAATATAACTGAGTCTACACAGCATTAAATGCACGCTTCTGCTGCCATACTTAAAAATAAGATAACAATAGATGTGCTAGAATTCAAAGGTCTCTTTATTCTTCAGCATCCCAACATGTTGTATGCAATACACAAAGGTAATGGATCCCTGGTCCTTGATGCTGTTTAAATAACGTGCCTACATTAAAAGTGTGCTAGTCACCTCAGTACTTCTGCAAATTGCCAGAAAACTGCCCAAAGGTGACAAACAAGTAAACGAGCTCTTTTTATTTCTTTTCACAGAAAGTCTCTGTGAAGCCTATTCAAAGTTGTGTTCTCCACGTGGCCAGTTTGCACAACAAAGTGATCCAAATTGCATATAGTACAGTTCCTAAAGTGCTTGTGTTCCAAAAAGAAAGTTCCTTTTTGACTTTTCTGTTTGTTTGCAGGTATGTTCACAATGATGAGGGAAAGATTTCTTGTACCTGTGCTAAATGGACCCAAGAAACAAGCTGATATGTCTGTGCTATGATATTTCCATGGTATTTCTTTCACTAAAGAAAGAGGAGGATGGATGATTTTCCATTAAAAAATCAGTGTCGAATCTAAGCCAGGTAAGTAGTGATGGACTAAGTGGCAAATTCTTGGTGGTTTTTGAGAGAGCTTTAAAATCAGTTCAGATCATTATCATGGACACAGTCTAAGCAGTTGTAGCAAAATAGGCATTGTCAGATCAAAAGGCAGTTTAATGGCCCAAAGGACAGACCATTTTTGAGGTGAGGGAACTGGAGAAAGGGGATTTAGCGGAGAGGTCTGCTCTTCCTCCTTCTTTGCTATAGCAGTTTTGTACATCAACCACTGGCAACCTGTTTCCAGTTCTGCCAGTTTGTCGTTTGTCAGTCTAAGTAAACAGACTGTTTAAAGAAACATCATTGTGTTGCAGGAGCCCAGGATTCATTCTGTTCTGTGAGCACTGTCTAATGCCAAGATTAACACCTGCGGTAGGAAAAGTAACGTAACTGCTAACGTTGCCTGTTGGCACTCTCACCAGCCCAGAACAGGCTCTCACTCGGTTTAGCCAAGTGGTCTTTCTTTCCCCCCCATCTTTTTCTCCCCAGGAAGGAGAGATTTTTAAAGATTCAGAGGTAGATAAAGACCTTCAGCTTATGCAAACTCATGTGGCTTCTCTGACTTTTTACACAAGCTAAGGAACTGGTGCCAAAAGCAAAGAGTTATTTTCTGTAGGGAAGCAGGAGAATATAAATTTAATCCTCACACTCTGTTCCACTGAAGCTGGCATGAGCAGCCACTGCTGAGTGACTGCTGTTTACATGTCCCACTTCCAGCTGGTTTTATGAGCATATGTTATATCTACAGGAGATACGTGTAGGGAGCGGAAACAAAGACACTATGGAGCGATCTGCCTTCATCGACTGGAGAAAGGCTTAAAAAAAGTACTTTTTACACATGGAATCAGAACTGTTCCAGTGCTGAAGAATGAGTTTTACAGGCAAATTTGAGGACCAATGGGGCACCACTGGCAGAGAAGCCACAGCAATTTGCTTGGGGTGGTGGAGCAGAGCAGGGATGTTCTAACTCTGCCCTGTCAAACCCAGGTCCATCCTTGGAAATATCTTCTCTTCTACACTACAGGCAGAAAGGACCAGAAGGTGTGAAGGAGACCTTGGTACTGTAGGATGTGCCAGGGTGGAGACCAGTCACACCCTGGGGCTTGCTGTGGAAGCACGCTGCCCCCAAAGCCCACGCAAGCACCAGAGCTCAGACAGCGGCTTTAAGCAACCTCCACACAGAGCCTGCAGATGGGCCTTGGAGAAAAAGTACTTTCACAGTCTCTGCGGTTGTAAGCAGCCATCAAAGAGCAAAGTATTCTGCCTCTCTCCAAGGTCAAAGCTTGTCTGTAGAAAAATCTGTCAGACAGACCCTCACAAATCATATCAGCCACTTTCCTCTCCCAAGCATTTTGTTACACTTACTAGTAAAAAGATCACTTGGGATTTCAAAATGTTTCATGAAGAAAGGAAACCTTTTTTTTTTCAACGTTATTTGTCATCTGGTGAGCAAAGTTACTCTTTATTGTGAGCATTTGATTTATATTGTGACAGCATAGAGCACTGGATGGAAAATCGGTAACTCAGGATAGCTCATTTTAGACGCAAGAGATCCCGCATACTTTGGTAAGTCCAGATGAGCAGCTCTCGTATTTCTTCAGTTCTTCTTCCCCTAAATCAGCTTCACAGGGACACAGAGATAAATCTTAAAGCAAAAAAATGGTATTTATGTTGCCTTCAAACAGTTGAAGACCATCACTGTGAAGCTTTACTAGAATAAGGACTGAGTCCTGCTCTCTGATATCCAGTAGATTTTAGGAAGGAGCTTAGCTGAACTTCCTACCCTGATGACCAGCTTTAACGCTTTTGAGCAGGCACATAAAGCACTTTTTCATCCCTTCTTCTTACCCCTGCCCCCGCCAGTGCAAATACTTCCAAGTTTTTCTCACACAAAGCTAGTTCAGGATTTTGAGGGGAGTTGGTGAAATGATTTATTGGGGAAAACTCAAATGTAAATGCCTTAATTTAGGACAGATTTACAAATTCCGACAGGGAACAGTATTCAGATTCCCAAATCAGTGCAGAAAAAGAGTGTAAGGCAAGGAGAAGAGGCAGTTGCGGTTTTATGACCTTGCTTTCCATTTGGGGGAAAAAAAATAATCAATGCTTCCAAAAGACAGAGAACTCCCACTCTCTATTCAGACAATTAAAGAAAGAACAGTTCTGACATATGTAGAGAAAACTTGCCGGATTTATCTTCTGTACCTTTCTAGTAATTGCTTCCAGTTCTGTAGCATTGCTGCAGTATCTGGAAAACTAAGTCAAAAGTAGTAATCAATTCAACAAAAATCTTCTCTAGTTAAAATGGTTTGCTACAGAATACTCTTGCAGGAAGATTTACATGTCCTTTAAAATCAACCCAGATAAACGAAAACCCTGATCCAGGACTTCATTCAAAGACCTTTGAAATCCTACAGTCAGGCCCTTTCAGTCTGAAATGCTTTCCCATACTCAGCATCTTTTCCTTCTTCTTAGGAACAACTCCAACATTTCTGTCTACACATGCAATTATCTGAAATAAAGTTCAACATGGAAAACTCATCTAGAGGGGAAGTATGTGTTTAAAATATCTAACTCGGGTCATTCAAACACCAAATTCATATTCTCTAATATAATTATATAGTCACAGGGGACCAGACTTTTAAGCTACTTTTAGGCATTTACAGATGAAAAGATCTTTTAGAAAACACCATTTGGCATCCAAATGACTCTAAAAATGAACTATGGCATCTACTTTTCGGTGAGCATGGAGGCAATGCTTTTGCCAAACACTTGGAGTAACCAGTGACCAAGAGCTTGATTTTCTAGGGCCTGTAACCGACTTTTTCCAATGAAATGCATCTGAGCCAGAGGTCTGCAGTGACAGAAAGCAGCTACCAGCCTCCGATACATCAGCATTGGGCTGTAGCTCAGAAGAGCTTAACTCTGAAAGACTATACATCTGCTAAACATCTTGGCATTTCTGAAAAGCTGGTTGAGACTGTATTCCTTGAATCAGCTTCTGAGTGCTTGTCTTGAGGCTCTGTTAACCCAGTCTGGGCAGCACTCTGCATATAGCTCATCCTCAATGAGGTATGCTCAGATATTCAGGAATCTGATGGCAAGATGTGGGCCAAAGGAAAAGAATCCTGAATCTCTCAGTAATTACTAAGTGGGAAAATGAATACTTTGGAACTCTGTAGTGTTCATGTCCTTCTTCCTTTTCTTCCTTTTTCACATACAACTTGCATGTAAAAATGTGAACTGACATTCTCTCATGCTTCAGGATACGAATCACCTGTTGATAGACTTAGAAAGTTCCTCTAACAACTATATGTAAATATCCTCTGTCATGTTTCTTGAGCTTCTTGAGGGCAAGAAGGCCCAACTGCAGAGCAGGTTAAACTGGCTGGAAGCAGAAATGCCAGGGACAGTATGACTTCATGTAGGGGAGAGAAGTTTCCCTTGGTGCTGAGACAAGAAGCCACCACAGCATCATCTTGTAGCAGTCCTGGAACGTGAGTGCGCAGGGGCCACCTTTGGGCAGCAGAGCTGGGCTAGGCAAGGGACTCAGTGCCTTACATTCAGTCTCACAGGGTCCGTGCTGGTACAAGTGTATATAAGGGTATCAGCTGGTGACACATCTTTGCAGATTCCTTGTAGATCTGCCGGCGGTGGTAGGACTGTCCAATGCATTGTTCACAAAATCTTTATATTTAAGCACAAACTTGTGAATAATTTTCCTCAAGGGAGACAATATGAATTCCCCAGCAGGTGGATGTTGTAGCACTCTCCAAACTATCAAGCTGTAACAAGGTCTTTTACTATCTCATACCAGCATACTCTTCATACAGCCCTTCTGCTGCCTTCTCCTCACCTCATCAAGTGCCTACTCTCTCTTCTCTTGCTTCTTCCTCTCTCTCTTTTCCTCAGCTGCTCTTTCTTCATTGGCTCTCAACCACTTCACTTCACCAGACATAGCTGCACCTTATCTATATCAGCCACCCGCCCCCCCCACCCCCTGCCCCGCCCCTGAAGCCAACCCACAGTTGTGTATTATCAATGCTAATTAACCCAGCTTCTTTCTTCTACAGGTGGACACAAGGCTCGTCCAGTTTAACAGCTTACATCTTGCCAGTCAGCTGATGGCCCTCTGGCCCAGCAATGCCCTTCTCTGCACCTCCTTGCATACTCCGATGAAAAACTAGTTCTAGTTAATCTTTGTATACCTAACTATACTGAAACCATACTCCATTCCAAGCTTTTTTATGGTGCTTAGTTAAAGCACGTAACTGGGAAAAACTTTCTTGATGAAAAATATGGGGAACTCATTAGGTTGTAACCCTCAATCCATTTGATTTTCTATACATAAACCACTATATTGCTCATTTCTCCAGAACAGAATTTGAGGTGAGAACCCTTACATTGACCACAACTTGTAGAGGACAGGTGAAATCTTGGTCCTAAAGCCTCAGCAAAAATAATACACTGTGTCAGGGAGGCCAGAACGTTACTTATTATTTCAGCTTCCATAGAACTTCCAGTCAACAAGTCTTTCTTTTTGCTCTCTACTGGGGATTTTTACCCTGATTTTCAGGACTGTGCCTTTAGAGTTCAGGGCAGATAATGATACCTAAATACAAGAGATTAAACTAAGGGGAATTTACACTACAATAAAGACTCTGTACTCCTTCCCAGTGTCACCATTTTCAAATCCATCTCAGGATGAATTAAATACCATGTGATTACACATCTCTAATCTGTTGAAAAGGCCAAGAACCACAGAGGGATGGGTGAAAGAAACTGCACAAGCATCATAAAGGGAACTACCTAGGATCAGTCAGGAGGAAGCACCAGGCAAACCTGCTGGTAGAAGTCAGGATATCTGAATGTGGTCTTTAATAGCATTAAGCTAAAAGCTGCCTACTTGACTTTCAGATGGAGTAAACAAGGAAGACTTAGACTCTAGAAAATTCATAGATAGCTTGTTTATCTGGCCCTTAGTCTTTAAGACCTGGGACTAGTGAAACATCTGTTACCTGCATAGTCACTCCCATCACCTGTGCTAGAGTAAAAGCACACAAATGCCATAATGTATTACATTACCGCAAGTTTTCCATCTTGCTATCAAACTTGTTATCAAAACTGAACGTTCACAGATTGCTTTTGTTTTTCCTTCATTACAGGGAGCTGGGAGACACCAAAATGAGAAAAGTGTATGTCTTTAGACAATGTAAGCTAGAAGATCAGACCTGTATTAACTCAGTTGCTTGTAGTCATCCATCCAGGTTCTTGGGTATGATGAGACATTTTATTAAGCCAGGGAAACCCATTACAGTATGCTAGTCATTAAAATGAGTGTCCAGGATATACATTAATGTAATAAAAAACTTAATGACTGTTTAATTTACTTTGCTGTACCTTAAACAGTCATTTAAAGAAAGGACACTCCACATCTTCTCTCTAACTGTGCAGAAGAGCCAGCAGGCAGGTGGGTCTGTCTCCAGTGGAACAACTGCTAGCATAATGCACACACATTTTGGAGACAACAAAAACACAGGTAGGTTGGTGTGGTGTTAAATACATTTTTAAACACAGATTTATAAACCCATAAATGGATGATTCAGAAGTTATTCAAGCAAAGTATCTCAAACCTTTGGAGAACACCATCCTTTGAGCATTTCCTGTGTGTGAAAGGATAATTTTGGTTGAACCCTTTATGCAGAAGGTAGTGTCTTAAACCTATCACTTGCAGCTATCTGCTATTGCCTCTGTTGCCTCTATTGCCACGACCTTCATTGATTCTTCATTGCAGAATCAAACCATTTGCCTTGCAATTAATGCCTTTTAGGCTCGCCTGACTGGAGTGAGAGCACACTGTAAAATAACACCTGTACTACACGCAGCAACTAGTTTTCCATGCAGAGAGATTGGATTAGCACCTGGGGAGCTGAGTTAATAAACTGTAGCTAATGTTCCCTTGTGAGCCCACTAATTTGAGTTAAAAATGCCACCCTGCTCAAGTCAAGGTGCTTGTGTGTGGAAGGGATTTGCAATGGTAGCAACACACAGGTTATAAAAGCAAAAAAAACTCTGACAGTTGTTAAGACCTTTGAATCTCTGAGAAGAAACATGATTAATAGAAGATATAAGCTAATAAAAATATTTAAACTAGAGATGATGTGATACATTTCTCAGAGTGTCATTCAGAGCCAAAGGGAAGGAAGGAGTAATTTTACACTGTTGTTAGACATCTCTAGATGTGCTGCCAGCTTGGGAAAGAAAGGGGGCTTGGCAATCTCTGTCAGCAAGGTGCATCCTCGTCTGCAGCAGCCTTTCTGTCCCAAGCACTCCAGAGCCACGGTGACAGCCACGGCCTCCTCCTTAGGTGCCTCAGGCACAAGAAGGTTGAAGATGAGAGCCACAGGATTACCCTTCTAGCCTTTTCCTGCCCTAGAATCCCTACACTTACACACAAGCACAAAGAGGCTTTTCCAAAAGCCTGTTTCAACCTCTAAGCCTCCTTATATGCAGCAAAGTCAATTTTGAATACTGTTCTCTATAACTGGCACCAGAAATACTTCTGTCTTCCAGGACCAGAAGTGAATGCCAGAAGACACTAAGAGTTGCGCCTCTGGGATGCATTGACAATCCAAGTTTCACTTTAAATCAAACCAGCAGACCAAGTCTCATAGGACTCTTCAAGTCTGCACAGCACAATAATACACAGCATATAGAGGCCTGACTGATGCCAACCGAGTCTGCAACAGAAGCAGAGCAGGGTACCTGTGGTAGCCAGTGCCGGTCCCTCGCGGACGGCGCAGTGCTGCACTAGCACAGCAGCTTCGAAACCCAGCCTAGCACCAACCCCACCGCTTCATGCCTGCGTCAGAGTGCAAAGGGTGCAAAGAATGCAGGATCAAGCCCACTGTTTGAGCCACTTTTGGATCACTATACTTGAAACTTTACTTAAAATTCCTGAGCAATATTTTTTTCTCCAGATATGATATCTTGCTGACCTGGTATTGATACTGTGTCTGTTTGCAATTAGAGGATATGGTGCAAAACTACAGGTTTTATGGAATTAAGCCATGTAGGGAAGTATTTATGATCTTGAGTTGTTTCTATGTTTTGATTAAAGCACAAAGCAGTTTAAGAACAGGACAAAGACCAGCTATCTTGGTATGTCTACCCTACTTCCACTTAAATGTCTATTTTGCTTTCCTGCTTTTTACCATACCTCTCACCTCACCTTTTGTCCAGAAATAAACGTAGGTGATTCTTAAGCTTATTTATGCTCCTTGCTTCAATTTCATATCTTGGTAATTTATCCAAATATCAGCTGAAATTTTTAAATTATAATATTAACAACTTTTGAAGCAACTTATAAATTCCAAGTGTGGCCACAGTAGTGGAAGTCTCACCTGAAAAGGGAAGGAAGGATCTGCTATTAAACCCCCAAAGTATGTCTTTTTAGTTTGACCTGCTTCCCTTTTGGTCTCCAACATATGAAACTTTTTGTAATAGATATTGGCTATGATGAGCCTATGCCTTTTTTCAAAACCACATGACTGTTCAGGTGAAAATATGCCAATTTGGTAATGAGAGATGTTATGTGGACACCAGGCTCATTTTTGTCATTGCAGGCACAATCCTGGGATACTGTTCATGTTTCCAAGAGTAAAATGTAGGTGCTGCTAACACTTTCTCATGAAACTCTATATTGTTAAATCAACATACTTCAGAGGCAGCTTCCTCTAAAGGGAATGCAAGATAAGGATTTGCAGATCTCTTCACTTTCCATGCCTCCAGGTCTAATCTCTTAAGGTAAAGTTGGCTCTTGGGTTCTACATAAAGCTAATCCAAATATTTCCAATTATATTTTTTATTTCCAGAATGGCCATTCTGCCAAATCTAGAATCTTTCATTAGTCAAAAAGGTTACCTATAGCCTATCAGAAGAATGCAGAATAGCTGAAAGTGTTACTTATAAGGTGCCCACCAGTAGCAGCGGGTTTTTTCCCATATGCCAGGTTAACGCCAGGTTCATCTTTTGACTGGTTTCCCTCTCCTGAGTCTTCTCTGCTGTCACTAAAAGACTCTGAAATTTCCATTTTCATTCCACCACATGTGGATGAAAACCAAATTTCAAAACCTCAGAAATACTCACCAAAAGAAACTGCTGTTTTCTGGCCAGGGGTAATCAACAATCTTAACTGCAAATACTCTTAGCGCAATAACCCAGTACAAAAGAAGGGGAAATCTCACAAGGAGTGTAAACATTCTGATGCTTGCAAACCAGTCCCAAATGCATTTTCAAATACATTCCTTCGTCATTGCTCGGGATGCTGCCTAATGAGTTGACAGTAAGCCAGTGACAGTCTAGCACAGCAAAAGTTTGATGCTTCCTTTTTTGGACATTCAAGTATTCCCTATTGTTTTGAAACCGTTAGTAATGCTGCTTCTTTGCCTTTGCCATCCAACAAGCCCTGCTCTAGCAGTGACTCATTCAGGTTCTGGCACTGTGTAGGATAAGGGTGAAGCATTAATAGAAATCGCTTGGTGACATAGATAAGAGGAGAAGGGGAGGAAAGATGCAAAGCAGAGTTCTGGCTCTGTCATGTTTTCTCTAATTTGTAGAGTTCTGTACTTTTTCTGGAAACTATGCATGCTGGGGGTCACCACACTGCATTCCCTGGGTATGCAGAACACTGAAATCCCAAAGAGCGTAAGTTAGTGAACACCACACAATTTCATGTTGTTCCTATTAAAAACATAATTTATTTCAATGGTTTGTTTCTTTTGTTTGCCACAATGAGTGTTGGGTTATTTCGCTGTCTCCTATACTGTGAAGCTTCATAGTTATGGAATGCAGAGGCTGCTGAGCAGCACTGGTCTTCCAGGGGTCTTCCAGCCAGTTACCAGTCTGCAGTGATTTCACCTGACTGGGATGGGCAAGAACATTACTCTTCAGATGAGACATGACCATTGCACCCCATAGCATCTATACTTCGCATAAAATCCTCTCACACAAAAGGCAAGAAGGAAACTCCCACTGCCTTTATCTGTGCCAGTATTTCACTCTGTAGATTTTATTTTTTTAGAGCTCCATAGGGTAACTGCCATCTTTGTCCTCTGCAATTTCAGAGCTTTTGGCAGAGCAGATGGGTATGACTAAGAACACAAACTGCCTTCAGGAGTCTGCCTTCTTTTCTTTTCATATTTTCTCCATGTAATTGAAGAATTTAGCCCATTGTCTTCTGTCCCCACTTCAGTTTCACATAGGACTAACGCTTCTGTGTTGAAGAGGTACCTCTAATCTGCAAGTTGAAAGAGTCCCCAAAATACCGGTAGGACAGAATTTTTCAGATAATGTGGATGTGGTTCTCCTTCTTGATGTAGTGTCGACATTTTAATGGAGTCCTGTGGCTAATGGAGTACTATAACCCTGACATTAACAATCTAAAATTGATGCAACAGAAGAATCAGGTTCTGTATATTTTATTAGCTTTTAAAACTGAAACAGTAGAAGTAGTTTTGAAAAGAGACAGAGGTGAACGGGTCTGAATAAAACTGAAAGGAGACTAAGCTCACTTTATTTCTCATGTATTTCTTGACTATATGTCACCTTGAACTCCTATGAAAAGCAAGCTTTTCTGTACTACTGTAGTTTTTCTCATTTCTGCTCTACAGTCTTTTGGGACACCCACTAAAAGCATGCCAAAGAGGGGGTGGAAGGGTGGGGGCTTAAATATTTTAAATCTATTAAATAAAATAACACTTTTGAAATACTAAAAAACATATGGAAATGTGTTTCCCTCATATGGGAATTCAGCTGTTCCCAGGAACAGCCTGGGTGTCAGGAGACCAGAGCAACATATGAGGAATGTATTAAACAAATGATGGAGGGAGGACTGAATAGCTCGGGGAACTGGAAAAATATTACATAACTTTTAATCTTGAGTCTACCCCAGACTGACAGCACAAATGAAAATCATTAGACTCTGAAGACAGTTTGGTGGTCCATGTGGAATCACTTGGTGGTTTCTCTGGAGTTGCTAATAGATAGCTTTCTATATCACAGAAACTTCCATACATTTATCACCCTTTTCAGCAATTTTAGTAGAAGCCAAGAATAAGGGTTTAAGAGAGAAAAACATTTAAGCATATGCTTAAAATTAAACACCTGCTCAAGTACTTTGCTGGATGAGAACCTTAAAAACTGCACTGCTAATACATGTGGTAAAAATATGAAGCCCAGAAAGGAAAGCCGGGCTGTTCATGCAGTACTTGTTCTGGAAAATATTTAATTTTCATTAAATAGCTTTTAGCAATCACATTGGATTTAAAAATAGTAAAATAGGGAAAAAAAATCAAGGTTATATTCCAAAGGCTATCTGTAATGGACTATCAGAAATGAGCAAGCATATCAGTATCCTGTGCTCTCTCACCAGGTGCTGACCATGCTGAGTTCCCTCATGTCCTTGTATTTCAGTGTAGATTCAATTAACAGATTCCATCATATTTTCCATTTATCTGCACTGGGCAATGTTACAAATACTGAAACAACTTCCAGGTAAGTCAGCAGAAGTGCAGTACCGACGAACTCACCGGAGTCCTACCAACCAAAGCAGTGGTGTTAGCACAGTGCCGGCACATCTACGTTGCTTCCAGTTTTGAAGCCAGCTGAAATATCACAGACTAGGACTGCACTGCATGGAACAGATATACCTTCCTCTTCCCACAGTGCAGGGAATGAAGCTGCTCAGGGGGTGACTGTGCAGGGCCTTGCCCTAAGTAACAGAAGCAGAGTGCTCATCTGTCCCATTTTAACAAACACCTTTTTTCATTTACTTCTCGCAGAGCTGCAAGGAAGGCTGAATGCACCTACCCACCCTCGGTAGGGGAACACTGAACAACACTGATCGTACTTGCTTCCAGTGCAGAAATTACACTAACGCCAAGCTGGGGGAAAACAAAAAAATCTAACAATAAATCAAACAAAAAGATGCTATTCTTATATCACTCAAAGACCGCAGTTAATTACACTCCTGAAATAAAACTGAAGATAAATATTAATTGGCCCCCAATTATTTTTTGACTGCACTGAAAATGCATCAGGAATGTTTGAAAAAGTGTGAAAAATGTTCTGTAGTGAATTGGTTTTAATTTTTCCAATAGATGCAAACTTCTTACTAGCAATGTTAACAGTGGCAGGACTTTCCTCTTCTTTCCACAAACTAGCTAGAAACTGAGGAGATACTTTTGCTTCCACCTGACTACTAAGTTCATGTACTACATTATACAGCTAAATATACTCATATTAAGACAGCCTTTGATCACCTCCCCTTACTTTCCCTGACAAAATGATTTAAGAATCATAGCAGCTACCACATTTTGTCAGCCTGAAATACATGGCAATGTTAAAGCATGTCTTGATTGGCTGTTTTCTTCTGTGCCAGCTGTTAGAAATTATATTAATAGAAAAATCTCTGCTACAATTTTAAAATTATTTAAGAATAGTAAAAATTGAGAAGAGAATGTGTTTGTATTTCTTTCATAATGTGCTATTTTTTGATACCATTCTAAAATTAGTCTACTCCAGTATTTGCTGAAATTTATCACCTAATGGATTGATTACATAGCAAAGTAAGAACTGATGACAAATTCTCTGGCCATAAAATGTGATTTTTACTTAACACATGACAAAGTAGAAAAAAATTACAGGGATTTGTTCAGGTATATATATATATGATGGCTCACTTTCCTGACTTCACTTTTTATCCTACCTAACAAAGTTATTCTACTGCAACTGGTCTGCATCAAAAGCAGCGTGGCCAGCAAGTCAAGGGAAGTAATTCTTCCCCTCTACTCCACTCCCGTGAGACCCCACCTGAAGCACTGCGTTCAGCTCTGGGGCCCCCAGCATAAAAAGGACATGGACCTGTTGGAGTGAGTCCAGAGGAGGGCTACAAAGATGATCAGAGGGCTGGAGCTGCCTGAAAACGGACTAAGATAGTTGGGGTTGTTCAGCTTGGAGAAGAGAAGGCTCTGACGGGGGACCTTATAGAAGCCTTTCAGTACCTAGAAGGGGCCTACAAGAAAGCTGGAGAGGGGTTTTTTACAAGGGCATGTAGTGATGGGACAAGGAGCAATGGCTTTAAGATGAAAGATGACAGATTTGGATTAGATAGAAAGAAGAAATTCTTTACTGTGAAGTTGCCCAGAGAAGCTGTGAGTGCCCCATCCCTGGAAGTGTTCAAGCCCAGCTTGGTTGGAGCTCTGAACAACCTGGTCTAGTGGACAGTGTCCCTGCCCATGGCAGGGGGGTTGCAACTAGATGATCTTTAAGGTTCCTTCCAACCCCAAGCATTCTATGATTCTATGATAATTCGGCTAAATCCTCAAACATCAAAGAAGCTAAAAGTGTGGTCTTGCATCTTGCCTTAAAGAACAGGTCTGAAAGGTATTTGCAGACAGTGGAGTGGGGTCAGCACGCAGTCCTCTCAGGTCCCATTCCAGCCCTGGAGGCTGGTGCACACTTGAGTGGATGCATGCTCTTCTGTCTCTTTTCCATCCCAGCCCAACCCCTTCAGCCCAATGCCCTCAACTTCTTCCTCCTGCGCTCTGTTTCCTGACACCTTCCCTGATCAGTGCCATGGTCCATTCACTGGGTTTCTGGATTCAGTCCTCTTCCCAAACCCAAGACAAGCCCAGCCCCAGAGTAAGACTTTCTCTCTGATCCCCAGCTAATCTCAGCCTTTCCACACCCTCCCTTCCTGGCTTCCCCTTCCAGTTTTTTCGCCAAGCTCCCATGTCCCCACCCCTACGTCCCCAGTGACATTCCTCCCTCCTTACTTCAGCTTCCCACTTCCCCTGACTCCAGCTACTCATTTCATTACTCCCTGTGTCCTTATCTGCTCCTTTCCTCTCAACTTAAATCACACAGTTCCCTCCTGTCCCGCTGCCCAGGCTGAACACAGTGGGGGAATACAAGGGCAAAGGGCAAACACCTGGGGTTTTGCAGCTCACCCTCCTTGGCATGGTGCAGTGGGAAGCCACCTTCTCAAGGAGAGCCGAGCTCCTTTGCCTGGCTGCAGATAAGACCTTTCCTGGCTGCTCTCTGCAGCCATGGTGTGATCAGCCACTGGCTATGAGAGGCTCAGACTGGCTCACCGCAGCTGCAGCTCTGAAAGCACTTCCTTGAATTTTGGAAGTCTGTAATGAACAGGTATATAGAATTTTTCTTCCCACAAATCTTGTAACTTCACTGATTTTCATGGGGGTTTTACTTGGTGTTGGGAACGGGCACGTTGTGACAGGTTAGGAGCTACTAACAAGAAAATCATGTAACAGCAGGTGATGCTACCGATAACCCATGGCCATTCCACTTTGGTTGGTAATAGTTTCAACTTGAAAATTGTTGTCTGAGTCTATAGGAGCTCTACCAACCTCCCTCTTGCCACATGGTTTCATGCATCCAAGTATCCAAGCATGTACATAGCCTCAGTCCTCATCAGCTTGCAGATTATCAAGGAGATACCTAGAATGGAAATTATAAGAGGATTATCATCATTCTCCACAAACACTGCAAAAGAGGCTTTACAGATTTAATTAGAAAGCCTGAAACAAACCAACTCATGCTTAGCTACTGCATAGTACTGTGGAGGGACAGGAATGATTAGCTGAAGATGAGAAGTTGCAAGTTTAGAGTAGCACAATGAGAAGTGTAAGAATGTTAAAAACCACCTTGATTATCAACCTCAATTCTCTTGATTCACTGGAATTACTCCCCATTTACTCTTGCATATTGGGTTGTGCAGCATGAGCCTTCTCTTGGCAGGCAGTATGGAACATGCAAGCGTGCTATGGGCCTCGTGGCAGACCCAGGAATTTACAGCCCTGCCTTCTCTGCTATGGGTGCTCTACGCATATGACCATAGGTCTTCCCTCCCCAAGGGTTAATAGATACCATGCACCTCGCTGGTAGCACACTCGGTTTTGTTGGGATTGTGCAGTACAGGGAGGTAGGTATGCCAGCTCCTGCCTTTCTGTTCCCTCTCTATTAATCTTTGCTGACCTGAACCAGCAGAGCTTCCTGAAACTAATTTAGAGTTTTCGGAAGGAAAATGTTGAAAACAATGAGGAAAATATTTTAGTCCACAAACAGATGTTAAGAGCACTCTAGCTGACACAGTCAGATGCCTACCCTCTCTTTCCTTGCTCCAGGTCTTGCCTAAGGGGACAAAGAGGCAGGGCAAGTCCTAAGTGAATCAGTTATGAAATATCTTCCAGCAATCCTGCATTTGCTTCAGGGACAACAGTCCTGAAGGAGTGAGGAAGAGGGAGCAGGAGCCAGTGAGGAAGCAGAGATCCTGTCTTCCACAGTTTCCATGAGCAAACCAAAGCCCTGGTAGATGCCGACAGCTCCAGCAGGGAAAAACCGCATTCCAAAAGAGGGAGAAACACAGCCCTTTAGGCTATTTTGTTCCAGTGGTCTTTCTGGCCTTACAGAAATACAGGATGGACCTTGAGAAATTACAGACTGTTCGGGAAGGAGTTAAACACAAAATAGAAGAGTGCCCCTACTTTCACCCAGGACACCATGATTTTATTACACTCTTCTCTGAAAGATGACAGGCTGCATGCCAAGCACTTTCAAATTTTTAATATTTTTTTTTTACTTTCTCACACACAGAAATCCTCCTCAAAACCTCTTACTTTCAAGCTAAGTGCCAAAAAATGCTCAAGTGCCAGCCAATGACTCATCTTTTAAAAGCCTGGGTTTTGGAAGGTGGTTTTCATTTCAGGAACTTGGGGCAGCTTCCTGGATACTAAACATTGTGGGATCAATAATTAGACTAGAAAAATGTCAGAAAAGAAGGAGTTTAAATATATAAACATCATCTTTGGGAGTTCTGTTAACTAGAGATACGTGGGAGTTCCAAGCAAAGGAAAAAACAGGAAGGCCAAGAGTTTGGCAGATGACTCAAAATGGCCAACATCCACTTTACTTTTTTTAATACTGAAACATATTTTAAATCATTTTAATCTCTTTTTAATAATGGAACCAGACACATACATCACATTGCCTTGGAAAGAGTAGAAACACTATCTTTTTTTTTTTCTTTTTTTACGTGGGTGCAAATGGAAAGCATATGATGACATTCCATCTCTTCCTCCCCTGTGCTGCGTTTCACCCATTTCTCAACACACAACGCAGACATACGGCCCTTATTAGTGCTGTAGTTACATGTCATCATTTTGCCATCATGCAAGCCAAACTTCTGAAGTGCTCTTTTGCTTCTAGGGATTTCCTTGTTTACATAGCACATAAAACCTTACTTGCGCCACGATAAAGGCATGTGGGAGCACGGAAGCCTGTACGCAGGTGAGGGCATCTATCAAGCAGGCAGGGTGGAGGAAGGGCACAGATCTGCCTTTAAGTCTCGTACAAGCTCCCATTGTTCCTGTTTGGAGGCAATACTCTATCAGCCCCAGCAGGACAGCAGCTGGGTGATTCAAACAGCACACTTCTGAAGGGAATAAACAGAGTGGTAGAAGAAAACCAAGAAAGCAGAGGAAAAAAGAATGACATATTTATTAAGTCAAAAATTAAACATTAATTACCTCTTCTTATGTTTGAGGTAGGCTCTCCAGCATAGTATTCAGGGTAACTGTCTTTTTTTTTTTTTTTTTAATTTTGCTGAGGTCATTTATTTTTCATATATCAAGGTTAGCAATTATGAATCTCAAAAACTGCTTATAAACACAGTTCACATCTTATGCATAGGACAATCTGACAGTGTGCAGGTGCCCTTGTCCATGGGTGTTCTGGGTGAAATATATATAGTTATCTAGTTATTCTGGGATTGGTAACATCCTGGACTGACATTGCAATCTGTTAAGAAGCAGTTTTGAACAAGTCTAATGAGATGGTATAGATTTTCCGGGAGTACGAAGGGCTATCAGAATTCTCTCACACCTAATCTGCTCTTCTATGTCAAAGAGAAATCAGCACCAAATGTTTCAAAGTAAGGTCAAGAGTCCTTGGTTTAGCTAGTTACAGCACTAACTGTCCCTAGAGAAAAGTATTCCTAACCACTCAACTGAAGCTTATGTATAGCAATTAGACAGCACCCTACAACTTTGGGCCCTTTTTATCCATTGATGTGTTTTGGAGCAACTGATAATGGAACCATAGTTTATTTCTATTCCTTACCCAAATCAGCCATAAAACAAAGCCTCCTCTTAGCCTGTCAAAAAAAAAAAAAAAAAAAAACCAAACAAACACCAACAAAACAAAAAACCCACAAACAACCAGCAAACCAAACACCATATCCATTTAGCCACAGCCCACTTTTAGTTCCCAGAAATGAAGACTCGAACCATGTTACTAAGTGTCAGAATACAAACACGCCGTGCTATCTTTTTCTCCCAGTGTGCTGACAGCTGCAAGTTAGGTAACTTTGTTCTTTCCCAGTTGAAGTAGGTAAAACCATAGGGCAGACAGATCCCTCTAAAATCTTTCCACATGCCACACTGCAAACACAGCCAGCAACAAGCATCACCTACTGCCAGGGTGCTGGAGGCAGGTTTTTATCTGCACCGGTGAGATGGTTCATACAGCGGCAGGCTCCAGACCTCCACTTAATCTCCTGGTTAATCAACCTTGCTTGCCGAACCCAACCTCGCAGGGTGCGCCGGTCCCTGTTTTGCCATCAGGAGCAGGAGAGCTGCGTAGCTTCCTACACTAGGTGGCATGGAAGGACCAGGTTTCACCACCCCCGCCACCGTCCGATGGCGAGCGGTGCTGCTGTGCTGTGTTTTACAATCTCTTCTGCTTTGCTTGTGTTCTGCCGAAGTATTTATTTTTCAATTTAATCACCTGGAAGAATTTTATTGGGGTAAGTGCTGAAGCTCTTCTTTGAAAGGTTCTCTTGTGACTTTTCTGAGTGGTGAGTTCTTCAACGTCCTTGGTGGCTTTCCCTCTCAACTTTCCAACATTGATTTCAGTGGCCAGATACTACACATGCTAACTCTGTACCTTACCCAGTTAAGTCTCAGGTTTCCCATTAGTCCTTCTCATTTCACCATTACTGTACATTTCATATATGCAAAGAAACAGCACTGACATCTCTGAACTTCTGCAATCCATAGAGCAGGAACTTGGAAGCCTGTGTCTGAAAGCACTTGCAGGTCCTCAGAATCACACTATTTTTGATGCCTGTAATAGTCAGACTTCTTGAAAGGGTCAGTTTACTTCTTACCTTGCTCAACTACTAAGCTGGTTACTGCAGATTATTGACCCTATAAAGCAACCAAGCTGGATCCATCAGCACTGTCATTGGGAAGGGCAGTATTGCTCAATACTGCAATTGCACTAACAGCACAGCATGTGCACTGCTGCAGCCCTCCTAGTCCTTACCCCTGCCCCACAGCACATACAGATGTGCAATGATCATCTCAGTCAAGTCAGGATATCCATCTGGCCCTAAATCATTTGGGCAAGAAAACTTAGAGCACAGTCATTACCCTGTATTACTGCCTCTCCACTGTCACCACAAAGCACCTCATTTCTACCTGGCGGTTTCCAATACTATATGCACGCAATGCTGTTCCCATTACCTCACCATTCTCCCAACATGCTACTTAACAGCTTTTCAGCAAATAAACCCTGCCCATGCCCGCCCGCCCCCCCCCCAGCCCATATATGTAATCTGCCTTCCTCCGCCTAGAGGAACAACAGGGGTTAGATTATCTCTTGAGGTGCTTTCCATCCCTGTTTTCTGTGATTCCCTGGGGACAGGCTTATCTCTGAGATATCATCTTGCAGGACTCCAGGGTTACACTGGTGAACGTGTTAAGGCCAGAAACAGGGAGGGAGATCTTTAGCATTAATGGCAGAGGCCTGACTTTTCAAAGTAGAAGATTTTCTCATCATGTGAATGGGGCTGAGTCATTCAGGTTTTGTCAGCTGGAGGTTCAGGAGAAGAGATGTCTCAAGACCATTTACTGTATCTTTTAATCTGATCCTGCAGTCCTAGCTATTTAACTCTGTCTCGCCCTACTTTCTTCTCTCTTGTCCTTACTGAGATGATTTTCCTTCTCTCTTCCTCCCTGCTGTACTGAGCTGGCACCTTCTCCCTTCCCCTCTGCTTGGCCTGACCCTCCATGGCCCTTGCCAGGGTACAAGGAGACCCAGAGAGACCACCTGTACCAGAAGCGGAAAAAGAAAACATGAAAACCACCTGGAAGCAGGCTGAAGCCAAGGAAGGCTAGAGTCAGGCACAAAGCTCAAGAGCATGTTTAACCCTAGTTTTGGTTCAAGGAGATGTCTGGTGAATATACTCTATGGCTATTATAAATGCACCACTATAATAAGCACCACTAGTACATTTCAGTTTCCATGGTATCTACAGAACTACATTTTCTGGAGGAAAAGACTTCCTATGAGGAGCTATACACTATGGCACTGTCACTACTTGGCATGGGGAGCCCACTGTGCAGCACAAAAGTAAAAAGGCAGCACTGCTGCACAGCTCCCTCCTGGCTGTGTACTGCCCTGTGTTTCAAAACAGTGTGAAAAAAACTCCAAGAAACTTCAGCGAAGACCTGGGAGCAATCTACATTAAAACATGCCTCTTGGGTGACTGTATGGCAACATCTGCTGTCCTCAGTTTCATCAGTGCAGGTGTAAACAAGAGCTAAAAATTACACATAGAGCACAAACAAGCACATGACAATGTGAAACACTATAAACTTTTAATTGCCACTTATTTGGTTAAGCCCTTCAATAGCTCTCTGCTGGTGAGTCTTGAGTAATGTGGTCATTCCATCCTCAGGCTCATAAAAATTTACTGCACGCCTTCACGTGTTCTCCCTATATAGCTCCATTTTATTTCACCGGCAAAATATGGCCAGCTGGAGTTGCAGCTCTGATTAACTGAATGCTCGAGATGCAGAACCCAGTCCCCAGAATACATCACATTCATGGTAATATTCTGACTATAAAAAAGGCTTGACTTTTTAAGCTGCTCCAGAGATGCAGATAAATGTAATGTGTCAGAAATAGGGACCACCTACACATCAGATCACACTTACAAGGATAATGTATGCAGGCATATAAAATTGCCAAGGAACACAAAGCCACCCAGAAAGGGGTACTTCCCCAGGCTACTGACTGGTTTGTTCCACATTTCACTGACTTTATAAGGCAGCCGAGTGACATTTGGTTTCAGCAGAGCCACCTGAAGGGATGAAATCGCACTGTTCTTGGACAGTCGGCACCAGGGACATTACGATTTTAAAATATCTTGCCAAAAGACAAAGCCACAAGCAAACAACATTGCAAGTCAGAACCTTCTTACTTCAAAAGCATAAACAAAACCAACAAATGTAAGCTTCCTGGTAGACACTGAAACAGCTCCTTTAATTTTTAAGAATCCAGTTCCTAATATTGCCAAAGGATTTCTAGGGGGAGGAAATTGAAACATTTTGCTGATACTCTGGAAAAAAACAAAAAAGGGGGGGGGGGGGGGGGGGGGAGGCAGGAGAAGGAAGAAAAGCAATTCTGTGACTCAGAACTGAAATAAAAATCTAAATGTTGCCACAAGTGGGATCATTGAAGCCCAAAGCGAAACTCTATGTCTCGGAAATTTCCCAAGGATCTTGGGAAAATGCAATGCTTTTAGACAAAAAGCAGTAAAATGAAAATGATTTCAAGAAAAGGACTTGAGTATGAAACAAAATGGAGTAGTTAAAGCTAAATCTCTACTATTTCTACAGTCCAAAAAGCAGTAAATATTGATTGGTATGGAGCTTGATATTGTAAACTTCTATTTCATGCTTATTGCACTTATTCTACACTTCTGAGGAGCAGAAGACAGGAAGAGCGTGGGGCTTCCCATCATTGACATGTTAATGCCTGGCAATTTTGCACTTTTCTCAATGTAAGTGAACACTGTTCAAGTTTGGTTTAAGACCCTCAGACAAAAGGAGCCATCTTTTCTTAATCCGGATATGATCCTTTAGTAAGCCTTTGGAAGAAACAGCAGGAATAAAAAAGATACAGTGGCACCCCAGTTCCCACCTCAGACACATATGTCCATCACCATGGACTGTTTTGTCCAGATGCTGTGTTCTTAAATTTATATCCCACAGTTACTCTGTTGATTGATTGAAACCTTGGATAGTACAAGGGTGTCATGCTTTAGTCCTGCAAACACCAGTGTTCCTACACTTCCCGGGTGTGCTTAGCCCACCCAGGGCATCATTCTGGCTCTTGATCTCAGGATCTTCAAGAGGAGGTCTTACAAGGAGCTACCTGAAGCACACGGGTGCTTAGTGGCTCAGACACTGTGCTGGCTCAGCACTGAGTGCCTACTCAAAGCTGTGGTGCATCCTTTAGAGGCAGATCTGAATCAAGTTCTTCCACCTTGTAGATGAATGTCCTACAAATCCCTGTCCAGTTACCCTAAACTTAGCTGGGTCTCACTAGATACTCCATTTGAAACCAGTCTACTTTGAATAAAATACTTTTAACAGGCACCGAAACAGAAGACAAATGTGAAAATCATTCATACATCTGGTAAGTGGATGTCTGGTTTCTAGAGCATGTTGCAGTGAGCACAGAATGCTGCACATGGAGTGGATGCCTCATCAGGAGAGACCAAAGAGCAATGATTCCAAGCCTTGCATAGGCACAACCAGCTTGCAGGCAGTTAGTAAAAACAACATCCTGTGTGGCACATGCTCTCAGATTTCTTTGGAGATGGAAACTGAACTACTTCTCCTAAGGCTTGATGCATGCTCCAGGCTACTGGGTAATATATCCTCCCACAGCAGCTTTTGTGAATATAGCATGTATGTCTTGGGGCTGCAAGGACCCAAATCAAAATCTTTTGAACGCATTAGATGTTCTGAGATTTTGCTTCACCAAGAAACCAAATTTTAGATTTGTTTTAAGGTTTTTTTGTTGTTTTGGTTTGGTTTGGTTTGGGTTTTTTTGTCTTTGAATGAGGGCGTGAGTTGGCATCAGAGCCAAAAAAATCAGTTAAATATGCAGCTCTTCTGGTGGCAGATTGTTCCCTGTAGGAGGTCTCTGGTTGTTCTTCACATCTCATGGGTGTTACAGAAGTAGTTCTCAGGGAACTATAAAAAAGGAGAAAGGAAGGTTGTTTGGCATATTCAGAATAGAGTGTTCATGTAATCAGAAGAAAATATTGCATTGAGTTCTGTGAATGGTACACAGATACTATGGGCAATTGGAGCCTTACACATTTATATAACTCATAATTATTTAATTCAATTATTCACAGAAAATTACTTCACACCCCCACAAAATACCCTGTATCTTACTGAGGCAGATATGCCTGGTTTTACACTCAAGTAATGTCACCTCCAGCAGAAGCTCATTTATTAAAATACCAGAATACTGCCGTATGATGCCTATCGTAACACCCACCTCCCACACGCACGGGCAGCATGCGTCTTATAACAAAGGAGGCATTCATAGCTATTATCTTGAAAGGTAGTAGGGGCGATAAATGCGTTAAAGGGACCAGAGAAATGTTCACTTCACCAAAGAAAAGCTGAAATAGCCTTGGGGTGTTTCTACTGGAAGTTGAGGTACCTCCACGCTTGCTGTTCCAGGACCAACTTCCCCTTGCATTGTCAAAAACTTTATTGTAGCTTTGAACTTCACCTGAGCTTTACAGCCATCAGGAACCCTAGAAACAAACACTTTCCCATGTGCTCCCAAAAGGTCCAAAACTAAATTTGGATCTCGGCTCTTTAGCTAGAGCCCTCTGGCTAAGTTGCTTTGCAGTTTCATCCGCACTGGTCGCCACTGAGGCATTGCAGGCAGGAGCAGGGTGCTAGCTGCATCTCATTTTGGTTTTATTATCACTACAACAGCTCTCAGTCTATTAATGTGCCTTTTGTGCAAAAAACAGTCTGACACTTTCAAAAAGAAAAAGGTGATAATGAAGAGACTCTCAAACTCCTAAACCCACTCCAACCTATTAGAAAAAAGTATTGAGTGCTATAAATTCTTGGGACAGAATTAAAGAAAAAGAATTAAAAAGCAAAGCTCAGCCTCAGTACTGTCAGGTCATTCCATGCAAAATAAGATCTCCGATCTTTCCTTCCTCCCTCACTTTTGTTGAATATTTTAAAAAGATAACAGATTGCCAGTGAAGGAGCTTGACAAACGCTTTAAATTAGAGGTCAGCCCTCCGCATTGGCCACCTGAAGTTGGTGACAACTTGTTTGGCCAGTTGGTAGCTGAAGGTGCTCAGCAGGTTTAACTGCAAAGGTGTCAGCTCTGTTTTCTTAGCTCTGTGTTGTTCAGAGCAACCCTCCGGTCTCTGGTGTCGAAACTCACAAAGCCCCCTGAGACCCAACCCAGGCACAAGCGGCTTCCAAACCGGAATAGCTAGATCTGGGGTTTTTTTGCATTAGCCACAGGACAAAGACCAGCAGTCATAAGGTTCATGTAGGTTAGACCTTCACGTTTCCTTTGGTGAGTTTAACTCCTCAAGCACGGCAGACATATGCTTCATCTCAATGCCCTGTCCCAGCCAGTGCACACAGGAAGCAGGAAAACTCAACGTGTGCTATATAAAGCAGCAGAAACACACACATTGTGTAACAAACGTCTGTTGAAAGGAGATAAAGACGGCCTGATTTCTCTCCTGGTTTTTGTTTGCCTCTGTCCTTATTCCCCTCTGCCCGGCCGCCTTGCTGGCTGCGGGAGGTTTCACATCGCATTAGTGTTACCGTTGGGGCTGTCACGGAGGCTTCGCCGCCAAGCCACAGCCGTTGGCCGCCTGGCAGCTGGTGTGGGGACAAGCAGGACGGGGACCTCTCTGCAGTGAGAGACCCTGAGCCCGAGGGGCAGGAAAGGGCCTAGAGGCAGATCTGTCAGGGAGCAGAGCCATCGCAGCTCTTCCCATCACTAGCCTGCTTCCAGCTGCCATAGGTAGGGTAGCTTTAGTAGCTCTCAGAGTCTTTTTTTGATGCTGATGATCCCCTGTTAAACCTCGACTATCAGCAGTGAAAAGATATCTGGTTTGTTGTTTTTTTTCTTTCCCCCCAAGGGAACTCCATGGTACTGCGTAATGCCTCTGGTATCTAACTTCTTTAAAGGAGCTCATCTAACTCCTTGGTACTGAGGAAACTCTCACATCCCTCAGAGGCAATGACTCAAGATACTAATCAGTACAGAGGATGTCTGAGGGTTTTTCCATCCACTGCTTCAGTCTGGGCTATACTTTTCCTTCCCCCATTACTGTAGCCATAAACACTGCACTTGCACTGCAGAGGAAGGTGTTCAGCCACTTGTGCTGACTGCCTTAGGTATATTTAAGTTTAAGCCATGTGCCAAATAATTAAAAGTGGCCCTGGGCACACCCAGAAGAGGCTATTTTCTGCCTTTCCCTACCCTTTCCTCTTTACTGCTCTCGGTTAATGTTTTCTTTGGTTTCTGTCATCATTTTACTTTTGCAGCTTTTGGGGGTTCAAGCAGAGGAAGACACCCCTTCTGATGAAGACCTTTAAAGGAGACATGGGCCTTGAAACATAGTCACAGCTGCTGATCATCATGGCTTCATCCCTGCCTGTTGAAGAGATGAGATTGGATCCCCCTCAAGATTCAGAAATATGTTTTAATAAGGCCTAATCTAACAATATCACACAGTTGAAGTCACTCCCTTCGCATCTCTGGAGATAAAGTTGGAAGTTCTGACCTTCTTGAAGTTATGAGTAGTGAAGGGACTGACAGCAGCCACACGCAGAATATAGGGATGTTCTGAAAAACCGAGGACACCCCCACTTCCATTTATTTTTCCTGACGGTGCCTGCCCTGGTCCTTCAGGCCCATACAGCAAATTCTCCTGATGACTTACTGCTAGCAACACTGAGCCACCTCCAAAGGGTTATTATGAAAAGTCATTCATTACATTAATTTGCAACCCTCATTTAACGTCAGCAGACCTTTATCTTTCATCCTGGGGGGGTTATGCTAGCTCCTACAAGCCAAAGCCCAATCATAACAAGTGTCTCAGGTTGTAATTACAGGGTGATTTCCAGTGATACCAACTGCCTATTCTGCCTCCATAGATTTTCAAGGCCAAAGGTTGCTTCCCTATTTAAATTCCTGTGTGTCTACACAGGGGAAAAAATATCCTTTAACAAATGGATAAATTATTGGAAAGAAATATATTATGAATAAATAAACTGGCTTGCCTATGGCTGTGCTCAGCACAGGAGGAGAGGAGATGGGGGCTGGCTGAGGCGCGAGCAGAGTGCTCTTGGCAGGCAAGGTAAATGCTTGAGCAACCGGCTGCTCTCTCTTTCATTAGGAGGGGAAAGGAGCGGCACAATTTCAGGCTTCATTCTTCGTTTCTTTGAGGCTGATAAGCTGAAATCAGTTCAGATTCCTCCCACATTTCTCCTCCTCCACCACCACGGTGCGTTAAACCTTCTTGACTCAAAAAGCAATGCCTGCTGCTCCCTCAGCTCCATCCTGCACCCTTCAGATGAAGCAGAAGTTAACTCAGTGAGCCATTTGGGCAGGTCCTTAACGTTAGAGGCAGCTACATGCTCAGCTGGGTCAGGGCTCTCATTTGGAACAACATACTTTTGGAAGGGATGTTTCAAGAGATTTAAGATGCTGTCTTGACCAAGTTCCTTTATAATTCCATAGCACAGAGCTAGAATCTCTCAAAACACCCATAAGCTTCTTTTTTTTCTTTCCTTCCAAAAATAAATCAAGGTAAAATTATATTTCAAGAAGCAAGTAAAGGAACCAAGGTATATTTATATTCTGATTTACACAGCAATTAATGATAAGCAACATAATGAAAACCCAGAGTAATGGAGGGGAGGAGAGTTATGATTTTAAGCACTGCTGAAACCTTTTTGATGTATCTTTTCTGGTTGGAAAGAATAGTTAAGTTTAACCTGAGCCAAACTTCAGGAATGCAATAATTTCCATTGAAAATAACATTGTCTTTCACATCATTTTTTTACGGTTATGCAAGCATTTGATAAATACACTGTAGACAGACTACTAGAAAGACAGTATTTTACTTAGAGAAGGTGTGCTGAGCCTAAGACACAACAAGGAATAATGAATGATTATGTCAAAGAGTAATTAATTCTGTTGGTTGTATACTAAGAATTATTTTTTGTACAACCTGTCACATATACTCTTCTATTCATATTGATTGTAAGATAAATAACTTTTTTTTTTTTTTAATCCAAGCTGTAAGGAAAAAAAAAATAAAGTAAGAGTAGAGCCTAGAAAGTGGAAATAATTGCAAAAAAATTTTGTTAACTATAGGCATAAGGAATTTGGTCAAATGTTAGAAACACATCCGACAAGACGATCCCAGCCTATTTAAAGGTTGTGGAATGCATCTCTCCCTTCAACAACGCAACTGTTGACAAGCTGCCAAAACTCTGAATTGCAAATCCTCCAACCATGAATAAATCAAAAGAAATTCCAAGAAATAACTAAGGCAGCTTAAATGACTTATTTTGCTACAGTAACTGCAAATTCTCCATGAAGATATATGGGATCCGCCACAAGTCAAACGTATTTTAAGCCACCCTTGGTGGGTATTAGGACGGTGCTGGTAAAGACATGCCGTATATAATCCAAGCATGTCTGAGAGGACCTGCTGGTTCTTGCTGAAGACTGAATTTTGCTGTAGACTCAATAAGCTGATTAGAGTGAAATGTCCAGTAGGCTGCACTGTTGATCTGGGAACATCATGTACTTTTATTTCAGGGAGTATTCATGTGGCTGGGGAAAATCTTTTCCTCCTGGGGAAGGGACCTCAGGGGAGTGCACTCAAGGAAATGCATTCCTTCAAGCAGCTCGCTTATTAAGTAGGTTTTAGCAAGTCAACATGCCCACTACCATCTCACCTTGCTTTGGCCTGAGCAGTTAGCAGTCTGGGCCATGCAGGGTGCTTCCATTAGCGTGTGGCCGGCTGGCACAAGTCAAGGGGTTCTTGAGCATTGACACTTTCCTTTACAAAGGAGGTGCAAAGACCCGCTTCCCTTAATGGGGAGGAAACAATCAGGAGATGCCTGTAACTAATGAGAGGAAGTGTGATATGCCCAGAAGCATGATGCTTCACTGTGGAGACAGCCAAGCCCCAATGAACTCTTCCCCCATCCTGTGGGATGCCAGGGTGGGTGGACTGCCAATCCCTTGTAAACTCACCAAGTAACTGTAGGTTCAAAACCATCTCTGTAGATGACTTTATCAGATCTAGTCAAGAATTTTATTACTCTCAGCCTCTTGGCTCCTTCCTGGAGAAACTTCCAACCATTTTGTAAAGTAGTTGGCTGCTGGCAGCAAATATTGATTGCCTACTTCTGCCTCAAGCAAAGGCTTACACACATCAAAACCAAAACAAAACAAAGCAAAACCATGATCCATTGATGATCCCATGAGATAGGGCTGCACAAGGGCTGCTTTTGTCTTACATTAATTCTTTTCTGTAACACAAACGTCATGTCTCCTGTGTCAGTGCTCTTTACCCTGCCTGCATTTTGTGCAGTTCTTTATGGGAAGGGAAATCACTAAGTGACTACATTGAGTTTGCTGTGGCTGGGGATTTATGAACTGGGATGCTTAGAGAAGCTGAAGGACAGGGTGATGTTAGGCCACTTCCTATTCTGAAGGAAGAACTTTCATCTCTTTGAACTTTATATCTTTCTGATAAATGATCGTTTATGAAATCTACTGGCTCACTTTTCCTTTTGGGGTTGTCATATTCCTTTTTCTAGAGCAAGCAAAATGCTTGTGTGAATCTGAAGTATTGCAAAATAGGTAAGAATCCATAACCTGTGAGACCTCTGATAGCTAAAATGTAAAATTCATCTGTAAATATGAACTTCAAAACCAGACTCAGCTGATGGCTGCTTGTTTTCTTTTTCAGGTCGTTGCTAGAACACTATTGCAATATACAATTTATTATGTTTTCTGCTTTCTGAGGCAGGGCCACTTTCCCACAGCAAGACATTTGCCTACAAACTATTTGCTTGATCTGTTCATATGAAAGTTCTCTTTTCTGGCATTTAAGACATCACTCAACAGCAAAGAAATCCACTGTCCCAGTCTGATTATTGTTCAAGCTTCAGAAGTCCATTTTCCAAATTTCCATAATTTCCCCAGATCTGAACAGTTGCACAACTCCATGTCACATTCTGCACTGGAGACTAATATAAGGCTTATTTTGAGTCCCTTATTTTCTAGAATTGTTCTGAATAACCCTTCTCATTATAGTCATGTCATGTGTGAGCCGGCACCCATATTCCTGTGCAATTCCCAGGTTTGGGGTTTTTTGTTTGTTTGTTTTGGGGTTTGGGTTTTTTTTGGGGGGGGGTGTTGTAATTTTTGAAATTACTGCATTTCAATCCTGAAGTTCTTATTCTCATTTTAGAATGTCTCATGCCTTCCTTCTTTGCCTATTGTATTGGGGTACAATTCTTCCAAGTGGCTGAGTGGTCTTCACTAAGCTTTTGGGATGTCCTGTTGCAAACAACCTCAACCTTATGGAAGTCTTTTCATGACCTTTTTTTTTTCCCCTCACCGCACCGAATTGATCCACTCACCTCAACTTTCTGTATCTTTGCCAATTTCCATGGGCTTATGAAGGAGATATAGCACTTTCTGAAAGTCTTCAAAAACATAACATCCCAGTTTTACATTCGCCTTTCCCTCATGTTTATTCAACGGAAAGTTGCCCTTGCCAAGTTTGCAACGATGACCTGCAGTCCGACCAAGGGCTCCTTCCACTTCCACTGGGCTACTGCAGGGATTCACCAGTGCACACACCCCTGGCATGTCCTCTCACTCTCTTCTCACCACCTTTGCTCTGAAAGGCAAAATCAAGCTCAATACCTAACAGTTGTCCAGAGTCTGTTCATCCTGCAAATCCATGCTAAAATGAAGTTGTGATCTCTCCTGTGCGCTCATGCTCACTGTCTCTGAAGGCTGCAAGGACTGGATGAGACCTAGTCCCTTGGAAGAGGGTTGCCTGTGATGACAAGGATCTCACACCCCAGAAGAGATCGGTAGCTTCTCAGAATAAGGTTGAGTATATCTAGCGTGCATATCAGTCTCTCTGTCTCTGGAGCTGCTGTTGCAACATCTGACTGAGCGTACCTTGCCAGCCACACAATAGATCGAGTCAGCTGCAGCACAAAATCCTTGTGTGTGTTGAGCTTTTGGGTGTAAGCAAGAGTCCAGACACTCCACCTGTCTCAGGGGTCAGTAAAGTTCTTGAGGAGTAGATCCTCCACCTAGAACTGTTTCCTGAGGAGTGAGACCCATAGGAAAACTGCCTGTTCCCAGGATTCGGACAGAGCCCCCAGAGTTTCACTTTCCCAGAGTTTTAGGGGAGAAGCAAACCTTCTGGTTCATATATTAACTCTTCAAGAAAACAAATGCAGTTTGTAACCAAATGTGCAAAACTGAATAGATGCATGTACATAATTTTTCTGGGGGTTTATTTACCTTTTTTTTTTAAGCTTTACTGAATTCCAAGGACCAACATCTTCTCCAAACAGCTTTTGCCCCTAGCCCCTTGGCTCACCCGCCCTCTTGGGTGTCCTTGGTAATTCATGTGCATTCAGCAGTGCTGGGATTTCCCTGTCTTAGGGACTTCCTCCTGCAGGCTGTTTCTCAGCTATGTAAACTGATTGAGGTTTCAACTGATACAAGACGGTACATTCTCCGTCCTCTGTCAGCTCAGTTTCTGATTCACCCCATCTGATGACGACAGTACCTTGCCAGGTGACAGCATTGCCAAACTAAGTTATGCAGCAACGAACCAGTTTGACTTGACAGAAGAGAGCTTATTGCTCAGAATGAGTACATGGCAATGGTATTGCTAATTAGCATTGCAAGCACCTGTGCCAGGTCCTCCTAGTAACGTTAGTCCAAGTCAGAGGATGAAAGGTAGTAGCGACACAAAGGTCAGCCTTCTCATAAAATGGAGTTGTCTGTATCACACAAACGTACAGGATCCGTACATAACCCATAAATTGTTCTTAGACAGATTCCCCAAATCATATGTCTGCTGTAGACAACAGCTCCCTCCAGCATAACAAAATATTACAGTATTATTATTCTCTTATATGTCCTGACTAATATACCTCACTTGGCTCACTAGAGTGTACTGGATATTAATGTGCCACAAGTACAATGCAGAGAAGAATCCAGCAAAATAAATGTTCGGTACCATAGAAGCAACCTATCCTCACATGATATTAAGAAGTACTTAATAAGAGAGCAATGGTTTATACCTGTTACCCATGACACTGCTACTTTAGGATACCGTCCTAAATCAATGCGCCTTCTCACTCAGAATACAGAAAAACAAAGGCAGAATTTTCTAGTTTACTTCTGTTCCACATATTTCGGTTTATATTTGAAATCTGAATTCTTTCCCTCATTAGTTAGTGTCTTAAATTAAATATTATAAACAAAGGCTTGGATGTTTGCTTTTTTTGAGCAGTTGACTTCTTTGTCTATCAGGAACATTCAATACACCCAAGCTTCCAAAAAGCAATTCACTACAGGTTAAAGTTGGTTTCAAAAAATATTACCTGGCCCCATTCTCAGCAGCAACCAGCTCCTCATGTACAGCTCCCTGTTAGAGTATCTCTTCACAGATTTGGATATTTTTCTCATATATAGACCTGCTGTAGTTTCATTGTTCCTGTGAGTGACTATAAAAAGATCATGCAATGGGAAATACAACCTGGTATCAGAAGAGACTCTTCCAGTATATCTAGGATCTTTCCAGCTGTTTTGTTTATTGTTATCTCCCTCTCTTTTGGTTATCAGCTTGCACTTTAAAAGGGCCAGTGTCTCATCCCTGACTCTTGGGAAACTGTGAGCTTTGCTAGTTTTTGAGAGCCGCCTTCTGGCCAGGGCATTTGTAGCCTGGGGCTCAGTCCCCCCCAGGCCTCCCTGAATGCCCCCAGACTTCTGTGCTGATGGGAACAAATACACCAAAGCTTGTAGTTTTAACTTGTACCTTATTGTCAGCTGTCAGTGACACTGCCATTAGGCTGGTGATGAAGGGCGACCATGAAAAATTGTACCAATGAGACAACAGGAAAATGTTTAAAAAACTTAAGCTTGCTCTGAAACAGTGAGTTTGCAGCACTGAGGGTTATGATAGCAACCATCATCACGATGTTATATTCAGTGAGGTGGAAACATAACATAGATTTTTAAATACAACTGTGTATGGTTTTTTGAAGCCACGTATAGTCTAAAGGACACGTATATTTGCTCCACAAAAGTACAGATCTCATTTTGGCTGATGTTAGTACATTTTGCACCCACCTGGAATCCTCAGTAATCAAAACCCAAGCAAAACTCAACTCCAGGCAGCTTTTTTCACCCAGCTGCTCATCAAAATAATGCAAAATTAAAAGCCAAATACTCTGCTGAATTAAATCACAATAGCTGTGTTACAGGATCTACACGAGCAGAGATGAGGTGCTCTGGAGGGCTGCAGGGGAGTGGGGCACTGCCAAGCCCTCCCCCAGGCTCATGTCCCCCCAGGGGCCAGGGATCGTGCTCCACCAGGGAATCTGGCCTCCAGCATACCACAGAGCGTTATCTAACCTGGGGAGCGTGGAAACAACTGCTGGGTTTCCTGTGCTATTGAAATAGGGTTACCCATTACACTGCCACAAGTGTTGTGCTTGGAAAGATGCACTGTCTGAAACAAAATCTTGGCCAAAGAGGCAGACAAAGTCTGTGACTAAAAGAGCTTACAAGTTAAGGCACAGACCATACAATGATTTTAAATATATTTAATCAATGGGGCCTCTCTTGGTGTGTAAAGTTAAGCATATACCTCCAGCTCTATAGGACCAACCCCCCTGAAATTTTTCTCCATGGGAGTTTGGTATAGAGGCACAGTTTTTCCATCCTCTTGGACTTTTCTTCTTATGGAGCATTTGCACACAAAACCTCCCACGGCTCTTCCTGAGGTAGGAAGCCTTTGGAGGGTATGCTGAAGAGCTCAGTTTTTCCTTCACATCGAACAAGGCAAGTACGATTAATGCACAGAAAGTAAAGCCTTTCCCCCCAAGAAGCTGGAAGCTCCTTTGCTGGCACTCCCAGCTCTTCTTAGCAAGCACTAAGCATTAGTCATGAACATGAACTCCCCAACCCACAGCCCAACTGGGGTGCACTTAATGCTACATAGCACAGCCCTTATTCATGTTAATAAACACCCGCTCACTTAAGTAATCCCATTGATGTCATCAGCATGAGCAAGAATTGCAAAATCTAACTGCTTTTAAGCAGCGTTGTGTGTTATAGGGTTGGTTTTAGCACAGGTATCAATTTTTATCCGTTCGGCTCACACACCTTGTCTCATCATCCAGCTGAGCTCGGGGTTCCCCACCAAGGTGACGGATTCTTGTTCATCCCAGAGGCCATGCAGTCTCCTGAGCTTTCCCTTTACCTTCCCAGAGGATTTATGTGGTACAAAGCAACAGCCTTAATAGCAGCTCTCTCCTTAGCTTCAGTCCTTGGTATCACTTTCAAAATTACTGACAGCTGACTCTCCTCTATTGTTAGGATCCCAGATGCCAGCAGAAACCAGGTGCAAAAGAAGGAAATAACATTTCCAACTCAGATATGCAATCTGAATTCCTAAAGTGCAAAGGATTGCACATATGCTATAATGCAAACCCTGGGAGGTAATGTTTGCCCATAGTTTGACTTTTCGCTAAGATAACAAGGGGGTAAGCACACATCTGCTTTATGAGTTGAGCTGGTCCCCCCTCTTCAGCTCAGCCAGCCTACCCATATGTCAGAGTAGCTGGTAGCTGGGCAGTAGCTTAAACTGCAGTGGGAGAGGCTGGAGCTGATACGACTATGGCTTGACATTTTGGGCAGGCTATAGCCACGTACGATGACTCCAAATGCATTTCCACTGACAGAAGCAGGTGACTTACTAAGCTTTGTGGATCAAACAAGGCAAGATGCTGTAGGATCAAATAACCTTAGGTGATACAATAGCCTTTTTCTAATTATAAAAAAAGCCTGCCAAGAAAAGGGCAGTGGTTCAAGCTGTGGTTTAAGCGCTGAGGTTTCCAGGTGGGGGGCATGAACAAGGCTCGGGGCAGCTCTTGTACATCCTGCTGGAAGACAATGCAGCACAAAGCAGATGCATCACAGGTTCTCCAAGAACTTTGCCCCCCACCACGCAGGGCTCCACCTCTGAGGAGATACAGCAGGGCTCAGCCACATGACTGCCCTGTACTCCCTGTGCTGTGCAAGCAGACCCATACTGGAAGAACCTTGGCACCAGGACGGAGGGAGAGCTGGGGCTGGGAGGACATGTGCAGCAGGGCACTGTGTTCCCATGGGGTGTTACACTGTTTACTCATCATCCAGTGTCCACCACTGGGTGAAGTAGATTGATTTATAGCCTACCCTACCAACTGGTGTTTGCACCTGTACTGCTTGGCTGAGTGGATTGTGTCACTGTTCAAGGGTGTGTGGCCATTTTCCTCTACAGGACTTGGGTGTGTAAGGCAGTATTTCCTTTCAGACCAGTGTTCGCTAGGCTTTGCCCAGCAGGGAGCCCCAGAAGATCTGTCTTACCTGTAGTAAGAGGGGATCTTATGTGGGAAGGAAAGAGATCTTGCTGACTTAAATTCTGACAAAGTTCTTGACATCTTATGGGATAAACAGGGTGTGAAGGGCTGGAGGAGTTAGGACAATAACAACAGGAACAGAGAGAAATATGGACACAATACTCGGGGGGGGGGGGGGGAAGGTATCTGGGGCTCAAGAGTCAAACTTTGAAACTTATGGGCCTCTGTGCTAAAAGCACACCTATGCTGTGGGTGCACAACACAGCAATGGGTGCACAGGCATGTAGCTCTTTATGTGGTTGTAGAGAGCCCTTGACATACAGCAATGCCGGCAGGCAGCAGGAAAAGAGCTGAGAGCACTACTGATGTTGCTGAAATGCCCCCAGTCTGCCCACATCCCTGCAGTTCACCACTCCAGTCCTCCCCTGTTTACCTATTGCCTCACTATAGGCAGTTGAAGCTCTTGGCAGAAGACGGCCCCTGATGGCTCCCCTCCCCATGTCGGTTGTCATTTTCTTGGCGCTTGAGTTGGCTTCTGTCTGGACAGGCATACGCACGCATGCCCTCCCCGCAGATATGCACAGGGTGCAGTTATGAAGCATCAGTAGGGTTCCTTCCTAGGCAAGGACATACTTCTGCTAGCCAGTATTTACATAGGTCTTGGAGAACAAACTAAAGGCCAGCCTTGTATATGCTAAGAAACACCCTTGAAACCAGGAGAGAAACAAGCAGCACTGAAATCATGGTGTAGTAAGTCACAAGAAGAAAATAGCTTTTGTCAGGTATGAACTAGCTATATGACCAGATCGAGTGGACCTATGCCATTGAAGGGTTTTGAAATAGACAGTATGTGCTGGAAAAAAGTGTTCACTAATATGCACGTGTAAATTTTTCAGAACGAGGTGGAAACATCAGAAATAACAGTATCAGCATCTGCTTGAGGACAGTTGCTACCTCCTTATAACCAGTCTATTTTTTTGCATCTGGTTCCATTTATGACTCATACTTCCCAAACAAGCCATATGTTGCTGCAGAAGGCCTTTAACTTTGCCTGATTCGTATTGAGCTGTATTCCTGGCTGTCAGCCAAATAAATGTAATAAAACCACTTTTTCCATCAAAAAATAAAAATGAAATCCCATTTGCAGTGAGATTTAATTAGCAGCCAGTAAGTCATTTTGGTGTTGAAAACATGCACACTTATGTTTTGTTATAGCCTGATTTGCACCTTCAAACTTCATTGTAGCATTTTATTTGTTATAATACAAAAAGCTTTCCTCTCCCCCTGCCTCAGCCTTCATTTTGCTGCAGATCCTGTAGCATTTGATTGATGGAAATTTTTTGGAAAATACATCCTCTGAACTCTTCTCTTTTGATGTCACATTTTGCATCACCCATTTAGAACATTGTGACATGTGTTGGGTTTGTGTGGCAAGGTTTTGGTAGTGGGCAGGGGAGAGGTGGGGTGGGGTGGGGGGTGCAGGGCTACAGGGGTGGTTTCTCCGTGAGAAGATGGTAGAAGCTTCTCTTATGTCCAGTGGAGCCAGTGCTGGCCTGCTACAAACAGACCCACTGCTGGCCAAGGGTGAGCCCATCAGTGGCATTGGTAGCAACTCTGGGACAACATATTTCAAAAGGGGAGAAAAAATCCTACGCAAGTGCAGCCAGAGAAGAGAGGAGTGAGAACAGGTGAGAGCAACAGCGCTGCAGGCAGCCAGGCCGGGGCAGGAGGGGCAGGAGGTGCTCCAGGCGCCGGAGCAGGGGTTCCCCTGCAGCCCCTGGTGAAGGCCATGGTGGGCCAGGCTGTGCCCCTGCAGCCCATGGAGGTTAACGGTGGAGCAGATAGCCACCTGCAGCCCATGGGGGGACCCCACGCTGGAGCAGGGGGATGCCCAAAGGAGGCTGTGACCCGTGGGAAGCCCACGCTGGAGCAGAGTCCTGGCAGGACCTGTGGACCCATGGAGAGAGGAGCCCAGCTGGAGCAGGGTCCTGGCAGGGCTTGTGAGCCCGTGGGGGACCCACCCTGGAGCAGTCTGTGCCTGAAGGACGGCACCCCATCGGGGGGACCCCACGCTGGAGCAGTTCATGAAGAACTGCAGCCCACGGGAAGGGCTCACATTGGAGGAGTCCGTGGGGGACTGTCCCCTGTGGGAGGGACCCCAGGCTGGAGCAGGGCAGAGTGTGAGGAGCCTCCTGCCCCAGAGACAGCGTGTGATGGACTGACCGCAGCCCCATTCCCCGACCCCTGCGCCGCTGGTGGGGAGGGGGGAGAGAAAATGGGGAGTGAAGTTAAGCCTGGGAAGGAGGAAGGGGTGGGGGAAGGTGTTTTTAAAGATTTGGCTTTATTTCTCATTACCCTACTCAGACCTGATTGATAATCAATTAAACTAATTTCCCCAAGCCGAGCCTGTTGTGCCCATGACGGTGATTGCTGAGTGATCTCTCCCTGCCCTTATCCCGACCCACGAGCCTTTCCTTGTATTTTCTCTCCCCTGCCCAGCTGAGGAGGGCTGTGACAGAGCGGCTTTGGTGGCACCTGGCATCCAGCCAGGGTCAACCCACCACATGACATCAATGATTTTAACACCCTGAACACTGAGCTGACAATGGTAATTTCTGCTGAAATAGGCAGTCTATCAAGAAACTTGTATAAAATCAGGAGCTGGCATCCCATTAAAACCCGCAGAATACAGATGACTAAATCAGAGTCACTGCTGATGTTTCTGAAACTAGCAGACTAAAGCTGGCAGGGGAAAAGAGACTGTATCCCACCTATTGAAGAGTCAGAGACTTTCTTCTTCACTGCTCTTTTAAATTTAATGAAATTCTCAGGTAATGCGCATTGTGACAATGTATTTCTGGCTCCTGGGTCATATTCCCCCAGAGAGGGGTAATGTTTGACAGCACTGGCATTATTTTGAATACCTTAATGTTAAGAAAAACAGCAAACCAAACCGTTGGAGGGTTTAGCTTGACCCCTTTCCTGGAAAATCAGACTGCAGGAGCCAGGAAACTTCACAAGCTCCAGGATACAGAATTTCCAAGTACTTTTGGGGAGCTTGCAGGACACCGACTGGCCAGAGCAGCCTCAAGAGAGCAGCGCATCCCCCAGGAATGGCCACCCTGGAGCCCCCCGCCCACCCCCCTGCCCTGCCCTGCTGGGCTGAGCCCCCCAGCCAGCGCTGCCCCACCAGTGCCTTTCCTGGCAGTGGCCACGGCAGCACAGCTGCACAGCAGCAGCTAGAGTGCAAGCCCAGCCAAACGTAAAGCCGAATTAACTCTCACTTGGATTTCTGCATGGAAATCCAGAGGGTTAGCACAGGGCAGTGCTCTAGACAGTGGCTGATCCTTTGCTCTCACAGCCTGGCAGAGATCCAGCTCTGCACAGGGCCAGCAAAAACGTTTCACGGGATCCCACAGAGCAGGGGCAACACCACAGGGTGTTATCCCCTCAGCTTCTTCCTGCTGCCTGTGCTAATTGATGGAGCAGGCAGCAGGGCTCAGTTTATAATATCACCCAGCCCCCTTCACCCACCCCTCGCCCAAAAGATCAGCTGGATCTGAAACCCTTCTGCTCGCAGTAGGGCCAGAGGAAATACAGATGGAAAAAACTATTCGACTATTTAGCTCATCTTCTGCCAGAGAAAGACTGCTCCCTGCAGTACACCATGCCTCTGCCTTTTTTCTTTTTTTTTTTTTTTTCAGAGTTAAAAGCCCCCTCTCTACTGAGTGTCCAAAGAAAACTTCTGAAAGATTTAAGATGAGTCCAAGATGTCTCTCTGTGCCAGTCCCATGAGTTAAAATGTCATCAAGAAATATGAAACACAGAGGAAAAACTTTGTCACAAAACTGGTCAAAGCCTCCACTTTATCATTTTCATTTTTCCTGGCAGTGAAAAGGAACAGGCTATTTCAGCCATGAGTGTTTGCTCATTGTTTCATTCATTCGCTTTTAAATTTGTTTTTTTCTGGCTAAATATGGGTGTTTTGGAGGGAAGAAAGATTGTGAGAAATAACAAATGGAAGTGAAGTGCCAGACGTCATTAAATTAGTTATTAAGAAGTTTCTAGGGGCCAGACTTTCAATGTGACCAGAATCCAGCAGTTTCTGCCGAGGACAAGTGCTCAGCCCTTTTGAAATCTCTGACCGCTTCACCTAAAGTGCTTCAGTCAAAGAGTCTGGCTCTTCAGAAAACCTGCCTTTTCAAATAGCCGGCTCTTTTGAAGTAACCCTTTGGAGATTGTATCTGTTTAGGAAGAATAAGCAAACAGGTCCTTCCCCAAGCCTTCAGCTGCCTTGCAGACTACACAATGCCAGCATTTAGAGCACCAATGCTAATATGCCCAGAGCATTCAGGGCATTTACACCAGCACCAAGGACATTCAGGGACCGGCTCCTTCCATGGCCCAGAGTTGCCCCCCACAGCCCCCCTGCCCCGGCAGAGCACAGCTGAACCAGGCAAAGACGTTCATTTCTCCAGGAGCAGATGGGAATGAAAGAAATTGAAATGGCAAAATGCCAAGTACTCTGACATCCCTGCAACTTTAGCAGCGAGATTTCTCATCACCTCATGGAAACAAGCCTTCGGAGACTGCATCTCCTGCTGTTAAAATGAATGTGGAAACTCCATTAGTTTCTATGGCATGGTGTCAGCCTCTTCTTATATTCTGGCAGGGGAGAAGGAAAGGAAATGCTGTTCTCCAGTACAGAGCCCAATCTGCCTCCACTGCCTTTCTCCACCTTGCTGGGCATTCACACGGCTGTGCTCTGCCATGCATATTCATCCTGACTGCTTTGCTTAGCAATAGTCCTGTCAGTTAAGAGATGTCACTCATTAGGAAAGAATGCAAAAAGACAGTTTATGTAGTAATATTGGTTTAGATTTTGATTAAGCCTGCTGCTGATCCAGCCCCCCCCTCGTCATGTCAGCTTCGGAATGAATATTCAGACAATGCAGAAAAGCAGGGAAACTCACGAGAGCAGAAATTTTTACTGGTTTTCAAAAACCTGTTGTTTCCTTCTACTGCTGCTCCCACCAGCCTGCAGTCCAGCCTGCAAGCAGCCGAGATCTTGCAGACTGTTTGTACGCTTGAGCATACCTCAGAGGTGTCGGGGTCCCAGAGTCCCTTGGCAGCTCTACAGCAGAGATGCACTGGCAACAGCTAACTTGATGCGCATTGGGTGAGAAGCTTGCATGTAGGAGATTATTTTACAACATACAGCAATGTACAGCACAACAGGAGGCCACCCCTGTCTCTTAAAGCTGTGGGGAAAATGACACCAAGGCAACATGTGCAGCCAGCTGCCAGCATGGAGAGCCAGCGATCCCAGATGCCAGTTCATCCTTTATGGGGATCCCAGTTGTTCATGGTCCTTGCTCCCAAGGATGAGTTTAATCCACCTCTGCCTCCACAGTGGTCCAGCTCAAGATTATGTTGTATAAAAAGACAGAGACATTCCTCTTTTGCTTAAGTTCAATTACATGCTCAATAAAGCCGTACACATATGAACCATCCATAGGCACAGGGCACCTCTGTAAGCAGAAATTAAACAAACGCTTAAAAAGAGTTTTCCTCACCAATCACAATCATTTATAAAATACTTCTGTACACACAACAAATCAGCTTATTATAGCTCATGTAGGCATCACATAGGGGCAAAAGCCAAGTGTTTCACACTGAAAGCTGTTTCCCACATTCCTGGTGCTATCAGTGGTACCGAATCCAGTTAAAAGGCATATTAAAGATAGCATAAACACACGTGGCAGATGTAGCATATGTAAAGCCCTCAAGAATAATTGTAGAACAAGTCAAACTATCCAGCTCTTTCATCTTAAATTGAGCCTACAGTAAGCATATGTTCAGGGTCTGTGTTTAGTGTATGTAATCTGTGCATGAGAAAAGGGCACAGGGACATCATCACAGTAATAAACTCAATTAGTACACAGACTGCTGATTTTTTCATGCAGGCAATTTAACTGAGAAAAAAAAACCAAACAACCCAAACCCAAAATAGAGGCTAGGCTAAAAATATATGATGTGCCATGCAGGTTTTGCATTGAATATTCTGGATTTACTTTAGGGACTTCTTTAGAGAATGTTAATTGGACCTTTCAGGAGTGGCTAAATGACGTAGAAAGAAAACTCCCCTTGACCTGTTCCGCTGTGCAATGAAATCGTTCAGTAAAGGCTTGTTCTCCCTGAGCTGTTTAGGGCAAAACCCAATGAAGGATTCAGTGTAGCACCTGACTTCTAGGGCTTGGTCCTCACTCTGAAACAGAAAACTGTAAGTCTGTCACGTGCCCCGCCTCTGTTGGACATAGGAGAGTCAGCCACCTCAGAAAGGAGCTGGATGCCAAGTAGGAAGCATGTTTGAGACTGCTCTCCAAGCCGTCTAGAAGGCTGCCAGCAGGGTGCTGCTTGAGCTCAGTCCTTGTCCTTCAAAGTCTTTGCCACGCCACTCTACTCACTGGCCTTCCAGATGGCTGAGAGGGCACATCCAAACAGCTTTTCTTCTTGGGGGCAATAGGCTACAACTTTGATGATCCAATGAACCTTGAGGTTTTTGCTTCACAGTAACAGTACTTCAGCAGCAAAGAGAAGATTTTTCTACTTCTTGTGGGGTACTTAGGACACTCTCTTAGGAGACTGGAGATGTTGATCTAGCCAGTTTCAACACAGATTTGGGGGTTTTTTAGATACTCAGGGAAGGGGAGCAAGTCATTAGGCTAATCTGTAAGAGGTGGTGACAGCACTTGCCAGAATTATAATTCAACAGGGAGGCACATTTCATCATATGTCAGGTATTTTCAAAGACCCATTCAGTAGGGCAGGTCCCTTGGAGGATCCAGGCCAAGAAATAGGCAGTTTCTGGTGTCCCGGTCAGTTTGGGAGGGGAAGAGGCATATATCAGTTCCAAGGTGAGCAGTTCAGCTCATGCCCAAAAGCAGGAAAGACATCCTCAAACAAGGAGGCACCTTGTAAGTCTAGGTGAAGTCTAGGTGCCGCTGGGGTTAAACAGGAGCCGACCGCAGCATTCTTGGATTGGAATTTTTGTGTGTAAGTCCCTTGACTCCATTTGGGTCTGTTATAGCTAACGACATCCTTTATTGGTGCTAATTCTTAACCACGGCTGGCAATATGTCCTGCAGCAGGGAAGTCCACATGAAGGTATTTAAGGTGCGATGGAGTTACTACCCTGAGTCAGAATCTAAAGCTTCGTATGAGGATTGTGCAGGCAGTTATAGGAGACCAATACACTCTCTGTTTTTGCTGACGTAAATAAATCCTGAAGTGACTCTGGTGGCAGTATTCTGCGAGAAGGGAATAAAAAGAGCTTGCCAGAGCATCTGTATTTCTCTTGTGCTTTACAGAAAAGACATATGGATCTTCACAAAAAATGATAACGTCCTTGAACAATATAACAGGTAATTATATTCCTGACTTAGAAATTCTATAGCACACTGCATATAAAAAGCCTCATTTGGTTCTGCAGTTTTCTAGAGTGCCCTGTCAAATTTCTTCTTTTCATCCCTTTTAAAAACACAGAACTTTTACATTGAAGACCTCAGAGCTACTCTTCCTGTTCCCATCAGACCGCTGTGCACCCACTGCACCAAGTGTTTTGGAGGAACCCCCTCCCCATCACCCCTGGGCGCTGTCAGCACACAGGCACTGACCGTCTTGCCCGCACCAACAGCCCTGGCCAGGAGCCATGCAGCTGCGTTCGCACCACACTGAGCCCAAGCCCATAGGCTCGAAGCACGGTGTGTTAGCTGAGTGCAGCAGGTCGCAGACACAACCCCACGCCGTCATTACCGGTGACGGCTCGGAAAAAGCTGCACTGGGAGAGCAGGCAGCGCACTCGTGAGATTATCTGCCCCTGATCCCCATCACTGGACCCACTATATTAGTTCCAAGAATTCCTCATGCCTGGGAAACTTTTGCCAGATGTGTTTGCCTTCCTCCTCCACACCCTTTCCAAAGCGTGAAAAGTGGTCATCATTGATGCCTAAGCCCTGTATGAGGATATGCTTTTTTCAAAGCACTGTATAAACATTAACTCATTAAGAAAATACAATTGAGATTGTAAGTACCTGAAACCTCTTTAGGGTTGCTCCACTGTAACCCAAAAATATGACATGTAATTTCAGCAATACTTGCTCAATGATTATTTAAAAAAAAAAAAAAAAAAAAAAAAAAGCCCCAAGGCTGAAAAAGTAGATGGTAAATTGCAGCTGCAAATTAATTAAAATAATCAAAAGCCAGAGGTAACTCCCACAGTAAGGGGGTTGCTTATAAAGGCAATGTTAATAGAACATTTACCATCGGGGGTTGCCTGGTTCCCTTTTAATAAAATATCTGTGATTACCTGATTAGCTGATCATTGTGCACAGCATTTTATTCTCAATACAGCCGTGCAGCTAAGGAGAGGAGAGAGGCTTTTATCAGATACATCTTGTTTATTTAAAATGTGTAATTGACTTCTCCTTTTTTTATGGGAGCATGATCCAACAAGCCGCTCACCTCCAACTACATATACTGCTTCTCCTCTCTCCAGGCTGAGATGAGCCAGTTTTCTGGCACTTGCTTATCTTGGCAAGGTTACCATAATGATCCGGAATAAAGGTAGAAACACTGCAATGGATACGAGAAACTAGCCTTTAATGGTAATAAGTGGTCACCATTCGTTATGGTATTACACGAGTCATATGCCAACATGCTAGAATTAGGACAATGTACCAGCTGTGGTCCTGCCCCCACATGGTATTATTGGAGAAATAAACTGGTTTAGTTTGATAATATCTGTGGAGGCCAAAATACGATCCACCTTTTTGCTGCCACTCACATTCTTAAGGGTGCTCCTTGTGCAGGGAAGCAACGCTCGGGAATAAAAGATTCTGACAATGTACTGGAACGCCAATAAACTTGGAGAATTCAAAGAACACATGAAAACTAGACACCTCATGCATGTAACTGTATTTATTTCTTTTTAAAGAACACTCCTTAAATGTATTGTAAGTCAATATACAAACTTGGTTTCACAGATTTATAATCCACTAAATAGCACAAAATATAATCCAGGCCGTTGGTTTCTTTCATCTGCGTGTGTGCGTGTGGTTTTTTTGTGTGGTTTTCATCTGTGTGTGCGCAGGCGTGCACACGCCTACTGCTGGTGGTAGTGGTAACCCACCACACGCGTTCAAGACACCAGCCCGGGCCCCTCCTGACTTTCCTCTGCAGCAAATCTCACCCAGATGGAGACCCTGCTCTGGAAGACTGTGACTGTCTTGGCCATGAATCCCACTCCTTGAAGAGGTCGGGGTGGCGGTGCTCTCTGCCTCGCTGGCGGGGCCACGCTCCTCCATCCACAGGATGGGATGGGACGGGATGGGAGCCTCCCTGAAGCAGACCCAGGTACCACAGTAGGGAAGGGATCAGCTGTGGCCTTCAAGTGCAAGGGAACACCTCTTTCTCCCCACTCCAAACCCCTCCTTGGCACTCCGGGGCACCTCTGCATGACACCTGCACCCCACGGCCAGCCCTCGCAAGCAGGGGACTGCCGGGGCTCGGCGGGGTGCCCAGCCCCGTGCGGCCGTAGGGGCCTCGCCACCGCTGCAGTGGGCAGGGCAGGGGGTCATGGCCGGCCGGACCCTGCCTCCCGGCAGCCGTGGTGCCTTGCTCCGCGCCTGGCGCAGCCAACATCGCCTGTCCCGGGGACTTACACAGACGGCACCAGTGATGCACTTATTTACATGGGGTGGAATGTTTTCCCATAGGTTTTTAAAGGAGTATATAGATCAACATGTTCTCATAAGACCAAATACTTTTAATATATTTATAACTGTTTTATAAAGCTTTGAAAAAACTCACAATAGCACATTGTTTTACTTTAATGCTTTACGGTACTATCAGTTTAAAATCACAATCAGCACTTAAGTTATAGTCAATCCGGCAAACAAGAGACAAAAAAAATTACAAGGGTTAAGAACTGACTGATACATCCTTTATCTTTTTTTTTTTTTAACTAATGCATAAGTGCAGAATAAGATAAGATACTCTAGTTTAAATATCTTGTTTTACAATATACATTTTGTTCTAATAACGCAACAGTAAATCCCATGCTTCACATAGAAAAGCAATCCACAACATTAAGAAAAAAATTTACAATTTATGAAACAAAGTAAATAAATATTAGTATTACAGAATCAGAGCTGTACATAAAAGCTGTTCAGTTTTAATCATATAAAAATATGTTTTAGTGCAACCTCACATATATTGATGCTGTTTTGCTTTACATCATTTAGATCCAAGTGTCCAAAAAAGGAAAGAAATTACATTTATTACAAAGCAGATACACAAATTCTAAAATATGTACAAATTACTGCTAAAAAAATGCTTATAAGAATATAAGCAAAGTAAAGAAAAGGCACAAACATCTGTACAATTTAAAAGTACCAGACCCAGTAAGAATTTCAAATTTAGTTTTGGTCAGGCTCATGATGACTTGTTATTTTATCTAATTCTTTTGATATAACAAAAGTATATATAATAGCAAACTACTGTAACTTAGAACAGGCATGCTGTAAAGTTGAATACTTCTATCTCTAGAAAAAAAAAAGTGGGGTAAATGTATGGGTGAAAGTCTCCATGCATCTCAGATCAATGTGGCTTGCTCTTCTCAGATGACGGATCTTTGATTTCCTGTGTGCTTGATGGGGGGTCACTCCTGCTGTGAAAGCCCAACTGCCGGACGTCCACAAAGCTCTTGCTGTAAAAGGCGGGATGGGCTAACGCAGTCTGTGATGTACCAAAACTGTCCTGTTCACCACCGTGCAAGTCAGGATGGGTGGCTGAGGCACAGGTCTGGCCTGGCTCAGATCCACTAAAGTGTTTAATGCTAAAATGTGCACTTTCTAAGGGTTTCTGGTGAGGCTCAGAAGGCCTCTGCAGCTGCTCCGCCCCGTGCAGAACGGCTTCTTCTGTGGCGATTCGCAGAGAGGCTATGGCTTTTGTACAAGTCTGTATGTTCTCCTCCTGCTCCCTCTCAGTAGCTACAACACTGTCCTCCGACGTGCTCTGCGTCAGCAATAGCAACGGAGAGGGCGGCGCACTGGAGGGAGCAGTGGGGTGCAAGCTGTGCGGAGAGGTACATTTCTCGTGGTGCTTAGAAATACTATACGACTCTTTTGCAAGGATTTCTGCAGTCCCTCTTTGCTTCTCCTCAGAGCCCTCCCTCTGCAGGGCCAGAGTGGATGGAGAATGTAAACCTGAAAGGGCCACAGGTACTGAATGGACCATCTGGATACCCCCGATAGGCATCATGGGGATGGGTGCTCGGATCTGTTGCTGGGAGTGTAGTGGAAGATGACTGAAGACGTAGTCACTCGAACCCTCAGGGAACAGGCTAGCCCCATGGTGTTCCATACCTCCTTTTTCGCCATACACGCTGAAGTAAGGCCCCTGAGACAACCCCCTTCTCTGTAACTAGGAAAAAAAACAAAAGAAATGTCAGTGCTGCTGCTAGCAAAATTCTTGTCCGGCTGCCAAACCACCTATCTGCTTTCCTGTCTAACACAACCTCCCATTCAGGCAGCACCTTTCATCCAGATGGATCCCAAAGCATTTGGAAAACTCCACTAATTGCTTATCCAAACAACAGAGGAGGTTTTGCTTAGCTCAGCCCTACAGGGCTCATGCCTCTGAGGTGAAAGGCAGCAGCTAGTTAAGAGCGTTCAGCAACACAATGCAGCAATTTAGGTCAGGAAGTGAAGAGTATTATATTCAACTGAAACTGCAGAGAGAATTTGGGGTAGATAGAGTTTCGTTCCCCAGGAGAAATTTGGCCAGGAGATCCGTCTTACCTTCTCTTTTGGCAAACTGTGCAAACTGTGCTGGTATTGGCAGTCCACACTAGGTAGCAAGACTGTGTTGCAGAGAAATACACATCCGAACACTCCCTGCTTGCCACCACTGCTTGGCAGTATGGGAAAAATCTGACTGCACGTACGTATTTTCTGCCTGGTGAGAGATCCTGCTCCGGAGCTCCAGAGAAGGCACTGGCTCCCCATGAGCTTTACCCAATTCTTGATGAAAGGGGATGGGTATTTCTATTAAGGTTCAAATGCTTCTGTGCAATCAAGACCCAAGTTTTATAGTCATTAAGACAGTGGAGGACCACTCTGGCCTATCTGTAATGTAAACAATAAATAATAACAAAAGCACAGGCATGAGCTGTGAGTGAAAGTGATGATTCTGTCACAGGGAGACTCACCCACTCATAATGGGATGGAGAAGAATGAGGGATTTTGTAACAGCTAATAAAAAACAATCTCACAATATTGACATTTTCAGTGCCTTCCCATTAGTTCCTGCCTTGGAAGAATGAATAGCTCCATCTCCACTCAGTATTAAATATGCCCTGGGCTTTGGGGTTTCTCTTTTTTTCATTCTTAACTTTTAAAATTTGTTTTCCATCTGATGATTAAGTATCATTTATTGCTGACCGGAGGGATAATGATGACAGAAGTGCAGGATGACATTTACATAATTGTGTGTGGGATCTGGCCACACAACTCTCGGGGACTCCCATAGGAAACTGAATGAATGAAAATGCTCTCCTCTGCACTGCAAATGGACCGAACACCTACCAGTTCCCCCAGAGCTGTACTGCTACCACTGTCTCCGTGTGGCAGCCAGAGGACTGCGCTGCTAAATGCCAGTGCACTGAAGTGGCAGCACTTCACACTGCTGGGAAATCCCAGCTCTCAAGGCATTAAGCAACCTCTTGATCCCATCCGGGGAACTGGTTTAGGGAGCAATTTTCTGTGCTACCCAGGGGCTCAATCTCACTGTGCTCAGACACTTTGTCCTGTTTGATATAAATCAAAGTCAAGACAGGAAGGGTGACCCATAATCATCAGACTCAAACTTAAGAGATGTTATTTGGACTAATCTGTGCTGGGAATTTTCCTCTTCAGAAAGCGAGACGTTTCGGTCTCATAAGAGAAACTGTCATAAGAAAGCACGGTGACAGCTCTTATACTGCTGAATGGGGGAAAATTACAGAATAAACTGCAGTTGCCAAGCCACAACGACATACATAGTTCACCTATCCTATCTGTCCTTCCTATCACTAACCTCACCTCTGCACAGCTGCTTGCCCCCTTCTTTTTTCTATCTTTGGTCTGTCAACCCATTTCTCAGTCATACTGGTCTCTTGGTTGTTCCTAAGCCATGATATTTATCACTATTGCATCTGATGTGAACTTGGGCTAAAGGAAGGAGAGCAAAAGCAACCAAAAAAAAGGAGTAAACCTCAACTCCTAGATGAGAACAAACCTAGTCAACACACAAATCTCTAATTGAGAAAGACACTGGCTTCATGTTGTACCCTGCCACAGTTTCAAAAGAGAATAGAGCAACATTCTGTCCTTGTCAGATAGAGGTGCCTAACATGACAGAAACTGCTACACACTTCAAGATCAGCAGTATCATCCAATATATGTCCCATATGCCTCATTTTTACATAGACAGTGACAGTGTGTGCATGTCCACTGGATGCCTTCCAAGCATGGCTGAGCACATATCAGATTATCTTTCTCTAGCTCTGACAGATGAGTTTGGAAATGGCCAACATAAATGGCTACAGGCGTTAATAACAGTTCATACCCCCTGCCCAGTTTTTATTTCCTTTAACAGTATCTAGCATTTTCGTACATACAAGCAGACACACATATACATATATGTGTGTCTTATACACAGAGGGGAAGACTGAATATTACAAGACTTATCTTCTTTTCACAAACATCCTGAAAATCCAGGATTTTATTCTGTTGACAGGGCAAGTATTAGATCCTATCACTAAGCATAGTGCAGAAGGTCATAGTATCTTTTTGCAGTACAGTCAGAATCGGTTGCTGCCAGTGCAGTGAAATGAGCTCTTCTCTTTGTCAGGTGATGGAAATCCAGTTCGTTTCCTATTTGTTCTCATTTGTTGCAGTTTAGTGTATTTCCCTCCAACTCCAGGTGACATATAATTCCCCAAGCAACAAGATTCTGTAGCAACTTTTCACTAAATTCTCTGACCTAGTCACAAAGCTAACTGTCACACCACACTCCTGAGCAAAGCCATATCCAGCTTCACAGGTCCCCCAGAATGCCCCAGGGATGAGACAGGGTTTACCCTGTATCTGGTACATCACCCAAAACAGGCTGTGGGGGATTAAGAGGAAGATCACATTTCAAAGCCAAGCACCCTCCACAGATACCCTCCTAGCAGCCTCAGACCACAGCTTGCAAAAAGATGATGGGTGGAAAACAATCTCTTTGATTACTGTATCAGAATGTACTTGAGGCTTTTTAAAGTTAAAAAACAGAAAATGTTGAACTCTTTGTTAAACTGAATAACAAGGCGTATTACTGATGTGCTTTCTAAAGCACACGATGGTTAGTAAAGTGACTATAAATCTGTGTGAACTTCAGTTTCAGAAGTATCAGCTCAATTTGCAGTCCGACTGAGAATGCACCATAGCAGCCCACATACACAAGTGGACCTATTTCTAGTTTACCTGGACTTTAGAAGTTTTATGCTGGCTCTCTATGCTGGAATGCATTTCACTCAAGACGACAAGTATTGAATGCCTGGCAAGGGACTTAATATCGATATGTCTGGGATGATCAAAGGACCTTAAGTCCTATTGAACTTCAAGCGGATATAAAGGTGCCCAACTCACCTCAGCCATTCCGAATACTTCCAGACAGGCTTAGGACTTCAAAACGAATGAGAGGTGTGACAGAACAACAACACAAGCAATCTACTACCTCCTAGAAGCTAACCCTGTTGCTAGGGTCAAGTCTGTATTGCTCACAGCAAGTTATATTCACAGTCTCAGTCTCCCAGTCTAGCCCTGGGACTGGAAGAAGAGGCAAAAGCTCTGGTCCGCACTAGGAAGTGGTGGGGTGCACTAGGTGTGGGGACAAGCAGGAGCAGAGTGAAACTGTCGGTGCTGGGTCCCTTGTTCACCATGTAAGTGCTGTGGGGTTGGAGGGGAATTGCTTTGAAATAACCCTGTGTGGTCTCTTCTCACTCACTTGGTGACCCACTCACAGTTTAAGTGCACCTGCTGCACTCCTGGAGCATATTTTTCAGTTTAATTTCCTCTGAAAACAATCCAGGTCACTTACTTCAAGACTGATCTGCAATGTGAGTCAAAGCACAATAAATGTGACAACAGAGACATATGCATGATCCAAACTAAAATGCTAACAGCAATGCACTCAAGATGAACAAAAGCAGCCTTTCCATCTCTCCTCTTTCTCTCAGGACTGGCATAAAATGACAAGGGAGAAGAATCAGCGCCCTTTGATAATGGTAAAAAATCTCTGGCATTGACAGAAGATCCCAATTGTATTTGGAGAGGCATGGGGATCTGCCTTTAAATTTAAAGACACCAATTTAACTTGCCAAAGCCAAATGTGTACCAGCATCAACCAGAGCCTTAGGCTACTTTGGAAAGAGTATCCTGTTGCAAGAGTGTAGCCTGTTATTAACTGGAGGGGGGGGGGGAAGTATATCTTTCTGTATTTTTGTACAATCTACAAAAATAGTTACTTTCCTCACACTCTTTTCCACTTCCTAAAGAAATAATTGCCATTGCTCTCTATGTGGTGCTTTCAATGCCAGAGCACTTTACAAGCTCTTTGCACAAGACCACCAAAGCGCATGAACATTCAAGGAAAAGCAACATGAACTAGGGGAACTAGACCAGCACTGGCCAAAGAGACCAGAGCAAATACATCAATTTTAGTGGAGAAGAAAGAAAACTGGACTCTTCTGGGAACTGCAGGCACTAGAAGCACAAGACCAGTCCTATTCCTGCAAGGACTGGGAACCCAGTGAAGCTCTGAAAGAGGAAGCAGGATTGTAAGGTGGCATGTGCATCACTGATGCAATTGCAATTCATGTTCTGATTTGCCAGATTTCACTTCTCTGAAAGTGAAAAACAGCCTTTATTCCCTTTTTTTCTCTGACAGCTTTCATTTATAGCAAGCTCAGGCGTTATTTGTCTTCCCACACACTGAGTATAATAACTTGTGTTTCACTTAAACTCAACTAGTGTTTGGCCAAAGGATGTCTTCCAGAAAGGCATCAAGAGGTGAGGAGTCCTTCCTTGCCTGCAGTAGTTTGTTGAGATGGGCAATCATCCTCACTGCTCATTTCCTCATTTAAATTTGCCTGGGCTCTTCTTCCAGTGATGCCTGTATTCAAGTTCCAGTGCAGTACTGAGGTGTGGGCTTCTCTCTCATAACACTCAACGTGCCTCTGAGTTACTGATGCTTTCTGTAGGACAAATGATCTTTTACATTGAGTTTTTCACTGCCACATGCCTGATCCTACCTCAAAAATAAGGTAAGTGTTAAAAGCCCATCTGGCATGGTGGACTTTCCAAAAGAAGGAGCTAAGGGTGCTAAAAGAGTCCTTACAACGTGCTAAACGCCTTGCTGGAAGGTTTGCATAACACACAAGGCAAACATTACAGCAAGGACTGTCAGATGGCCAAGGGTGACTGTCACATACGCTTCTGCCAGCATCATCCCACATGCAAAATCTCTCCTACAGGGTGCCAGTGGAAGTGTCTCATGTGGGACATTAGGGACTGGGGCTCCCTGCACAATGTCAGCTGTAGCGTCTCATATAATCCCTTCCATTTGATATTAAGACTGTTAAACTGGTGGCTCTTTATCCTCTTGTGCTTCCTTACTTTGTCAGTAGAACTGCTGGCAGAATTTATATCCTTTCTCAGCTGCACAGCGATCACCCCTATGAGAGTGCAGCAGGGTTTCAGCATGCCCTTCCTCAAGGACCACTTAGTCAGCCACTCCACTGCTCTCCCCAGCAACTTACCAGGCCATGGGGCCACGCCTAAGATGTGGGAGAATTACCCGTGTTGCTCTCTCCCACACACACTGCAGCTTTCCCTTATCCCTCTGAAAAGCGGGCAAGCTACTTTTGGATCTGCCAGGCTGGTGGCATCTCAGCTCTGTTCAGTCCATCCCTGCTCCAGATGCCTGTACTCAGCTGCATCCCTCGCTCCATTCCCAGGCGTAGGTAACACATCAGCCCGGGTCTACAAAGAGCTTCACCCAGAGCTCTGGAAATGCTGATTTTATGAGCTCAGGGTTTAATTCTTCTCCTCTGCAGAGAAGCACCACAAAAAGCCAAGATGACTGGCAATAGGGAAGCAGGGAGGAGAGCCCTGCTGGGATGAGGGCAGGGAGGTAGGAACCCTGAGGCAGCGTAAGCCTGTCACAGCCCGCGCAGGTTGAACCCACACATACGGGCTGACAAGGCAGGCAGTGAAAGGGCAGCAGCAACATCAGCTGCGGCAAGGGAAGCATACTAAACGAAAACATAAATGCATACGTAGGGAAGCTGTTCCCTAACTCTGAAGACCAAAATCTATTTGTGGAGAGAGTGCTTTGTGAATGCTAGGGCCGGTCAAAAGTGCCAGTCAGCAGTTTCTGAGAGCTGATTTACTGAAAGGGAACAGCACAGACAGCAGCTGTGCCAGTTTTGCATATTGCCATTTCCACCCAGACAGTTCCGTCCCTGCCGGAGCAGCCGGTTGTGATGGTGCTTTCTGCAGAGCCGACAGCTGCCTGCTCCTGTCACACGATAATATCCTTTAAACTCCAGCCACAGATCCTGATTTCGATGTGCACCCTGCTTTTCCGAGACATTCCATTTATTTTAACGTTTTCATTCAATTAAACGATACTCAGTGATGGGCACCGTACTGCAGTACCAGGGCCTTAAGCCCTGATCTGGGCTTGCTCCCATCTGACAGTCTGGGAGGTAAAAGGTTTTACAGTGTGGAAACAAGCCCCACACGCCATGTATGCTTCCTGAGCTGTTTTAATGTAATATTTTATATATATATCTATATATAAATGCAATAAAGACAGGGACAGTTAATGTCAGACTAATTTCATTGAAGTTAATGGAGCTACTCAGGTTTGTACCAAGTGAAGATTTGACCCTCAGGCTGACTCTGTTGCATCTAACTAAATCAACATTCCAACTTGGTCCCTGTCTATTCCCAATCTCTTGCATTTGTTCAAGGACATCCTGCCAAGGCTTATGTCTTCTTCTACAAAGCTGCAAAGTTTTTAAAAATACTATGCACAAATAAGATGAGTGCTGCTTTTGACAATAGGAATGAAAATATTCTTGCATACTTACTGAATGCCCCACTGGAATAGATTCAGACTGTAAATATTGACCCATGGACAGCGCTGGATTATGGTATAAGCCCCTCCGGGGAGACGCTGCTCTAACAGAGGCCATATATCTCCTTTCTCGCCTAGGAGACAAATCTCTTCGAACAGACACATCTTTCCCTGGTGACATTGGTCTCCTTGGTGATAGGTGACGTCTTGGTGACATGTCCCGTCTTGGTGATAGCTCTCTCCTCAGCACAGCCTCCTTCCGTGGGGAAAGATGCCTCATGGGTGAAATATCTCTTCGGGGTGACAGGTGCCTTCTGGGTGACAAATCCCCTTTTGGCATTAAATACCTCTTTGGTGAGTTATCTCTATAGGGTGAAGAATCGTAGCCGGGTGATGACTGTCGACTGGAAGGCGAGAGGTCCCGTGGAGAAGAACTGGGGTCTAACAAAAGCGCGTAATCCTCATCCATGCCACTAGGTATGTCCAATCTGTCTTTATCGGGCTCTGAATCACTACTCTTACTCTGGAAAAACCTCTGATATTCTGTCATCTGTGAGTCTTCACAGGAGTCACTGGGTGTTATAAGCTGAGTAACCTGAATGCTAGGTAAGGTGACCAAGTAACTGATGAGGGAGGAGTGTCCCACAGAAAGGGAGCCCTCTGGGGAAGCCCCCTGTGACGCCCCAGCCGAATTCACCGACAGGGAGGAGAACCGAGGTGGCTGCGGGCTGGTGCTTCTTGATCTGGTTTTTGGTGTTGAGTCTCCCTGAGTATCATCGAAATCATCCTCATCTTCATCGTCATCATCATTGTCATCGCCATCCTCGCCATCTGACTCCTCTGCATCAGAAAACTGATGCTCCGCTGACAGGCCTGCCAGGTTGCTACTCTTCTCTGCCTCCTGCTGCATGTCCTCCATGTTTTCTGAAACAGCCATGGCAAGTCAAAATGGTGAGCACACATCCCACCTCCTACATCTTCCACCACACTCATTCCCCACACAGCACACCCCACCCATGGCCATTGTTGGATGCTCATCATCTGGGATGGCTGCATAAAGCCATTCTTCATAGTCTCAGGCCATAATTTTTCATAATACCTTAAAACTCTATACTTGGAAGTAGGTATAAAAAGCAAATTCACCCTAGCCCACCTTGCAACTTCGCTAAATGTTGCCACACCTCACATCTGAATTGAAAAGATTGTGAACTTTGTATGACACAGATGGCAACAGGTCATACGTTTATTTCTAGCTCCTCCTCATGTATCTTAATAAAAAATGTAACTCAGACAGATGGATCCGATTTATTTTTTATACTTCCTGTTTGCTAAAAAGACACCTCTTAATTAAAAAATGCCCCAAATGCTCTTAAATGTTATTTTCCTATGCCAGCCACTGTGCTAAAGTGCAATGAGTCATTTGCATACTCCAGAGGCCATTCCAACTAAATTGAATCATTCTGACATACCTGCTTCTTCAGTTTCAGCATCATCTACGGATGTCATTGATACTCCGAGCTCCAGGCATTTTTTCATGTGTGCTTTAGATTTCATATGTTTTGTCAGATTTCCTATGGATTAGAGATTAACCTAATTAATGGACAACAGCAAACATCACCCTCCAAGTCAGGTTTTGGTATATCTTAACTCTGTTAGCCTGCAGATGGGGTTTTTTAGTTTAAAAAAAACCCACAACAGACAAGGCTGACTCATCCAGCCCATTGCCCTCAGAGCCTGTTTTAATGAGAATGGGGTTTTATATCTTAAGAAAAAAAAGAAAAGTATTTCAAATAAATTTAAACTCAGGGCCTGAGAGGTATATAGGCATCTCTCCAATTTTCCACATGACATTAAGGCACCCCAGCCAGCTAAAAAGCTCACTTTTGGATGTTATCTGTCCTTGGGCTCAGTCATGATACGTACAGACTGCTCAGACATCGAAGTAAGTCCAAAGCACACCAGCTGTTCAGGGCTCGTACTCCTACTTTCACAGTGGTACTTTCAAGTTAAGGGGTCTCCCATTTACTCCACATGTAGGTTCCAAATGTTCAGCATGTTTGAAGCAAAAGTACCCCCAAAAAAAGACGTTTCTGGGAGACGTTTCTATATAAGTTTACCATCTAGCTGCAGTCTCTGAACTGAGAGGAGCTGTACTTAGAGGATTCACCTGGGATGTAGGAAATCTAGGTCCAGCTTCCTGCTTTGGATTACGGATCTGACCCAGACACAGCACGGATTTGAAATCAGATCTCCCGTTCCCCTGAGGGAGCAACCTAACACTAGACTATTGACTTTCTGGAGTGCCTGTCTTGGTCTGTTTTTTCACAGATAAGAAAACTGTGTTGAAACTGGCCCCAAGAGACATTTCATGGCAAAGAATCTTGAGCACAAAGCACAAGCTGGAGAAACAAGAACATCGCTCTAATCCATTAGCCACTCAGTCACATTTGCAACACCCAACAGGGAGAGCATGGCACAAGCAAACCCAACCCACTACCAAGACATGGTGCTTCTTAGATCAAGGAAAGCTCTCTGTGAATGTGCCTATGCTGCTTTTGGGACCCCAACCAGCGTCTCCAGATGATGCGTGTGAAACATGCAACCTGGGGGCAGGAACAGTGCACACTGTTGGGTAGTGGAGGTGTGTCACAAGCCACACTCTTCTCCTCTGACTTTCAGTCCTAAGTAGTTCAAATAATCCCTTTCTCAGTAAGATCTTACTGCGCCTGTGCACTGCATGAAAAGCCTAACCTTGTCACTGATGCCTCTGGATAGTTAAACACTCAGGGTGTACACTGAAAACCTAAACATCTTTGAAGGCCTGTCCCCTACTGTTCTCAGCAAAATAGCAACAATACTTATGAGGCTGACAACTGCTCACAAGCGGTAATACACCAGTTAAACACTTCTTGTACTTTGAAGTCTAACTCAGTCTCTTCCTACTCATGCCCTTCTTGTGCAATAGCATACCACCTCCTCCCTGTTTCTTCTTCACCAGAAATGCCAGCCTCAGCAAGCAATTTCACATTTCTTTCCATGCCATCTCCTCTGCCTGGAATGTCCTCTCTGAACACAGCTGCAAAACCACAGTTCTCCTTCAAGTCCCTCCTCAAGACCCATTCCTCCAGCAATGTCAAATGTAAATAATGATCCGAGAACAGCTCACCAGATGGTCTGCTGGGACTAAAAACCAGCAGCTCCTTGTCTTTGTCTCTACATTCCCATGAAAGTTCTCATCTTAAATTAGGTTGATGGGTCTACTACCATCCATCAGCTATTCCCGTCTTTGGCAGAGGAAGAAGTGCTGGACTCATGGAAACTATTACAATTCTCAATCCTCAGAATAGCCATGAAGCTGCACTGGGATCTTGGGAGAAATTTCCTTCAGCTTCCTCTCTCCCCGTTCAAGTAAGTTCATTGCACTGGGACCAGAATCCATTTCCCTTGTCTGCCAAAGGGAAGCTAAGAAACTGAGAATGTAAGGCTCATTTGGGCTGTGCTACAAAAAAATGCTACCAAAGAAAAGGATTTTTTTCTTACAAGGGGATAGTTGCAATGCAAATCTGAATGCCAAAGAATATCATTATCTGTGGCCTCAGGGTGACAAACAGAAGCTTTTTTCTGTGCTGATAAATACATGTGAACACAAGCTATCAGATCTCTATTCATAATTAATGCCACAGTGGATGGAGTGGCCCATCTGGGAGACATACATTATTTATAAACTTGAAACTGACCCACTGTAAAGCCCGTGAAGGCATGTTTTCCTCAGCAGCTGATGCTCTGCTTCTACATTATGTCATAACAAGTGTAGTCTCCGGGTAGCATTTAAGTGTTGCTGCAATTAAAATTTGCACCATGTAACAATTCTGGCAGAAAGTATTATTTGTAAGGGTGGTTCTTATGCTACTATATTTTCTCTGCAGACAGACGGACCAGCCAAGAGCCTATAGCTCTTAATGAAGCTATTGAAGGAGTCTCCAAGTCTCACAAAATCCCTGGATCAATTAAACAGAAGAGAAAACCCTCTTTTATGAAGTGTTGTATACATAAACACAGTATTTTTATTCTGAAGAAAATTCTCTCCTCGATTGCAAAGGGTGCTTGGATCCCAGATGGAAAATAGCTCCAATTCGTTTGGGAAGTGGCAAGAGTTCAGCAAAAGGGTCAAGTACCTTTAGTTTTGAAGGCAAAGTTGCACAACTTGCATACATAAGGCCGGACATCAGTATGAGTGCGGATATGTTTTTTGAGCATGCTTGGCTTTTTGCAGCGAATTCCACATTCTTCACAAATGTACTTTCCTCGGCCACGACCTCTGACATAGACATAATCCTCATTTGATTTATACCTGTTGGAAGAGAGCAAGCATTTTAATCATACAGGCTCCGGGTCACATACATGCACAAACAGTACCTCTACCCATTTGAACCTGATCCTGTATGTATCTCATCACAACAAATCCACGGAAGTCTATAGCAACTAATGAATTTTCATTCCGGAACTCACAAAGTATTTGCCTTTCAGGGAATGCACTAGTCCCACTGTGTTTTAACAATATGAAATCAAAGAGTTGCAGTATGAGAATAGTTTAAACACCTCGTCAAGAAACAGATTAGCTTCTATTGCCATAGACACAGCAGAACTCCAAATATGAGTCTGCAGGTTGGATTTACTTCAGCTAATTGTAGTCTTGCCCACCACCACTGAAAAGAGCGTCATTTTGTGGCACAGTTCATTGAGCTATTTTAGCGTATTCAACCCTTGAGATCAGATAAAGCACATCCTGGAAATGCCCATTTCTCCCCATTAAGCATAAAGAGAATGCAGATGACTAGCAAGCATGTACGCATTTACACTACGGATGTCTGAAGTTCCCAAAGATGGATCCATCCCTAAGGGACACCAAGTTGAGTTCACCCAGGTATGTGCTGCTTTAGAAATAAAATGGGAAACTTCCAACCTGCATACTTAGCAGAAAGCTGTTAAGTATTTTTTTCTTAGCACAGGCATAAGTGTTCCATGCTATTTTTGCTGATTACATAGTGTGTAGTTAGAAAATAAATAACATATGCAAATCTATGTAAAGCTGTACATTGCCTTTAATATCACGATAAATTATTAATATTGAAATCTAAAAGGATGCAGGGGGTCTGCTCAGGCTGTTCTGAGGTTTGAAAAGTGCTGGGCATTCCCTAGAGGGAGTATTTCATCCTCATTCACCCAAAGTAAAATCCAGAAATTGCAAGAACTGAGAAATAATATTTTTTCTGTCTGTCCTCCATTGCCCTTTCCCTAAGCAGCAGAAAGTACTTTCAGCCACCCTGTGGATGCCCAGCCCACAAAATATCTGTGGTGCTGACAGTCCGTGCTTTAAATAAATAAGGGATTGTGTGAAAGATTCTGTTAATGTGATGATAACTCTACAAGAAGCAAGTGGCAATTTTTGGGTTACGGAGCTGAAACATTTTCCAAGTGTGCTTTTCTTAGATGAACCCTTCTTCCGTATGTTCAGCTACATCACTGGTAATATAAATACTGAAGTTAATATCTTAGAAATACATAACACACTGTCCTGTTCTCATGTCCATTTTGTTATCTATTAAACATATCAGCTCCTCTTTCAAATGTGGATGCGTAAATTCAGGTTTTTTGATGAAAAACTTCCCAATAAAGTTGACCCTCTCCCTTCTCCTTCACTCCCTGGCATCATGGGCAAAACCAGCATAGTCTAATGTCATTTAATATTTAGTCATCTGTCTGGGGGGTTTTGTTTGTATAACATTTCTACATTCTGCTTTTCTCTCTGCCCCATTTCTCAGGTTCTTCATATACACGTGCCAATGACTCCTAGACATCTTCCTATCCACCACTTCTTCAACTACCTCCAGGATTTCTCCCACAGACAGAAAAAATATTCATTACTGTTGGAAAGACTGCCATTTTATCATCTTTTCACCCCTCCTTACAGTCTCATTTTGCTCGGATGGAGTCTACCATATCACCCCTGACCGATATTGGTAAGATAAATGCTGTGTTACAACATGTGCTTTTCTGTTGCTCCATCTCTGCCTGACCTCATTCCACCAGCTTCTGTCACCTGTCAGATCCCACTGGGCACAAACACAATTAGACAAGATCTGTCTCTTCATCATTCACATGGATGGTTCCTGGCCATAACTGACCTTGACTCCCTGAGTATGCTTCAACATAACAACTGCAAGAGAAATGGCACACACAAATTTGACATTCAGAGAAGGCCCGGTCCAAAAACTGAGACACCAGAAGATTAAGTCTATGGTGATTAACTTTCTAGCCCCCAGGAATAGTAGATATTACTATTAACTCATGTCTGTGCCAAAGCTTTCAGTCATTTCCTCCTTCCCACTACAAAACTTTCATATATGGACCATGGTCACTGCTGCTCTGAGCTTGATTTGAATGGGACTTTAGAGTTAAAAAGCATTAACGCGCCTCAGAGTCCTGCAATTTCTATCCAAAATGTCATTTTATTGGAAATTTTCAATTAGAGTCTATTACTGATAGATATAAAGAGCAAATATAAGCAAACTGTGAACTCTTGCTGTCAGCTGACAATGTCATTAACAAGATGACAGGAGAGTAGGCATGTCTGCCCTGTCCCTCCTTTCTTTTCACGCTGTTATTTACTAACTGTACTGCAGCAAGTACCAAACTTTAAATTGCTGCTTTCTTTAAGAAACACTGCTTCACATCCCACCAGAGTTTCACAGTCAGAGATGATGGAAAGCGGATTTTGTGATTCATTTCATTTCATTCGAATCAAGCCACCTGCCAGAGGTAACAATATGGTTGGTTGTGTTTTCCTTCAAACCCCCTTCTGCTGCAACGCTTCTCTTCACAGGCTTTGGTGCAGCAAGGTGGTGACGTGCTGTGACATCTACTTTTCCCCTCAACTCCGTTCATTCTGTTCCTTCAGCTTCTCACACATAACCCAGCCCCATCTATTTGCGGTTTGCCCACCTGCCACAGGAGCGCTCCACTCCAGAGCACATGGCAGCTGCGCTTCCCTGCCTAGCAGACAGGCTTTCCTGCAAACCAAAAACTGACAGCCGCAGGCCTTCCCCAACTATGGCTTCTGCATTGCCTTCTTTGCACTTACCAAACAAAAGCAATCAAGAAGCCTAAGCAAATCCACTCCCCAAGACAAATAAAAAACGAAATTAAAAATACCATGCTGAAACAAGATGTCACCACGCACGCTTGTCTGTCCAGGGGAGAAAACATGAAGCAAAGACAACAGATGTTTGCTGCATAGTTCAGTACACTACTTGCGCATGCTGAGACAATACAAAGATGAGCTTGCTGAGAGCAGAACAGAACAGAGAACAGGACAGCTCTACAGTCAAGAGCAAGCAAGCACGGAAACCCACCCATGTTAAAAACTAGCTTTCAGAAGTCACAAACAAAAACCTGAAGAGAAGGACAAATTCAATAACCGGGGCTGAAAACAACGAAAGACGTGGTTATCATATCTAAAGAATACTTGATCCAATTAAAAATACCTGAATTAATGAAAATAATTAATCTACCTTTCCACAAATAATTCCTACAATAAAATTATGATGTATAAGGAAAAAGTGGACCCATTAACACTACATCACCTCATTCACTGTAACTAGTAGGTTACATGCTCCCGTTGAGGAAATCCCAGTCTATTGCACAGATTATTTGTGTGTCCCCCAACTCCAGATATTAATGTGCACGTCAATGTTTCTTACGTTTTGTTTCACTCAAAGGATATCTAAACACAGCCAAGCATTACTAGGAGTCATTTCTAGGTGATGTGTGAATTATATAACTTTACACAAATAGTTTTATAGACCTTATTGGTATACAGGGAAACTTAAGATGGTGTAACATACAAAGTTTCTTAAAGAAGGTATTAGACGGTAGAGGTGTTTTTTAGAGTGATCTGTGGCAGCTCACACTGATCTGAACCCTCCTTTAACTTGCTTCTAACACATCTCTACCCTTCCGACCTCTCATCACGTAGTTTACATCTGTGCAGACTATCTTAGCTAGGTGATCCAAATTTCCACATTCAGAAATGATACATAGTGGGAAGCAGGCAAATTTTATACTTCAAAGTGGCTGTGAGTTGAAGCAACAGCTCTTTAAATTTCTTGTAAACTTCAGCTCACCCCTGGATTTGTGTCACTCTTGTGTAGCCAGCCTACTGGCTTGGGTACTAGGACAACTACAGACAACAGCCAGGATCACGGGATCTGGGCCAGCAATACCCACAGCAATCTCCAAAATAACATTTTCAATCTTTCAGGAAAGATGTAGGCTATACTCCCTTCAGTGTTGCAGACTACAGATAAAATGCCAATGTTAATTTCATGGAGACTATTCAAGCAGAGCCAAAACACATGTTAATGAAGGATAACTGAGATTTTAAAGGGTATAAACTGTCAGGCGAAGGAAATCACAGAATCACAGAACGGTCAGGGTTGGAAGGGACCTCTGGAGATCACCCGGTCCAACTCCCCTGCTAAAGCAGGTTCACCTACAGCAGTTGCTCAGAATCTTGTCCAGGTGGGTTTTGAATGTCTCCAGAGAAGGAAACTCCACAGCCTCTCTGGGCAGCCTGCTCCAGTGCTCTGTCACCCTCAAAGTAAAGAAGTTTTTCTTCACATTCAGATGGAACTGCCTGTGTTGCAGTTTGTGCCTGTTGCCCCTTGTCCTGTCACTGGGCACCACTGAACAGAGCCTGGTCCCATCCTCTTGACGCTCGCCCTTAAGACATTTGTATACAGTGATAAGATCCCTGCTCAGTCTTCTCTTCTCCAGGCTAAGCAGGCCCAGCTCTCTCAGCCTTTCCTCATGAGGAAGATGCTCCAGTCCTCTCATCATCTCTGTAGCCCTCCGCTGGGCCCTCTCCAGTGGTTCCCTGTCTCTCTTCCACTGGGGAGCCCAGACCTGGACACAGCGCTCCAGATGCGGCCTCACCAGGGCAGAGCAGAAGGGGAGGACAACCTCCCTTGACCTGCTGGCCATGGTCCTTCTAAGTCACCCCAGGATCCCAGTGGCCTTCTTGGACACCAGGACACACTGCTGGCTCATGGTCAGCTTGGTGTCCTCCAGGACTCCCAGGTCCTTCTTCACAGAGCTGCCTTCCAGCAGGTCAGCCCCCAGCCAGTACTGGTGCAGGGGGCTGTTCCTCCCCAGGTGCAGGACCCTACAAATTGGCTTTGCTGAACTTCATTGGGTTCCCTTCTGCCCAACTCTCCAGCCTGCCCAGGTCTTGCTGGATGGCAGCACAGCCTGCTGGTGTATCAGCCACTCCTGCCAGTTCTGTATCACCAGCAAACTTGCTGAGGGCACACTCTGTCCCTTCGTCCAGGGCACTGATGAGTAAGTTGGACGTGCCTGGACCAAGTACTGACCCCTGTGGAACACCACTGGCAACAAGCCTCCACCCTGACACTGCACCGCTGGTCACAACCCTCTGAGCTCTGCCATTCAGCCAGTTCTCAATCCACCTTGCTGTCCACTCATCCAACACACACTGCCTGAGCTTAACTATGAGGATGTTATGGGAGACAGCGTCAAAAGCCTTGCTGAGGTCAAGGTGGACAACATCCACTGCTCTCCCCTTATCTACCCAGCCAGTCATTCCATCATAGAAGCCTATCAGGTTTGTCAGGCATGATTTCCCCTTGGTGAATACATGTTGACTACTTCTGATAGCCGCCTTCTCTGCCACATGCTCAGAGATGACCTCCAGGATGAGCTGTTCCATGACCTTTCCAGGGATGGAGGGGAGGCTGACCGGCCTGTAGCTTCCTGGGTCCTCCTTCTTGCCTTTCTTGAAGACTGGAGTGGCATTGGCTTTCCTCCAGTCCTCAGGCACCTTTCCTGTCCTCCATGACCTTTCAAAGGTGATAGAGAGTGGCCCTGCGATAACATCTGCCATCTATCTCAGCACTTGAGGGTGCATCCCATCGGGGCACATGGATTTGTGGGTGTCAAGTTTACTTAAGTGGTCTCTAACAGGATCCTCCTCAACCACGGGAAAGTCTTCCTTTCTCCAGACTTCATCTCTCACCTCCAGGGTCTGGGAAACCTGAGGGTCAGCCTTGGCAGTGAAGACTGAAGTGAAGAAGGCATTCAGTAACTCTGCCTTCTCTGTGTCCTTCGTCACCAGGGCACCCACCTCATTCAGCAGTGGGCCCACGTTTTCCCTAGTCATCCCTTTCCTACTGATGTACTTGAAGAAGCCCTTCTTGTTGTCCTTGACATAATTCCAAACAGACCTTATCTTTCCTTACTGCCTCTCTGCATGTTCTGACAAAATGGATGTACAAATTTCTCACATCTCCACCCTGACCTATTTAGTTACCCCAATAAAACAGTGCTGTGAGGCCATCTGAGTTTGGTAAGACTGAAAACCACATCTTGTTCAGTCACCTGACTATTCACTACTAAACTGGCAAATTATTGCATCATGTCAGAATTCTGTAAAGAAATTAAACAATATCTTCCATGTTAGAGTACACTGCAGATGCAAACAAGTGCCCATTCATTTGCTTTTTGTAAGAAGCTTCACAAGTCTCAAAACAATGTTAATGGGCCTTCAGGTCTCCTTTTCCCCTCTCTTTGTTAGTTTGCTTCTATTCTCGCTTGAGTGATAGATGGCCATTGTAAAATTAAATATTACTTTATCAACATACATCACAGATCTATGGACTAGGTTTAGATACTATAGATTTCATTGTCACCTTACATTTTATCTCCAAAATCCAACTTCAGTAAATAACGAAATATTACACGAATAAAAGTAAGCATGTCAAGCTAACCCATTCAAGTGAGTGGAAGTACAGAGTCTAAAAATGGAAAGATATCCTAATGGAAGCCATTAAATACAAAGAAATGGTACAGAAAATATCAAATTGTTAACCATTTACCCATTTCTTTATGGCCTAAGGAATGAAAGTAACAGTTTTCATTGAGTGTTCTCACACAGATAGAAAACAGAATTGTCCTAATAGCAAAGTAGAGCCAAGTAGTACAGGTACTCTGCAGTTTGTTTTAAGACTGACATATACACAAAAAAGAAAAGGCTTGGGAGCTACAAGACATGGCAGGAATACAGGAGACTGTTCACATCTAATTCACTCATATTCATTTTCAAATCTTTTTAAAATGACGGGCTGAGCTTGAAATTTCCAGTTGCATTTTCTTACCCTCCTTCAAAGATTTTAATTCGTATCGGCTCAGTTTGTTTGGATGCAATGTCTTTATCTCCATGTATGTCTCCTTTTACTCTTTCTTTTATAATATTCCCCACTACTTTCTTTTCAAGCTTGCTGCCAAATAAGAAGAATGGCTCGTGTTTCATCTGTAGAACAAAGTCAAGGAAGGGAGTTACTGCTGGAGCACACAATAAATGCACACTTCATTTCAAGTACTTTTAACATTCCAGGTCAAAACCAAACTCTCATTTTGGTGCAACTCTACATGATAAATTAATTTGTCCATTTAATTTGATGGAGAATATGAGAGGGGGCAGTATGGACAAATTTTTATGAGAGTCTTGACAGAAAAGACAGCACTGTATCTTTCCTCAGAAAAAAAAAATGGAAAATAGAAACAGAAATGCCTTAAAAGGTAATTTATTGCCATTACAGAATTTTCCCTGGCACCTTTATCTAATGCTTAGTCCATCAGGAAGAGCCAGTATGTAAAAGACATTAAAGGATCTGAAGATCCTTACTCAATTTTAACTTAATCTTTACTTACATAGGCACGTGGATTTCTGTGTTTGATACTGTTTGAATCAGAAAATGGCAAAAACAAAGGACAAAATAAAAGGAGATAATGTATCAGGTTCTGGCACACACGAAGGTAGGGCTTTAAAAGCCTCACCTTTTATATCTGATTTTGAAAATGGAGACAGCGACAGCAGAAGTAGCAGAGCTCGCAGAAGGGTCAACTGAGCCTCAAAACTTATCATGGGAAGATGTCAATGTCTGATTTCCCAATGGGGAATCTTTTTTTTTTTTTTAAAATCATTAACTTACATTTCATATTTACTAATATTTTCTTAAATACAGATAAACTAATTTAATTTTATTAAAACCTCTTATTTACCTGAGCAAACTGCTTCCATGCACTTGATGATGTCAGTTTACCAGCTCCAGGTCTATGCATAGCAGCCAGTGTGTAGATTTCTGTGGTGTTTTTTTGCTTGGACCTTAGAAGTGCTAAAGTGGTCTTTGTACTCAGGCCAGATGGGTTTGGGTTACATGAACTTATACACCATGAAGCATAAACAGAAGATTTGAGGGTTGGCTGCTGAATGTAATTGGGTTTTGTGTAGTTTAAGAAACACCAGCTCACAGTAGTAGTAGTGCGTAGACTTGGGAACTGAAGGATCTGCTGAAAATCTGCTACATCTGTCAGGAGAATGGTTGAACCGGTGACTTTCCCACTGGTATTGGATGACATCTGGACTAACATCCCAAGAGGCAATTTTTGATGTTTCAGTTGGTCTTCTGGCTGAGTTTCTCCTGGTGGCAATGAAGACCTCTGTGGACTCATGCTCATATCTGAGGCTGTTTCATCCACATCCAGTTCTTCTGGCGAGTCTCTTCCTTCAGAAGGGCCACTGGACTTCTGCCCTGGTGATGTGGAATCAAAACTGGAAAGTTTCTCCCTGCTCAGTGGGAAAGCATCAGCTGTTGGCATGCTGGCAGGTGGGAAATCTTGAGATGATGAGGACGACAGTGGTGAAGAGGATGACATGGATGGCAGACTTTCTTTTGGCTCGGTAGCACAGCTCTGCCTTACTAGTTGAGGCTTTTGCACTCTTGGAAAATCTTTCTTAATATCTGAGTTAGTTAGCTCAACTGCACTTAGCTCCTCAACTATCTGCCCATACATTTTTTCTTCTTTGACTCGTTTCTGCTGCTTGGTCTCCATGAAGAGCTCCAAGCTGCTGGCAGGTGAAAGCATTCGTTTGCTTCCTCCCAAGGTAGAAGCCATGTCAGAACTGGAAGGTAAACACAGGGGAATCGGTGGCTCCAGTCCAAGTGGTAGCGTCTGTGGCACTTTCCACAAAGGATATTTTTCTAGCCCTCCATGCTGACCCAACATCTGAGCTATGTTAAATCCAATTCCTTGCATGGTTGCATTAGTTGCCAATGTTCTTTGAGAAACAGTTTCATCAACTTTACAAATGACAATTGCAGGACTGTTGCTCTGTCCAAGGATCTGGGAAATGCTTGTGTACATGACACTACCATAAGACGGCACATGGGTTTGAATCCTGACAGGAACAACTGTTCCTGGCAAAGACTGTACAGATCCATCACTTGGGGAGTCAAAATCTGTCTGAAGATGCTGCTCAGTGGAGGTATCTGTTGGTTTAATGCTATGGTCTGACTGGTACTTAGCAGGAGTACTTTTTGAATACTGCCCAGGTGTTCCTGAGTAATGCTGGTATGCTTGCTCTTTAGCGTGCACATAATCAGCTGGCTTCTTTCCAATAAGCTCTGGCGCATATTCCAGGTGATAACTTGGAGGAACATCTGTTTGGAAAGGCTGTTTGACGTAAGATTTCTGTAGCTGTTGTACAAAATGATGCTGGAAGTGCAGAGGTTCTGTGCACGATTGCCACAAGACAGGCTGCTGAGATGGTGGTAAGTGAACCATGCAGACAGCTGGATAGGGGAACTGAAACAAGGTGCTGTGAATAGGGGGAAATGGGACTTTTTCCTGATGTGCAAATAGCTGCTGCTGCTCTGATGGATGTTTGTTAGGAATATAAGGTGCTTGTTGGATCAAGGGAGTTCTTAACATTTCTGGGCTGTCTGCAAGAAGAGCCTGTTGCTGGGGAAGGTGAGATGAGCTATTACTAAGCTGAGCGCAAGACCCAATAGCCTGTTTTCCAGAGTCATCTACCTGAATGGGCTGAAGTACAGGGGACGGGGAGTGATGCCAAGCAAGCTGGGAGGAGCGAAGACCAGCCTGAGCATGTTCCATCTGCTCCTGCTTTATACTTTGTTCTGTGCTCTGATCGGTCTGGGAAATCTCTGGAAAACCACTGAAGGAAGCCTGGCGAACCAAGAAGCATTTCTTCCTTTCTCGGGATGGAGACAGTGCCGTAGTAGGTGTCCCAGCTGAAGAGGCATGAGACAGGTTTCCATAATCAAAGGATTTACTTCGGATCTCTGGAATTTCAGCAGCATGAGGACAGGGCATCTGTTCAGATGAGCAGCGTCTCATTTCCCTCTGATGGTGATGCCCAGGGACGGAAAGTGAGTAAGCACCAGCTGGAACAGTTAAAAACTCAGACTGTTTTCCAAACTCATCTTGTTTGGGAGGCGTGATGAACTTCATATTCTCTTCTCTTTCGAAGGACATTGAAAAACTTGAACTGTGGGACAAATTACTTTCTTGGCTAGGGCTACGAGAGAGGCTTGTACCTGTGGACTCAAAGCTGGATTCTCCAGAGGAGTGTTCCATGTCAGCCAGTCGTAAACGTTTCTTTTTGGGTGGTAGCTTTTCAGCTGGAAGTTGAGAAAGCGTTTCACTTCTCTGGGGCCACTGAAATTCTTCAGTGGGTCTCTCCTGCTCTTTACTCTGCACTTCTTTATCTTTCTCAGGCTTATCTGGCTCCTCTGTGACACGAATTTCAGGTACCTGTATGTTGTGCTGGCGAACCAGCCTGGGCTGCATGTGATACGGCTGAGGCTGCTGGGATGGAGATGGCTTACTGGTGTCAGCATTTTCTGTTTGTGGAGCTCGGTCTGGGCTCATTGGGGACTCACAAATCTCACTCTCACATGTTTCAGATGGTGGATAGATCTTTTCCTGCTGGCACGCAATATGCTCTGTAGATTCAGACCTTTCAAATGAGTTTGGCCTGCTCAACGAATTTGTGTGCTGAATGACAGAGATGACATTTCCTGGGGGCTTTCTAGTCAGTGATTCTGCAGTCTTTTCTTGCTCTGCAGTTAATGATGAGTCTTCCAGAGAAGCTGCTGGGCTTCCAGACTGCAAGTAAGGCCTGCAGATTTCAAAACGCTCCGCATGGCAATGAGCAGCATTGTCCAGGCCTTGAAGGGCAAATCCGCTCCTTGGCACTTCCTGAATTTGAGATTTGGGATCAAAGTCCAAAGGCTGAATTCCCCCAGTGGTGCCAGCCATACTGCTGCAAAGCATGGGACTGTCTTCCTCATCTCCAACACTCTCCTCTTTCCTGCGCTTTCTGTTTTCAAAAGTTGTTCCAAGCATGGATGGCACCGCCTGAGATTGTCCAAGTGGATCAATGAAGTACTCTCCCCCCTTGTTCATCCCACCTAAGGATGGTGAATCCCTGTAGTTCTGCTTCTGAGCTTCAAATTCTTCCCATTTTCTGTAGTGCTTTCCACTGGCGTCATAGTCATAAAAGGTTTTGTCTCCTTTCTTCTCTTTTAAGGATGGTCCCTTGTCACCTGCTGTCTGTCTGCTGGAAGCAATAATTATACTTTTCCCTGGTCTTCCATGATAGTCCAAATCTGAGTGCCCCTCCTGCACAGACGGCAATTCAAAGGCAGCCTGTCTTCTCAACATCCTTTGATGGGATATTCCCACTGTCCCAGGGTAAAATACATCATCTGAACCAGCCATCTTCTCATCAAATGAGTGGCTTCCTCTCAGAGATGGGGGAATACTTAGGCTGTTTGCAGAAGAGGTTGGCATGGAGTTACTTCTAATAAGAGGAGAGGAATCTGCTGGGGGTTCCAGAAGGATGGGTACGTCACCCTGCTGACTGACTTGGTACAAGCTGGATTCACTTTTGATGGAAGATGTGATAGTCTGGGATTGTCTACATTCTGTATTGCTGCCTGGATAAACTTGTGCAGATTTAATAGCGCTCAGATTACTGGAGTCAATGAGTTCTTCTTTACTTGGAGGCAGCTGAGAAATATGTTCCTCAAGCATCTTGATATCTAATCGGTTATTCAAAAGAGGTAATGGCTCTGCTTTGCCCTTTCTACCCATTAAACTGTGCTCCTGATTTGTTGTGGCTACTGTTAGTGCTGTCCTTTGATTAATCCTATAGAACTTTCCAAATATGATCTCCTCGTAAGACTTTGCGTTAGTATTTGGTGGGCTAATTTGCTGCTCAGCACTTTCTGAGCGGGAAAAATAACCAGAGTCAGTGCTTCCTTTACTGTGTGGGCTCAGGAGGTTTAGTGACTGCTCAGAATCTTGCCCTTTTTTCTCTGACAGTCTTAGTGCAAGTCGCTGTTTAACTGTGTGAGAGTCATCGGACTTGGTACTTAAGGATGGGGTTTGTAACATATCAGAGCCAATATATGGTGAACTCTCACTGGGTAACTGAATTCCACTTTTAGGGATAATCAAAATGGGCACTTTCATTGGCCCCACCAAGGACTCTTCCACGGAGGAGTGAAAACCGCTCCTGCTAGCGATGTCCAGGGGGAGCTGCGAGATAGGGCTCAGTTTGTCAGACCCTTCCACTAAGAGTGGGGTCTCCTCATCAGTGTCCGTGCTCTGCTCACCATCTGAATGTATTTCAGCTTCCACATCAATGTAACTGGCATCTAGGTCCAATTTAGAGACTGCTGACTCTGTGAAAGGTACCAATCCTGCTTTAATTGCATGGGCATGTGACTTCCTGTGCTTGTAAAGGTTGCTCTTTGTCTTGAAGGAGAAACCACAAGGAACACAAGGATACGGTCGCTCCCCAGTATGAGACCTAATATGCTTTTTAAGTACACTAGGTTTGGCACAAGCCCGATTACAGTAAGGACAAATGTACTTGCCAGGCTTTTTGGGTTTGTGCTCCTTTTTGTGAGCATCTTCTGATTGTTCTAAAGATTTCTGTGAATATTGGCTGTATGTAGGGTTCAAACTCGAAATCTTCTTCCTGGAGAAACTTCCACTATGGCTATGCATATGAAAAGGAAATAAGTCCTCTGAGGCAACTGATTGCAAGTGGCTAGAAAACTGCCACGGAGGGCCTTCCAAGCTCTGATGTGGCTTTATGTTGTGCAAGAAGCCTTGTGGCAATGAATGCTGTGGGAAAGAAAGTGAATGCTGACATGAGTAAGGACTTGGACGATGCTGTGGATATTGCTTCTCCGTGACTTGCTGTGCAGCTTCATTTGATGATACCAGTTTCCCAGAACTAAAAAGTTGTGCTGATCCTGTGTTTCCTATTTGCTCGTGATCTATTTGTGGTTGCCTCTGTACTTCTTGATTGCCAAAAGTGCTCATCTTAATAACAGCTGAATGTTCTTGCCTCCATCTACTTGGTACTTTAGCAGTTTCTCCAGACCTTGAGGTAGCTTTTTGCCCTATAGCTGTGTCCCCAGAGTCCATTTTGTTACACAAGGTCGTAAGTGCTAGTTCACTTGAAAGCTGTGCAGACACATGGAGTGTGTCCAAAGCTGTGCTTTTTAAAGTTTTGTTGCTCCCATTTTTCCAGGGCTGTTGCAAGTTCACAGACTTTTCTTTCTCTTTGGAACTTTCCACACAGTAGTCTATAGGCATTAGATTTGTATCTGTACACTAATGTGAGTATTATACAGTTCTGTTCATGGCAGGAACTTTCCTAAACAGTTTATTATACATTTGCAAAGACTTGTTATAGCATTTGGACATTTTCCATTGTTATTAAATACTGAGATGCAGAATGACCCAGAGATACTTGTGATCTACTAGAGCAAAGTTCTCTTCATCTCTTCCATGGTGACACAGCTATCTGTATAGAAAAGTCAAAAACAAAGAAACCTCATACACCAATTAATACAGGCATGCTAAGTAACATTGATGCAGTCAGTTGCATTTTTATTGAGCCTTACATAAAAAGTATAGAAAGACTTAAGCAAAGGTAACTATATTTCAGAAATCTCCCTTTTGTGAGCAGACATGGTAAAGACTGGCTCCAGAGATCACACACAAGCATAATCACTACTCAGTAAAAGCCCTAGGAATAGAAAACAGAGATCTACACTTTCCAAATTAAACAGTAGCATTGGAAGGCTTTCCGGGGACGGTTTAAAGGCTCAGTTCTCAGAAAGTCCACCACCTACTTTCAGCTCTTTCAGCAAATCGCTACCGCAAATAGAGTCTTAACACCGTGGGTGGGAACTACCTTACCCAGTATTACTCACCTACAGTTCAGACATGCACTTTAGTCACCTGGCCTTCCTCTAAAGTCAGAGGATGGTGATCAGTAAGTACTTCCAGAGGAGAAATCCTTCCATATCATGATGGGTGCTTCAGACATGGGAATTGTCTATGCACACAGCCCTCCACTACAGAGATGCCTGTTTCTTACTGTTGGCTAGGCAGAAATCCTAGATGACTACCTTGGAGTATATATACCAAATTTTAAGATGGCTAAAGTGAGGTTCTTCTTACCTTAGATCAGCTAACTGGTTTTACAAGAAGGTGTTAATCACCCTTTTAAACTACTTTCAAACAGTCAAAAAAGAGACATCAAATAAGCATTCCAAACACAGTACTACTGGTACCTTTTCACATCTCCATCTTCCAATCATCATATGAAATTTTAGTGAGAACATCTTGCAAGAGGTAAAACGTATTCGAGAAACAAGCTATGACTGTTTTATGCTAGCAATTCAGATTTCAATGTCAAAACTTTTCCATCCAGCTATACATGCACATTTTATGCTTAAATGCAATAGGTTTCCACTGTTCTGTTACGAAGAAGAAAAGCTCAGAGGTATGATTTTCATAGACAAGTACAGCATTTGAATTTGAGGAACAATGTAGGCTTCCTGCTTCCATGTCTTCCACACACAGGATGTTTTCTGGATGAAACAGTGAGAATCATGAAGCCAGTAATCATTTTAGAATAGCAAGCAAAAGGGTAAAAAAAGCAGTATTAGAGATGCAGGAATATTTTTCATTCCTACAGTGGAAAAACTGAATTTGGCTTGAAGAAACATTAGCAAAGTACAGGAAAACACACAGGTAATGGGAATATATGTGGGGGTTTTGTCCAGTATAAAACAATTACCTGCATCTTCTAGGCATCTAATAGGCATGACTATCTTCAAATTTCCTGTAGAAAAAAAAAAAAAAAGTCATAAGTATTTCTTGATATTAAGTACAAATGCTCAAGAAAGTTTTCTATTATTTACAATAGAGGCCTGAAAATTTCATTTATCCATCCACTGGAAAAATTTCATGTTGTGTCTAAGAGGTCTGAGAAACCACATCTTGAAGAATATGAGCACGAATCTTTTTAAACTACTTAGGTTTTTCTACTGTGCAGATGAGTAACTGCAAGTCTAAATTAATGCAGTCTCACCTTCCTGCATTGGTAAAAAGAGAGCTGCCAATGTCCCTCTTCATTCCTATGCCTTTGTTAAGCCTGGATTATCCCTGAATCTCATTGGCAAATCCCCTTTCGATGCCTCTTTCCAGCTAATACTGTTAGACTCCAGGCCTCTCATTAAATGTTTCAGGGACCAGAACAAAATCCTGGTCAGGGTGTCACCAGTCAGGTACAAGATGTAGTGAAATGCAAGTAGGTTTCCAAATCAGTTAACACCAGTGGGATACTGCTCAAGAATATACGGGTGCCTTCTCAACGAAGAAACCCACAGACCAAATACATGGTTAAAAGACTTCTGTGACCACCACGATTTGTCATCTGCCTGACCACCACCAGACTGCAGGGAACTCTGCATTGCTGAAAAGACTGGCACAGAGATACACGGAGCCTGAACATCACCTCACTGCCCTAAAGAGCACTTCTGTGAAACAAGGAATCTCCCTTCCAGTAGTTTTCAACAAATCTGATCTTGAAAACACATTTTGGCTTTTATTCCATTAAAAAGGATGTTTGCTCAATTGTGATAATGAAAGCAACGATTACGGCTTTTCTTTACGGTTTTTATTTAGGGCAAAATTCAAAGCATCTCTAAAGAACAGATCTTCAGAAACAGCTGGAGTATTAATTTCAGAGTATGAGATATAGGCTGTTATAATGATCCTCAACTAGAAACTGTCAGAAAAACAGCTAGACCGCTCATGCTTTCTCCATTAAATAAACACAACAGATGATAAAATAGTAAAGTCTATAAAAGAAAACAAATATTGAAAAATAATTTTTAATTCTTTGTAATGAATAACACTTTCAAAGAACAAGTAAATGTCAGTAAACTCCACTACTTGACATAAGTAGAATCACTACTGTGCCACCTGTTATTGATTATTTATTTAACAGTACTAATAACATATTAGTAGTTAGGACAGCAATAGCTAATGGACTGTTGGTTTAGTCAAACACAGATAACATATTTTTAAATTGTAACTACAGAGGAATCCCTATAGTACAAAATAATAACTAGCTATCAAACACAAACCAGAATATTTTAGGTCATAATGTCATTCAGCTTTGATGCATTAATGGATTTTTAAATAACTCCCTTGCTTGAGTCTCTAAAAGAAAAAAGAAAAAATGTAATTCAAGTAAAACTTTCCTAGAATTTCCTAATCCATTTTCTCAAATAAAAAGTGTTGCTACAAGTGGAAAAATAAATCCTCGTGCTCAATTTACAATGTATTGGAAGTGGTTACTACAGAGCATCTCTGCAGTGCCTTATGAGGAAATGGCAGGGAAGTGGCAAATCATTTTTGGCCTAAACTAAATCACAGGTCAGTAATGATGCCAGTATACAAACACAGGTGTAAAGGAAAATATGTGGCTTAGGAAGGAGAAACAGGGATGGGAGGGAATGTCCCTTACTGACAGAGCTTAAAGATACTAGCCATTTTCAAAGAACTTTTGTCCTTATTAGACAATTCTGCAAATGATAAGAAGAAATTTCTAGAAGATGCCAGTATCCTTCCTGTTCCACACTCTCTCTACCAAAAGCAGCTTTAGAGAAGAAATCTGCCAGTCACGGCAGTGTGACAGCAATGGTTTTATTTGAGCAAAAGATGATGCTAATATACTTCCAACCATTTTCTGTTCTGGACTGAGACCTCCGTTACAGAGTTCAAGCTATTCTGTGGTCCTGTTATTTTCAGAACGTTCTATATAATTTTTCAACCTACACTACGAAACAGGTATAGACTAATTACAGGGATTATTGATGGCTTAAGTTTGGTCAGAGTCACTCTCCTGAGGAAAATAAATCCCTTTCCAGAACCAACATAGTATTTTTGGTTTGGTTTGAGCTGCCATCCATCCTATGTCAAAGATGGCTTTAATATTATTTCTTTCGGTTTCTTCCCCCTCTCTCCTCCTGGGAGACTGGCCCAAATGGAGGAATCTAAGACTCTGCAAAGCTGGTTTGCGTTCTGCTTTTTTCCAGTTAAGTCTCTCTCATCTGCCGCATCCACAGCCTAGCCTAATCCAACAACAGACTTCCATTTTTCAACTGATTAATGTTTCTCCTTTAGAAAACACTGTAAATATACTTCTCAGTATTGCTTTTCATCAAACATACACTATTCAAGAGACAGAAATTCCCTATATTTCAAGTGCTACATATTTCAAACTCAGGAACCAAGGATGATAAAAAAGCACATTTTCTTTAATACCTTTGGCACGGTTCAGCTCTGTTGGAATGACTAAGAGGAGCCCACCTACACGGATCAGAAGCTGTACAGGAGTTGCACTGAGCACATCGTTTGACAGCAGCTGCAAAGTCCTGCCTGGCTGGGGGCCAAGCCAGGTTTCCCAGTAGGAATGTGGCCCAGGAGCCAGCTCCCCCAGCCACACTAACTGCACTATCTGCCTGCTTCAAACCGGGACATTTTACTTCTGTGAAAACTTTGAACATGAGAAGGTTACTGGGAAACCAGGAACTGTATTTATGTCAGATGCACCTACTAAATCAAGACTTTTAAAACTTTCTAGAAAGGTGCATTATCCCATCACTCCTTTTCCTAAGGTGCCTTTGTGAGCTGCGTGCAGAGGACATATATCTGGTTGACTGCAGAGCTCCAAGACTATTCTTTCTTTTTTTCCCCTCTCTCTTTTTTTTCCAGACCATTAAAATGGTTACACTCAACAGCTTTAAAATAAAATTTGGCAAAATACATCTTTTACTACTTCTCAATTTGTAGCTCATATTACAGCTCTTGCAAGTGAACAAATTGGAAGCTTATGTCTTCCAGGCTAAATCCTGAGTGCACCATACAGAATAAATATTGACTCTAGCGTAAGGACTAAAGGTCAGATCCAGCCCTGTTTTAAATCTTTTCTGTCCAGCTCTGCCAGCACAAAGCTGGCCTAAAACCACAGTAACAGGCCCCTGAAGAATTCGTATTCTATAGGGCAAGCGTTAGCACAGGCGAGCTGCAGTGGCTCCTATGAAATCCTTACACTCATGCACAGGCATCTGCCAAGACCCTTATTAGGCAAGTCTAGTTTATGTCTGAGACAAGCCCAGCAGCCAAGCAGCCTTACAAGAAAGAGAGGCCACCTCTGAGCTTTTCCCCACCTGCAACTGAGAAGAAAATTGCCTTGGCCTTTCAGGAAGAAAGGCAGCACACCTTTGGCTTGCTGTCCTACCCCATGTTTCCCTCTGCACCGCTAATGATATTCCCCACAGAGCTGTTTGGTGTTGACATGGCTGCGAAAAGAAAAAAAAAAAAGTGGGAACCCTAATAAAACATGGCTTTACAGCTTCTTCTACCTAGGCAAAGTCATAGGTGGGCTGAAGTCTGAAGAAGAGCTCTCAGCTACCATTCACTATACATCTGTGAACTGAAGGATTTAACTGGCACGAAGACAGATAAGCATTTGTTTCTCTTTCTTTGCAAGGGTATATATTCGGCTGAGGATGTTATGTACCAACACAACAGAAGGAATACAGTCCTTGGGGGATATAGTTTTGGCTTTTTACACAAATGGAAAAAAAAAAAGACGACCAGCTGCAAGCTTTTTTATACCACTTGACACACCACCTGTGGTCTTTGAACTGCACTTACTAAAAAGATAAGGAAGAAGATACACTTATTAAATCTCCCAGTTTTCTAAAAAGGCTTCCTGTTCCTGACCAGAGAGATTCTCTCTGCATTTTCAACAGCCCCTGCTTAGGGGTCCCATCTGACTGTGGGTTTATAGCTGGCCTTCTACCTGTCTATTTGCACACCTCTAGGAATGACCGTAAATTCCTAGGTCAACCACTGGCACTTGGCAAAGTCTTGAACTACTGGGGGAATGCAAGGGAAGCCCGTGCTTTTGCTGCAGTTTGGCAGGAGCTGTAAGACATCCTTTTACACATGCAATTCCAAGAAGGCAGTCCTTTTAAAAAAGGTTAGGTGCATTTATTTTAATCTACCACTTTCTATATTGTAATTGCTGTTGTTACTTCTTCACATTTGAAGACGCTATTCTAATTTGTTCATTTAATTCCATCTCAGATGTTCTGACATCCCTCTGGGTTTCAGTGCTTTATTGAATGACTTGCTATTCTCCAAAACCAGCCAGAAAATCACCGTTTTGAAAATACTCTGAAACATTTAGAATAACACACATGTTTTTTACATTTGGGCAGCTGGACCAATCATTAAAATGTATTTTTTAAAATGTCATTTAAAAGTACTAGCCAATACAAAACCAAATATTGCTCAGCAACTACACATAGTACACTGTGAATTTACTATTAAATGATCAAACAAACTGTACTAAGCTTACTTGAGGAGAAGCTACAGGGCAGGATCTGTTCTCCATTGCTATGTTGGGTAAACGCTTGTGCTCTTGTGGATTGCCCAAGAAGCCAGCAACTGAGGGGACTGACAGAAAAAATGCAGTTACAGATGCGTTAAGGGTAGACTGCAAGCCTGCTGTGACCAAACACCAGTTTTGGGTTGTTACTCTCAGGTTTCCATGAGAGTCCCTGGTAGTTGTTGGTTTCAAGGGACAGAATCTGTGCATGTAAAACTCGAAGTGGTATAAAAGCCAGCACCCTGATTTGTGCAATTATTATTTCAGTGCTTACGCTAAATCCAGCTTATATCTTGAGATCTATTCTAGAACTGTAACTGTTGCGAGACGGCATGTAACAGGACATGTTAGTTAACAGCAGTAGTATTGATTATTTCATTCATTCTAAGGCTTTACCAAACTCACCTTAATCTTGTTAATTCAGATAATTCAAAGGATTATCTGATACCATTAGCTGAGTATGTTGAAGAAAGTAACAGGAACCTGTTTGCTTAAAAGCATGCTGAAGCCAACTAAGAAAACATATAAATAATCAAATCTGTTGTACTCTAACACTTGTTAACCTTAACTGTAGGAACTTATACCTGTCTCAGACATTTCATATAAATGTCAATGGGTATGTGCTGTGAAGAACAAGACTCTTCTTCCCTCCTGTGAATGTGATCCTACCAAATCTGAGGTCAGGCACACACTATCCCTTCTGTGGTGACCTTACAGAAAAATGAGGTATGAAACAAGATCTCTCACTTAACTTCAAGGAGCTTTGAACAGATATGAGGTTTGACTCAGAGAGGCTAAAAGGATGCAAATCAGTCCAACAGCAAGTAAATGTAAGAGCCAAATTCTGCTCTACATTATCCTGGTAAGAATCTGAAGAAATGAGTTGCAAATCCAAGGATACAATTCCAGATTTATTCCTCATAAAACCCACCAGAATCAGACATCGCTTAGGTTTAGGCTCTTACATCTTACATACTACATATCTGAGGTTATCTGTTACAAGGTGAAAATAAACTAGTCCAACACCTCCAAGATGTCTACAGAGAACTTTGTAACATATATTGCAATAAATGTTCAATTACATGGTAGTAAGAAAACGTGGGTGATTTTCTTCAAGAGATGCTGGCTTGCATCATAAATGCTTAGAGCACAGCTGCAGCAAAACACTCAGTTTTTGCTATGTTAAGTATCTCAAATATAATTTTAAATTGCCACTCTCTATAGAAAAACAGTACCTCCTAAAAAACTTAAATTCAAGTTGAGTGTATTTTAAGAAGCCATAGAAGAAGCCTATAGCAGAAATTATTTAAGACTGACCTTTTCACTATAATGACAAGGATTGCTCACTTAAAGTACATCACTATTTCCTGTCTCAGCATCATACACAATGTACACATTACTACCAGATGGAAAAAATGTATAAAAAAAGCTTTCACATTGCCAAAGTTCAACTGAACACACTTATTTCCACAGGATGACTATTTAAAAGAAAGAGAGACAGAGAGGAAAAAAGAAATCTACACAGAAGCCGAATTATTCTTAAACACTTCCTTTATAGGTGGAAGTCTGCAAACAAATCAGTTTTGCTTGAATTGAACAAAAAACTGCTATCAATGAGATGCCAAAACAGCCAACAGGACAAACAATCTTGTCACTCAATTAGCAGCTAATTGATCTCCCTGTTCTCACTGCTTTTAACGGATCAGGTAAATATTTTGTTTCTCATTGCCTAACCTTGCTGTGCACTAAGAGTCTGTCAGAGGTGCTTAAGCATGTCAGATAATACAAAATCTACCTGTTCTGGTTGACGGTTTTCCAATGCAGACATCATGAATCTATTTCTATACAAAAGCAAAGGACCGCGATTATTCAGATATGAAAATAAACAAGAGAATTATATAAACTGCTAACCTTCTCATACTGCTGCTTATTTCCTTGGGGAACAAGTTAAAAAATGAAAACAGGTGAGTAAAATGCCAATCATTTCCCCACACGGACCTTAAAATGTGATGGCAGAGCAACTGCAGATCTGACAGCACTTCCAGTGTTATTAAAATTTCAGAAGACAACAAAAGTATCACAGTCGTTTTGTGACCCCCCTCCTGTGTCCCCATGTTCTTTTGAAACATAGTACACAGTGACGTGCAAGTGAGAGCAGCTCCCATGCAGAAAATAGTCAGAAACAGATGCCCATCTCTAAGGTCCCTTTGAACACTGTTTTGATGGCTGAAGTTAGGTTTGTATGACGCCTAATCCCACTGGCCCTAACCTGCAGGAGAAAAAATGTCTCTCAAGAGTGAGTTAAGTAGTAAGTAAACAGTATTTCTTAAATACACATTAACAATGTATAGTGGTATCCAAAGTGGTGCTGAGATACAAAGATCTTGGGCTGCTCTCTTCATCAGCAGAAACTCAACTCCATTTCACGTTCTTCTGAGCCACAGCAACTGAACATAAGGATACCATGCCAAACCATGGAAGTGTGAAATAGCTTCTGATCACTATTGCAGGATTACTTTTTTTTTTTCATGCCTGCAGTGTAGAAAATAAATAGAACTTTGGCCCTACTGTTGGCCCCAAACTAATATCATGTTAACAAATAGGCATTATGTAGCCCCCAAAAGGCTAAGTACCTAAAACCTGTGAAAAACAAAGGCTCAAACACTAACCATAACTAATGTGATGCCATTGGGATTGCAATGAATGTATTGCATTTGCAAGAACTGGTGAAAGTTACTGAGATTACAGATTTTTTTCTCAGTTCAACGTAAAAAACCGTGTTAATCAAAGGGAAATTTCACATTTTATAAAGGACAGATTAACGAATCTGTGAATCTAGCAGCACCTGTGAAAGATAAAGTGTATGCAAAGAGCAACATCCCATGTGGACACAGTTTGCAGTAATTTCTAGATTTATAAAACTTCATGTACAGTAAGAAGGGTAAGAACAGGCTCGCTGGAGTATTCAGACTGCTAAAGTTGTCAGATATAACAATTTTCCTAACTGAAATGACATGCAAAGGCTGAAATGCCTGTTTTCACACAAAAACTGTAACCTTGGGCAGACGCTGGGAAGAACAGAACTGTGCAGGAAAGTCCCTCCTAAGATAACATACAGCTTCTCCCCAGGCTTTCCCAGGGGAAAAAATAACCAAAATTTTTGTAAATATTGCATCATTTTTAGGTACAAAGTGATTATTATTCTGTTGCCAAACGGAAATATTAGGTAAATATCAGGCCTTTGCCTGGCATCTTCATCTTAGAGGGAAAATACCGCTAAATTTTCTGGGAAGTGAGGCTTTTTTAGTTTAAAAGTTACACAATCCTAATTATGCAACCACGGCAGATTTTATGAACAGCTATGTCTCCTTTCACACCATGTCAGAAGAAGCCACTTACATTTCACATGAAATTATCGGTCTTTTAAACACTTCCTTGAATGAGCAAATGCACTGCCCCTGACGGACACCCTCACCTCAGGAAGAATTACATAGGAAGACATTTATAGTATCTGAGCTTGCGCTTGTTTTTCACTCACACCAATTATTATACAAGCTTATTTTAAAACCTGTCATTGTTTACTAAGCCCTGCGGTCACCACATGTCAAAACAAAAACAGATGCATGCGAAACATCAGTGGCATGTTCTTACCATTTCTTTTCTCCATTTTTTGCGCCCAAAGTGGAACAGGCCTTCACAGCAGTTTTATTTCTATCTATTCTGAATACTTTGTTAAAGTTCAGCTGAGATCAGCTATTAAGCTCCAAATCCTATACATCACACAGATGTCAAAACAGTTGCTAGTCTGCAGCCAAAATGTTTCACTTTGACTAGTGACTCAATGCAGGCATTTTGCTGTGGCAAATCTAGTCACTTGGCATCACCCAAAGAGTCTGACCACTACTGTGGTAATATAAAATACATTAGTAAGACTGCACATTTAAGGATGCTGCTCTCTTTACAACCCTCAGGATGCCTAGGAGAGGAAAAAAGGAAAAAAAAGCTCTTTTAAATTTATCTGGCCATTTTTTACAGTACTTCCTTCTTTTTATTGCATGAAGCATTGGAAGTCAGTATGTATAATATCCAATTGTATCAGAACACCTCTTTAAAGTTCAGTAAAATACGCATATGCTTTCTGCTGCATTTTGTAGGTATACATGAAATTTCTCTCTTTGCTTTTAGGTTTCTTTCTACAAAACACTAATAAACTGTGTTTATTAACATCTTCTAAACAAACACCTCTGAAAAGATGAAGCTCCACCTAAACGCCTGAATCCACATATAAAACCACAGCTTTTCCACAGGGTTGTGTTGATATCTGAGGAACAGGCCAAGCTGACGGCTCAGTTACAGATTCTCAGCAAGCACAACACAATAAAACCCTAAACATTTCTTTGGAAAGACACTGCTCAGGTTTCATGATGACTCTGTATCAGACAAGGTTAGACTGGGGTGCAGTATTACAGGGCATTCCTAAACAAGTGTCACAACTGGATGCCAAATCACTCCTACCCAGGAAAAGTTGAAGCAAGGACAGCAAAAATCTTAAATTCAGCCACTGCATGAGAGCTCAGCAGGCTCTAAGAGGGCATTTTCAGGGCTGATGGTCCGTTAAAAGGGAAAGCAACCACTGCTAAGCTCTAGAAAGCTCCAGACAACTTCATACAGGGTTCTCCTCCTCGTGCATCATGCTTGGCACATTCCACCAAATTTAGTTTTCTTTCCATTGTCAGAAGTGGAAGTGAAATCAGCTAACGATCTGGCCCAAAAGTGACTCGAGTGCTTGTGATACACCAACAACACTTGTACGCTACAAACCAAAGAAAGCATCACTAACATACAATCACAGAATGGTCTGGGTTGGAAAGGGCCTTTAAAGATCATTGAGTTCAGTTCCCAAACACCCCCTAGTCCAGCCCCCAACGGCTCCTTCACAGACAGGGAAAGAAACACATGGAGTATACACATGAGCATATAGGGCATCATATTAGCTACTCTACACTTATTTAAACTAATTAATTACTCACTTACTTAAACTAATTAATTCCTAAATGTTCCTTGGGATGGCTCCTAACATCTGAAAAACTGCATTGCAAACCAAAAGCACATAGGCTGCTCTCCTTAAGACTAAAGGGCGATGTTTTAGCACTCAGACTAGCTAAGGCAATTAGTCAACTTGCGCATTCAACTGAACTCTTCCCCTTACTTCTCTCTTCCTACCCTCTTGCAAGATCTGAGGACACCCTGTTCGCCTGGAGATGGTGAATCACTACAAGCCAGCAGGCCCACTTGGTTCCTCAAAAGACACCAACGGTGTAAAAATAGCTCGTACTAATGAAGCAAGTACAGCGTCAGCAGCCAGATGAGCGTGGGTGATCAGATAAGGGTCTGTTGTTGCAAAGGGCAAATTATTAAGAGAATGTTTCTCCCTCTCTCTCTCTTTTTATTAAGCTTTGTTCTTCCTTCACTGAAACCAGCCTTCTGCAATGCCTGATAAATGACACCTGACAAGACTGACTCCTCCTGTAATTGCAAGTTTCATACTGGTGCAGGAAGTGGTGCCTCACTGCAAGCTGAAGGTACAGAGGAGGTGCCGCTAAAAAAAAAATAAATAAAGAAAGGCAAAAATAAAGCCTAAAAATAGCCAAGACTACCCACTGAGTATGACTGTGTGGGTATATTTAGCCAGTCTAACACTAACTTTTCTTGTTAAAAACACAATCTTACCTTTATGCAAAACAGCTTCCTGTTTCTAAACATAACTTGAGAAACTTAAGAACATGAGGGGGGGAAATTCAGATTTTGAAACTGTCCCTTTTTCACTGAGATTGCGAGAGGATTAAATGTGAAAAGACCAGGTAGATCTCCTACAAGGGTTTTGCATCCTGACATCCCATATCAAATAGAGGAGAATTTGCTAATTAAGATATCCTAATAGATCCCATTGGACTAGGAAATAGATTCAGAAGCAAAACCAGCTGTACCATCTAACTTCTCTGGGACCAGAAGTGAGACTCTGAGAGCTGAAGGAAGGGGGACATACCCTGTGCCAGCTCCACTGCCCAACTGATGAGATGCAGTTGCGATTTACAGCCCTGTTCTGCAAATCTTGTCTACTCCGAGGCCAGTTTACATCACTTAATCAGCACAAAGGAGCGTTTAGGAAGGGTGTAAATATAACTTACTCCCATTTAAGGCACTCCTATGCTGCCTGATAAAGTGGCACGAGAATAAACAACTGTCTGGCCAAGTGATACAGTTTAGTACCTTATGAGCAATACGGAGAAGTGTTTCCAACCGCACATTTGAATTTCTGATTCCCAAATACCTGAGTTACAGTAATTAATGCATGTGCTTTCAAAGCGCTGGCGCTGTACCCACATATGTCAGCTGTCACACACACCGTGATGAGTGGAGACCAGTGCTCAGACACCATGTGCTATCTATCTGCTCCACTCGGCTCCAGCCCAGGGGCTGCCTCATGCCCAGGAACAGGAGGGCTTGCGCCGAGTCCCAGCCCACCTCCGCACCACCGGCACTTGCCAGCCTTGCCCAGCACCCACGCCAAGCAGACTTTGAGCCCACTGTTCACCCCACCTTACTGCATCAGGAGTCCTGAAACTTTCACAGGTTTAATGGCAACAGGATGAGCCACAACTTTGCTCAGCATAGATGTTCACAGATGGCCAGTAGCCTCTCTCTCCAGAGCAACTTTGTGCTTCTCCACAGCATGTATTGCTCCCCCTGACCCAAAGGGAAGGCAAGCCAGGTCCCAAGGACTCTCTTAAGAATGTCTGCAACTGTTTAAAGTACATTACTGCAGTATTACTACTGGAAGTAGAGCACATGCCAACTTTCTAGTGCTCCGCGTGAGCTGTGCAAGGAAATGGTCTTTTCCACAATTATGGCTTTTCTACTTAATATTGTGAGTCCTTTGGCTGATGCTTACATGAGAGCTTTGTTTCATTATTATGCAGCCTCTCTGTGTGGCTCCAAATACCTCACATCAACCACTCTGGGGCCAGGGTTAAACAAAACTACACGTTTATATCAGACCTCTTCTCCCATTTACAACGGGGAAAAAAGCCCACTGTAAGACACTGCCAACTTCACAGGCAAGATTCAATGAAATTATTCTGACTTTTTTTTTTCTTCTGTTTAATTTTTTTTTAAAAAAGTAACTGAAGTTAATAAGATTGTATTTTTAACATTAAATCCAGTGGGAAATTGAGAGCATGCTCTTTTCTTGAGATGCTGTGATCAATTCCCATTGAAGCAACCATTCTTTGTTCAGCATCATAGTTTTGTCTTTTCATCCTATGCCTAAGCAGTAAATTCAAAAGTCACTGATTTTTTTTTACTAGAATAGATAAACACTGCAACACAAGACAAATCAGCAGATGACGTTATTCTTCAGACAATTTAATTTTTATCTGAAATGAAGAGTAAATGTTGCTACATTAGAGGAAATATGAATGTAAAAATAATTATTAGCAGGTTTAAATACTGAAGACCATAGTCTGGCAGTATATTTACCTAAAGTTAACAGGGGACAGGATCATATACCCTCAAGTGCTGTGGGGTTCTTAAGTTATAAAGCTACAAGCATAGTGATCAGAACTTCAGTCTATCCCCCCAGTCAGATCTGGAGCAGAAGTTACATTACCTATCTTTTTAAGGCTTCACCTATTTAAAGAAAAATGTACAAAGGAGAAGAAAAAATTAAAAAAAAACCAGCAGGAAAGCATATTACAAAACCAAAAAATCATCTTTGCTGTACACTTCAGAAAATTTTTGTGATTACATGGTATTTTCCAAAGCCATGTAGAATGGAGTGGTGCCTTTTCCCTGAAGCCCTGTCCCTGAGGCCGGCCGCAGGCGGTGGCAGAGCCCAGCTGCTGCCCTCCACTCCCGCGGGCTGGGACACCGGCAGCGCTGCCCCCAGCCCACCCCCACGCAGGCCTTCGGCCTCTGCTTTCAGTGCTCCCACAAGAGACGGCTTCAACCACGCACCAATTCAGTTTCTAACTGCAAGCTGCCTCGAGAACATGTTGAGGGAAAGAAATGGTTGCTTTTCAGTCAGGGCCGTGCTGGGTGGGTTTGCTGTGTAGTGGCGCAGACAGGGTGGGGAGGGGGCAGCCCCACGTCATGGTGGGGAGGGGGCAGCCCTATGTCATGGCAGTGCGGGGCAAGGGGCTGTGTGACTGCACACAGCCCAGCCCCGTGCGGGGGCTCCAGGGCTGCCACCCTGCCTTCTTGCCTTCTCTGCTGCCCAGACCATGATGAGGATTTGCTGAACCAGTACAAAGCCTACTCATGGTGGGTTCAAGGGTACAAAACTTTCTGGTTTCAGTGTGGCATACAACACCTGGCCATGAGGCAGGCATGATAATGAGCAGAGGTAAAACAAAACAGGGTAGTAGCTCTTCTTTCTGGTATGTTCCTGCTATGGGCTTTCTCCATCGGCCAGTGTTTAAACTGTGGGTGTAGGAAAGCTGCTGTCCCGAACATAAGTCAGTCCCTGAGCTGTGCCTCCCCAGGCACGTGGCAGTGGGGTGGGAGACCAGGCATGCTGGCTGCCTGCGCCACAGGTGGGACAGCAGTTCCACGATGGCACTTTCTATAGAATGGCAGTTTACAGTCGGCGACAGCACTGCTGATCTCACGCCCCGGGTAGGGGCACTCCAGTGCGGGCAAATGGAAGCAGCGGGCGCTAGCACAGGATAGCAGGGGAGGCTGCAATGGGAGCCATGGGAAGCAGTAAGAAGGTAAGAGCATTAAGAAGGGGCTGCGCTGTCTCACATCTTCCTACATCCTGCCACAGGTCGCTCTTCCTGCTGCAGCCTTCTCCCGCCCACCCCTGCGCCGCAGTATCACTTTCACTGGTGTGCGGTCCCCTCCCACTCACCAACCTGCAACGCGCACCACTATTTATGTCACCTCTCCAATCTGGCCCGGCACCCCTGAGGTGTGAGCAACAGATGCAGTCTACGAAAGGTTAGGATTAATGCTTTAATGGCAATTACAGCAAGAAAGCAGCTCAGCTCATAATGCAATCCTCCCCTCGTGAAGACCTGTAGAAGGTGGGACTAGGTTGCCACAGGCCAGGCGCCTGCTGCACACTGACATATGTTGGGCGAAAGGGCAGGTCCAGTTAGGTGCCTTGTATCATTAACGTTCTGCTGCTTCATCTGTTGGTCACGTATCCTCCTCTTGGCCCCTCTGTGCCCCAGCTTGTGTAACGCACCGACACCTGCAGAGGTACTGCTCTACCTGGGAAAGCTGGAGCGGAAATCTGGTGAAGGAGATGGGACACCTTCCTTCTGCAGACCCAAGCAAGGGGCAGAATGGCCAAGAAGTCAAACAGATCGCTGTAACTAGGATCCTCAAGCTAAAAGATGAGCAATCCGAGATATCTGCCCTGCTGACAGTAATAATTACAATGTATTATTAACAAAACTCGGGTTTCATCATTAACTTGACTCGGATTTCAAGAGCTGATCTCACCCTAACCATCCTCCACATTACACCCAGCGTTTTCCTCAAAGCTGAACCAGTACCAGCAAGGAAGGCTGCTGCTAACTATTATGCCAAAGAGAAAGCACAGGTAAAAATGAGCTATAAATACCACAATCAAACAGGTGCAAAAATTTACAGGCAGATTTTAGGTTGCCCGAACCCAGGGCAATCTCACCACTCAGATCTGATCCTGCCAGAAAGCCAGAGCCTGTAACTTCAAAGCAGCTGAGAGGAAAGGGCTCACTATCAGCACGTGCTGCAGGCGGCACAGCTGACGTGACCCTGCTTCTGCAAAGGATTGATTCCGCTCCCCTCAAAGGTGTCAGTAAATTCACAGCTCTTCTCTTGGATCTCAAAACATGAGAAAGGCCACCTACATGTTTGCTATAATGAAGTAGCCAACTGTCTCAGTCACAACCCAACTGCTGCAACAAAAGACACTTGTTTGATTTTGTTCCTCTACCAAGCTCATCATCAGAGCAACTAAGATCTTCAAAAGCTTTTTCTCAATCTCTGAGATGAAAATCCCATTTTAATTGTGGATCAGTGAGGTCTGATTGAGTAAAATGACCCCAATCACTCAGATGCAACAGCATAACGAACACTGCTCTTCTAGCCTCTGTTAGCACCAACAAAAAGCCTACCAGTTCATTAGAGCAAGCTGGAGGAGCTGCTGTTTGCATCTTCACAAGCTGAGAGTATTTGATTGCAAAACCACTATGGTTTTCAGCCTCTGATTTCTGATCAGCAAAACTTAAAAGCAACGAAGCTATCAGTCTGGTATTTTTCTTCATAGCTTTCCTCAGGGTAACAATTTATTTTTCTCCTTGATCTGTTCAAGGATGTCAATTCTAATCTGAATATAGGATTTGGACTTCTACATTCTGTATAAACCTGCTTGGCAAAAAAATGTAGCAAGAACAGAACTGATGTGAACCAAACTGCAGTTTCACATGACATCTGGAAGATGCTGGCAGTTATGTTGCTGTTCTGCAGCCTGACTGCACCAGGACCTTGCCACAGAGTGCAAAGGGCAGAGGACAGACAGAAGGCGGCTAGCAGAGGTCAAAGGCAGCCATGCTCCCTGCTGGCTTCTCAGAGCAGGTTTGGATGGCCAGCGACCAGGCAGGTGGCAGAGGAAGCATACTTTGATCTTGTCCAAAGGGGAAACAATTTGCTGAACCACACTAAAGGGGAACGTGGCAGCTAGTCCTGTCGAGGCGTCCAGGAGCTCCCTCCTTTTTTTTTGCCTGTTGCAGTGGCTCCCCAGATGCAGTTCTGTACCCCATCTGGTAGCCCACACTGCTGTGCTCAGGTTTGTCTGTCCACCCCTCCTTCCCTCATCATACAGCTCAGATAAACCACTGCCTTGTTTTATGCTTTAAGAACATGTATTTCTGTTTCTTTTTCCTTTGCAACCATCTTTAGACTGAACACTTTCTAAATGGAAAGCACAAATGTAACTTCAGGCAGATACCTGCCTCAGCAGGTCTATCAAGAGCAGCTTATTTTCCCCAACTCAGACTCCACACGTGAATACATACACATACGGGCTCAGACATATCTGCATAAAGAGGTCCATTTGCCTGAGTGTTCGCTAATGAATGCTTGGCAGTCAGAGGGACACCACAAGTGCATTCAGTTGTTTTCTTTTTTTAAAGGAAAGACTACTTAGACCTCTAGGAACAAAGCGTTACTGAGGTTGCTTATAAAATGCACCACCCGTGGATTCAAATCCACATCTTAACATTGACATGAAAACTAAAGGTGCAAAGAAGAGTAACTTCACACACACACACACACACACCTTTTTTTTAAATGCAGTCTGAATCAGCTTGTGTGGGAAAAATAATAGAAATATTCCGGTGAAATGGAAAATGGATCAAACGAGTACAACATAAGCCTTCAGTATAGCAGGAAACTCCACACAGAATGCTCTCAGAAAAATCACTCAAATGCAGTACTACCCAGTGTCCTGAGGGCTCAGGGAGGTCAGCTCTTTGCATAGCCAGGACCATGCTCTGCTTTTCACCCAAGGTGCTTGTCAGGATTGAAAATCAAAACCTTCTTTTTTGACAGGTCATGAATTAAATAACTCCAGATGGTTCCCAGCATCTCTTCCCTTCTGCTAGCAATCTCACATAGAAACAACAGAAGTATTGACACTAAATTAGTTCTAGAGGCATTTTTTTAATCACAAAGCTGTTGCAAGATACTTCTTCTCTGGCAGCAGTGAGTTCTGGAAGCGCAGAGCACCTGCCAGCATTAAAAGAAGAGCACGTCTAAAACCACAGGTCCCAGTTGTTAAAAGTGCTACTTATAACAGGAATTTCATCTATGCTAACACTCTGCTAGAGCAGTCCAGGTAATAACAGCACTAACAAACAACAAGGACAAAGTTAAAAAAGCACTAATATAAATGGGACAGTACTGTTCTCTAACATTTTAAAGCCCCAGTAGTGTTGATCCACTCATGAGCAGGTCTGGATTTATAGCAAAGGAAAGACTAAGTGCATCATTACCCCACAGAAAGTTTCTATTTCGAAAAGTGACTGCATTGCCTGAAAATCAAGATCACGCTGCTGAAATTCCCACCCATCCAATACTTTCTGTTTCCTCCTTGGTCTTCTTTTTCTCTTTACAGTGAACTGAGCTGTTCTAGGATTATTTTTCTGTGGTTTTCAGCAAAAGGAGATACAGAAGGCACTGTGGACAAGCACTGAGGGCATCAAGCCCACAAGAGACGTAGCCTTTGTTCCCCTTGAGAAATGGTTACAACCCCAGCTTGAGTGGACTCTGAATCCTAGTTTTAGCTAGAGAGAAGGTGCAATCAGGCAAACCTACCTCTTGCTCAAATACTACTCTTTCCTCAGTATCCCTCTGCTCTCCAGAACAATGGTCTTCTCCCTGTTGGCAACCATTTATGCAGGCACAGGATCCAAACTCTTTCCCACTGTGTCTTCACCATTTGCATGTTGTCTACCTCTCTATTGACAGCTTCCAATAAAAGCTTCCTTTAATAGAGTTGTCCTGACTCACAGGTGGGGGGGGGAGGGAAGCTGACCTCGCTGCAGCATGAAGAGTCTCTGACGCATTTTGGGAGGCTGTGGTTTCAGGTCTGAAAGAATTCTGCCTTGTTTTCAACTAAGTTTTACATGTTGAACTTCCAAAATACCACCCTATAGCTCCACGTCCATTTGTGACTCGATGTTGTTTAATGGTTTGACTTCACACTACTCGGGGCTTTAGCTGTATGCTGGGCAAATTAGCAGTACTCACCAGCAGAAGAGAGTTTCTCAGAAACGCAGCCACCCAGGCTCCTGGCTGGCTCCACCTCCTGTCCACCCACTCCCAGTTTCAGACATTTCACATTCCAAAACTGGAAGTGCCTATGCAACATAAGGTCACGTTATTGCACAATGTACTCCGCTCCTTCTAAGAGCCACTGCATCCTCAAAAGTGCATCAACTCTAACAGCAAGAGAGCTGTTTACAGTGAATTTCTATCTGAGTGGGTGTATTTTCTCCAACAATCTTGAAACAAGGACATGAAGTGTACAACTCCTCCCTACATTTGGTAAAATTGTTACCAAGATTACATTTATTTAATACTTCCACATCAGCATTCCTTCCCCTTTAAGCTGCCTTTTGAAAAATGGAAAATTAATTTTTACACTTCCCCAAAGTATTTATGTGCTGGATAATTTTAGGACACACTAAACAGAACAATTTCTGCCTATCTTAAATTTAGAACTGAGGCCATTTGAAGCTTTTGCAGTGCAACTGTGAAATAAAGTGATTGTCACCAACATAGGTTTTGCCAATCTTTTTTTCTTGCCAAATGGTCTGAATAATTGCTATGATCCCTCCTTCACTTAGTCTTTAAATTCTAACAGGTGAATGTAAACTCCAGTTTCAATTACAACTGAAGAACACCTTATCTTTTGGTATAGGGGATTAAAAGTGAGGCAGGCTTTATCGTTCTCCCCAGAGGACAACACACAGGTAGAAACAGTGGTGTCACACTGTGTCATCCTTGAAACTGTGTTCAGCTTTTCAGTTACAATTAAGTATTCGCTTTAGCATGGAAAGCCTAGTTGGTGTTCCCTTGAATGCCAGTGAGCTATACTGGTATCTCCTAAAGGCAATTTTGGACACATTTAAACAAAGAATAAGTGACCAATCCTTACGTGCCACCGCTTCTTCTGGTTCAGATCTGTCACCTTTCTCCTCAGCACCACTGGGGCAGCTGAGCAGTGGGGAAGCAGAAGGGTTCAGGGCTGGGAGGGCTCCCAGCACCACCTAGTGAGAATGGAGATGCTGGTGGGGCTAAAGGCTAAGGTAGCTCTAAAAAAGCCCTCCTGATTTCACAGCCAAGTGAGTTCTTCATAAGCTGTCACTCCCATCCTCCCAGAAGTGAGAAGGTTCAGATCCAGCAGTCAGCATTCAGAAATCTGATTGAGGCTGCCCAGTGAAAATTATGATGGCCAAAACAAACCAGTGACAGAGTAAGAGGGAGTGGGAAATGGAATCCTATGAGAGAGGCAGAACGAGGCACAGAGCAGGACTTTTGCACTTATCTGTTTCATTAGATGCACTGGCACAGTGCCCTGCTGTAGGGAAACGCAGCCCGGGATTTTCACTCTGAGTCACTCATTTGGAAGATATAACATGATTGAGAGTCAACTGCCCTTCGTCCCATGGAAGAGATACTTAAAATGGAGCTAATGGTTTAAAGTTACTTAGCTCCTGTTCAGTTTGTGAGCAAGCAAAAGGTTAGACTGTAATATTTAACCACAACTCCCATGCCTGAGAAGCCCAGAGGAGGCTGCCTGAAGGGAAGTCAGGCATCTGCCACGCTGCTTCCCGTGTGCATGAGGCAAAGAAATCCGCGCCAGCCTTCAGCCTCGTGTAGATAGCAAGCTTCCTCTGGTGCAGTGGCTGTCATGCAGCGTGCTTTCTGGTACAGCCCATTTCCTTCTGGGGGACATTTCCCCTGGGGATAGCAGGAGCTAGTGCTCTGTGCGTGCCACCAGCCATGACCATCAAACCTGCCAGCTAGTCACCATGCAATACAGCCAAAAGTTCAGTGCTTCAAGCAGAACTGGCTGCATATCTAAGTAAGAACAGGATGAAGAACCAATGAAGGACAGCAAGACAAAAAGATTAACGTAAGTCTGGGGACACAGTACCATAAGGAGAACAAATCTTGGTGAACTATTCAAACGTGCATTCATTCTTTGTTAACGTTCATCCATAAGAGGTCACTGTGTGACACCATCAACACCTTGGTGTCAGCAGCATTCCCCTCCTTTCCCATACATACGCTCAGCATCAGGTGTCTGGTCACTTTCGTAGGGACTGTTAGGGCAGGCAAAAAAGCAAGACGTGTGGGAGTCCTTTACTTTGATCGTGTGACCCTAGCCAATTTTACAATCACTTATACGTACTTACTTTTTATTCCCTATTATTCTCAGATGGAATCCAAGAGTTTTACATCCCCATAGACATTTTAAACAACCAGTAAGAAATAAACAAAAATTTGGGAAACTGAGTTTGAGCAGCAAAGATATAAGCTCACAAATGGCCAAGGTCCCCCTTGTTGCCCAGGGTTTGGGGCCTCTGGTTTAGAATGTTTCACTATGACGTTGTTTTTTCAGTAGTTAGCAGATTTTTTCACACGGATGACTACAATACAGTGTGGCACATGGAGTACTGTCAAGGTGACCTGCCCATAGGAACTTCTTACGCATACAGTTTTTATATTGCCATTCACCATGAGATGAGAGGGAATAACAGGCAGATGCAACTTAATGGCAACTGAAAACATTTTAGCTCAGATCAAAGATCTTCATGGAATAGGGTGACTTAAAGGGAAGTATTTCATTCAGAGATTTCCATGGGAAAACAAAACCAAAAAAATAAAAATAGCAATATGGAGATTTTCCAGTGGAAAACTTGTTCTTGTGGAAATTCCGCTTTCAATTGACAAAATTGTTTTTATGGGAAATTCCTAAGCAGTTGTAGGCACAGCCCTCATGCTGAGAAGTTTAAAAGCAGCTCATGTCTGACCCAGTACCCTCAGACTTCCCACATCATATAAACTGGAAGCGCAGAGCCCTCATCTCTCTCTTACTCCCATGCATACCCTCCAGCACACAAGTGGTCCCACCGCAGGCATGACAGTGCATTGACCAGCAGTACACATGTGGTTACAGGTGGGATGCTTGAAGGATTAATCTTTTAATGTCCCAAATAAAGATTAAATCACAGGCTTTTATATATAAGCTGCCTCTAATGCTCTGATACCGATAAAGCTGTCTTTGACTTCAGCAACAGGTTTACCTGCACTAGGGATTGCAAGCTTAGGAGAGTCTCAAACGAAGCTCCTCATAGTAGGCTGTACCAGGGAGAGAGAACTTGGGGCTGACTTTTAGGTAATTAGGTGAATAGTCACAAATCATGCATGTAACTCCATTGTTACTGGTTTACACTTGCTTAAACACATCAGTAAGAACTACGCACTCCACAGCTAACATGATAGAGAGTAAGACAAACATTTTCAGTGAGCTTGCTAAGGGTCTTCTAAATTTACAGGAGGAGCACTGAGTAAGCATCTCCTTTACAGAGTGATATTAGAAAAGCATAAACCATTCATTATAATGCATGCACCTCCTTTAGCATGAATCATCATACTCTGTAAGCAGGCTAGAAATCATATTTATGGCAGGGCTCAAAGTATCTCAGAAAGTCAGAGGAAGAAAAAAAGAGTAGTCAGGGTTGTACAACCCCTCCCAGTCCAGAAAGGTACCAAGCACCTAAATCATTAACCTAAACCCTTGCAGTATTTCTGTACCAGCCCTGCATTTTCACACTAATGCATTTTTAACACAAAATAAAATGTAGATACCTGCAAATAAAAAAGTTAATTCTACTGACTGCACGGGACTGGTCTTCACAACTTACTCTCAAGAGTAGATGCTGCCTCTTTCCTTCTGTCCCATATACCCTATTGAACAGTGCAGCGGATCCAGCATCCCCCATGCTGAGCTGAGCTGGAGAAGCCCAAGCACAGCAGAGCTGTGGCAGGAGCAGGAGCCCCAAGGTGCCATTGAGGAGGCTGTCAGCAGCTGGCCACCTGCCAGGCACTGCAGGCTATGAGGTGAAGGAGTGGACAAAGGCCACTGCTCAGCTGCTACAGTGACCTTCAGCTATGCTGATCCGCAATGGGAATGCACCCCCGGCCATGCTCATGTTTCTAGCCTGCATGCTTTCTTGGCATGTGCAACACTACATACACACGTATGATACCGAGTTCGCACACACGTGGCAGCCCATGTTCGTACTGTACATGAGGCTGAGGGTTCCCCTCCACCTCCAACCACAAAGTGGTTAGCCAGCTACAGCAGGACTACTGCTGCTCTGCACCCAGGGAGCGAGGCGTGCTGCATGGCTGTGAAAATATGCACAGAGGCCGAGATCAAATTGCAAGCAACATGAATTTCAGAGATCAGTTAAAGTAATCCTGCATGTCTCCACCTAAAGGAGTTATTCTTTTGGGACATCACAGTAATAAAATACAATTGCGATGAAAACCTCACTGCTACAAGCTTTGTTACTGAAGTGACAAGAAGGACATTTATTTTCAGGACACTCAAAGGAATACCCCATGTGCTAGATAGTGTGAACGGTCTTTTCCAGTGTGTAACACAGACAGTTCTACTGCACTGAAACACATATGATAAGAAAGGAGGGCCCAGGCTCTTCTCCATATTCTCTGCATACCTGTTACTATCACACAGCTGCTCTCAAGTCTACAGTTTCCTGTGCAGTACAAACTGCATACCACTTCCCCTACGGAAAAAAAAAAAAAAAAAAAAAAAAAGCAGCCTTGCTTGTTCTTAATTGACGATGGAAATACTGTCATATTTTCCACTAGCCAAGCTTGAAACCATTACTGAATGAACCTTCATTATTTTTTCCACAACATTTTGCAGAAATGTCAGGAAACAGCTGCACCAGAAATGATTAACTGTCCTTATCACTAGGGCTTCACTGGCCAAGTTCAAATTATATAGGTTTTCTTCTTTCAAAACTCTACATTCAGTATGTTTTTTGTTATTCTTTAGTTGACTGTCTCAATACTGTACTTTCTCTTCAAAAATATCTGATTACACAGGTTCAGTGGCACACAGACATTTTACTGCCAGTGGAAGAATTTGTACAGTTTGGAGCTGCATACTTCTAGGAAAAGATTGCTTCCTGCAGATTGCTCAGCTGTGTCTTTCTTGGATCAAATTCAATGAAATTCACAACTTGCATTCAAATTGTATTTGCCAGTCAGATCGAATTCATTACACTGACATACACTCTTCTTGCTGCATTTTCTTACTCCTTTCCTTCCCTGTCCCAGTCTTTTCCTTTCCCCTTTTCTCTCCCCACAATCTTTCTCACCTCTCCTTTGAGCTACATCGTGTCAAAACTTATCATACAATGCCCTGTACATTTTCTGGCAAAAACAAGTGGAACAGTATACATCATCATTCCAAACATGCAAATGCTGAGATGCTAGAAGACTTGGTACAAAGTAAGAGTGCAGCCATCTGGAGATAACTGCTAGTGTGGATCTGAGATTCCCAGCTGGTTGAAACTTTGCAGCCTCCGAACTCTTTAGCAAAGCGTCGGTGAGCAAGAGACTCTGCTCACACGGATTTGCACAGGGTGCTGGTTCTTATGTAATTTCTCAAAAATGTAAATTCTTCAAATTTTTTATAAGAACACAGCAACAAAACGCAAGGTTCACAGGATTACTTTTAAAGACCAACATAATACTATAGTGTCTTGTTTATATTTTGGAATATTTAATTGTTACTACAGCATGGCACGTTACAATAATCTAGATATTTGTCACTGGAAGATTCAAAATTGCAATTGTTCACGTCTTCATTGAAGTTGTAGGCCTTAAATCTGTAACCTTAGGATATTTTTAGACAGAGGGAAATATAGATGTGAATAGATATATACATGTATTGGAAGTTACATAAAGTAAATCCCATCAACTCATTTGGTGTTCATACTGCTATGACCCCCTATCACTAACAGACGGTAGGTTACTTGCAGAAATGAAACAGCCACAGAAATAAAGGTTCATCTAGGTATTACAGAAGAAGAATCCTTCCTGCTGCCTGGAATTCCAAATGATGTGCATTTCTTGTTTTTAAACGGGTGCTTTCCACAGCAGCGTGCATGGCAGCACACAATCCACACGCAGCTCTGCTCAGAGCCAGCCAGCCACTGATGCCCTCAACCCCTGCTAGGTCACCTCCCCAGCACGAGTGTCTTCCTTGCCTTCAGCAGGGAAACATACAGCTGGCAGATCCCAGCCCAGGGTGCCTGACACAGGCCAGCATAGCTATGTAATTGGTGCAGTGCTGGCCACAAGAAAAAGATCAGTTTTTAAATCACTCTACCAAGATACTTGCTTAGATAGCAGAAACTGCAGTACACTATATTCTACTTAAAATACACATGAATATATATGTGTTCTATTAACAAGATATGAAATACTGCCAAAAGTATCAATTTTTTTTAAGGATTCAATTTCAAATAATATGCAATGCTGAATTTCCCCTTCACGACATCCTTATCTGTCTCTGTTCTAGTCTGAAACCAGGAGCTTGTGGTGCCAGAGGATTTCAAGGACCGTGTCCTGCCAATACACGGCACGTTAACGCGCTGCCAGCTGCCATACACCGCCTGTGGCCGCACGGGAGGCGCACGCAGCTCGTTGTGTGCTGGGGGAGAGGGGAGGCTCAGCTGTTGGACTGCATTAACCAAACCTTGCGGCGTGTTGCGGGGGGAGGGGTGGGGGTGCTCTGGAATAAGCACAATCGGAAGGCAAACGCCGCCCCCTCGCCAGCTGAAGGGTGTCGCAGCTTCCCGAGGGGACAAGGGCTGGCTGGCAGCGGCTGCGGCAGGCGCAGGCTTTTCGCTTCTACATTCCGCACCGCACGGCCCGCGGCGAGCGCCGCCGCCGCCGCCGGAGCAGCCGCCGCGCCCCAGGCGCGCACTCGCGGCAGCGCGCGGCCGGCAGCCCCGCGGCGCCCCGGCACTGCGGCGGCGGGCGGCGGGCAGGGGCAGCACCGGCGGGCGGGGGCAGCACCGGCGGGCGGGGGCAGCACCGGCGGGAGGGGGCAGCAGCGGCGGGAGGCGGGCGGCGGGCGGGGGCAGCAGCGGCGGGCGGGGGGCAGCAGCGGCGGGAGGCGGGCGGCGGGCGGGGGCAGCACCGGCGGACGGGGGCAGCACCGGCGGGCGGCGGGCAGCCGCGGCGGCACGTCCTGCCCGGGGACTGGGAGACGCGCCGTCGCAGCGCCCACTTCGGCCTCCCCCGGGTGCTCTCGGGTTGCTTTCCTTCCCGTCCGAGGCGGTCAGAGAACGAGCAAGTGGACTTGCTGTCCCACCACCCTGCTCGGCTACCTCCTGGGTGTGGAGGAAGAAACGTGTTTTTCCTCTCTCTGACTAACAGCGGGACAAGAAATGAGCGCTCTTGCTTTCCCCTGAGTTTGCACATCTTGAGCTTAAACTGGTGCGAAGACACAGTCTCCTCCTCTTCACATCATCAGCAATGAGCAGCAGGATCTAGGGGCAATGTCATAACAAAAAGAGAGACCTTGAACTTGCTTCACCCTTTGCATAATCATTTATATTTGGGCAAAGTGGATAACAGCTCCTTTAGCACTAGGGTAGTGGCATTTTATGCTCGCTCGGCATTCACTTTACCCAGGTATAAATAGCAAAAGGTTTCAGGCGGCAGAGAATCGGGACCAGTATCTTCAAAGGATTCTCAGCCAAAATAAAGCAGCGAGTCCTCTACACCACAGCTTGTGCAACCTCGCTCTGCTGCAAGAATCATTCCCTGCAGGGTGCCTGGGACTGCTGGTTTGGCAGCATTGCATGCTCCCATTCTCAGAGAAAATGTGCCTTCCCATTGCCCCGTATCTAGTGGTGGAATCGGACTGCAAGCTTTCACCTGTAAAGTAGGCAGTAATAGGGTTCAGTTCCGTAATGGGAGCCTTTTATTAGCCCACACAGCACATTTACTACCCTACCAGTATTAAGTGCTTGCCTTGATATCCTCAGCGCACAAGGCAGCGGTACGTATTATCATCGTTACAATAACATTGGTCTGAACTACATTAATTGAAAGCATCTATTCTAAAACTCAATGGTTCTGAACAAAAAGGTAAAGCGTGCCATTACTCTTGGCCAACACATTATCAGGGAGAGTTCTCAGCGTACAAGACAGCCACTGCGATAAGGGCCCAATGCACAGAAGTACCATTAAGTTACATGCTAATGAAACCTGAAAAAATTATGCTAAAACCCTATTTCACAGGATGGCCGCCATGCTCTTGTGTACCAAAATTCTCAGCTTTCCACTTAAATCCTGCCTGGTGAGTCGTGAGACGTGGCTAAGATTCTGTACTGCAGGAGCATTCCATTACTTCTACTTATAAATTTCACACACTGTTAATGCTTCCCAAACTGGCAACAGAGCTCAGGGGTGCACGAGGACAGTTTGTTTTCCTGCTGAACTTTCAACATAAATTCCACAGGACCTCGGCAGGGATGATGCCTTCTTTTTTGCCGACATGTTCACTGGCAACACCCCTGCTGACAGCCGTCAGCTTGCAACCCTCTCACTCACCAGCTCTGATCCGGGGCTGCACGGAGAGCGCTCAGAGACTGCGGAGGGGAAAGAGTGCAACACAGACACACACAACTTCCATTGCAGGATCTTGGAAAGGGACCCCTAAGAAGAGATAACCCATATAGCACCACCCTGGACTGCTGAGTATTTGGGATTTGTTCCAGGTTTGAGCAAACGTTCAGGGAAAAGACCATATCATTTAACCCCCTCCATTCTTGCCTTTGATTCATATATAGAATGAAACGTAGGTCCAGCACCACTTACATAGTTCTGAAAAAAAATGGGGGTTTTATCTCAAAGTATGTTCTGCGTTTAATTTGAACAGGTTCTCCTGTGGTCAAGATATCACATGAGAGTCTCCAATGTCTTCCTTACATGCCTAGCTCCTATGGTTGCAGATAAATATCGGATAATTAAAAAAAATAAATTGAGGGCCAATGAGAAGGATCAAACTTTTTCTTAACTTTTCACTATTTTAAGAGAGTCTCTTTTAAGTTTTGAGGGCTAACAATTCTCTGACCACCAAGGATGTGCCCGTACAGACAAGATTAGAGAAAAGGAGCTTCTCAGTGTCTCAGGTCTCCTACAGCAACAAAAGTAACTGCCTGTACTGCAGGCAGGCAGTTTTGGAGACAAAGCAAAGGCAGTACTTCCAAATGAAGAATAACATAACCTGCCCCAAAAAAGAAATGCCTCTCATTACAGCAAAAGCTGACTTAATTCATAACAAAAGGACATGTAATCAGTATTTCAATGTGAGTGACTTCCACGTGAAGCCTTCTGCGAATGAAAAACCACTCGCTCAGGCCCGCTCCCTCAGTTCACTCAAACCCACCCTTTCTTTGCTCTCTTACCTGGCTGCTGCCATCAAAGGTACAAGTGAGTAATAGTTCCAGTCAAGACAATTTAATTCACCACTCCAGCAAATATGGCTCTTGACTCTCTCCTCCACCTATTTGAAAAACAAATATGAAAGATTTTTAAGGACTATGGTTGATTCAGCCTGCTGTTTGATTTTATGACCTAACTGATGTTATGCATTGGCTACATTAATGGATATAAGAACTTCTGAGATTCAGCCACAGTCGTCCTCGCTACTCAGGTCTTTCTTCCCCAGAGCAATGTGGCATCAGCAATCAGAAGCTGTCCTGTGGTTTCCACCTTGCTGTGGGCTAGAATACACATCAACGAATATATTCCAAGGTGAGAACAACAGACATACAAGACCAAAATGTGCACACAATGATGTATTTTCAAACATGCTGTATACAACAAAACACACAAAGCACGGAAGGGCCTTTGTAGTCTGTTTACCTATTAGGGCTTGCAGCTCCAGGTTTTTTGCTTCATTTCTGCCTGATTTTGAGAAGATCAAATCAGAATTTAAGAGCACATATTTTTTAATTAAATGCAAATACTTTCCTGTTGTTAAATCAGAGCAGTCCAATTGTCTTTCATTCTACTTCTTTCTCGTCTAGCATGTGCTTTTGAAGTGAGATCACGTCTAATATTTCCCTTTCCATATGATGGTAGTCTGTTTTAGAAAGTAAGTTACTAGTGTACACTATGAAAATCACTCATAAACTTTACATCTCTCTTTACATGTCATGGTACTCTGGGAAAGACCACAAAAAGGCACTTTCTGTGTACAAAAGATCCGCTGTAGAAATGTAAGCAGAGATATATGTACATCTTTGCATCCAGGCCATGGAGCACCAGATGTGTTTGTTAATGCCTTAGAAGTGTTAGACAGCTACAGGCTGCCCTATTTACACCTGCAGGGAGGGGGTTACTGCATACATGGATGCTACCCTTAATCAGGGCATACAGACAATGCACCAGGAACCGGAGACTTACATCTAATTTGCACATAATAGAGCTGATTGAAATGCCCACCTCATTAATACCGAGACAACAAACCTTCAGTGATCTTCTAGTGACCACATACTCCAACGGGCCTGGCTATTCTGATTTTTTTGAAGACTGATGCGAACACACAGACAACCACAGCACACATTTTGCCCAGGGCACTTTCTTTCAGGCTTCCCTGTGTCCTTGAGCACTCCTACATGAGATGCTACCCCAGGTGACACAACAGTGATGTGCGATGAGCGTGGGCATCCCGGGATGGATGTGCTTCTGGACTAGGCAGCACCCCAGGGGAGCAGAGGGCCCCAATGAGAAGTGCAGCTCATGCTGCCCCCTTCTCCTGCTCTTTGCTCTGTCTGTGATGCTGAGCCCTGGCCAGCCACCGCCTCAGGGCAATCGGGTCACTGCAGCAGGAGAAGGCACCTGCTCTTCAAGGGCTTACAAATGTCATGGCAGAGGAGCATGCCAGAGGACTTGGACAGGAAAATCTCAAATGTAGCATGCTGGACTTGCAGATCTGTGCCCATGGCTCGACCATACTGGCACTGAAGCCAGCAGCAAACCTCCCTCTGCTTCCAGTGAGTGCGATGGCTGCCTATGCTGCCCCATAGACAGGGCAAAGCCTGTCCACCATGGTGTGTGCGACGCATGGTGTTTCCACCACTAGCAGAGTGCAGGTGTGAGCTGGTCAAAACGGGACGCCAAAAGCTGAAGGGCAAAGCAGGCCTGGAACCAGTTAGCAATAAAAGGCATATGCTAATGTTTGCTATCAGAAACGAAAACAAATAGGAAATGATGTGTTACTGACCAGCAATGTCAACAGTGGTCTATACAGGCATCAGAGTATATAAAATAACACACGCTCTGACTCCAGACCTGGATGCTTTGCCACATCAGTATAGAGCTTTCTAGGAAATGACCTGCATCTGGAGCCAGGAGCCACTTTTGAACCTTTGAACAAACAGGGCTCAATATGGTTTTAATCTGGGTGAAACCTTGGCACAGCTGGACTCAAGGTTTTATCAGGGCCAGTATTTCACTCGCTACTTTTACAAGTGGCCTGAGAAATATTCCAGTCAGAAAACAAAGCAAAACAATAAAGAAGTCATGAGTCCTTATTCTCCTACTCTTCAGCAGGACCTAGGGGTGCTCTGGATTGTAGCCTCCTCTCCCTGGTGTCGCATGGATAGCTTCCAGCCCCCAGGTGGGCCACCCTGTGTTTTCACAGGCCTAACTGGCTTTAGGGATGCTGGCTGCACTCGCACAGAGTTATTTTTAATTAATAAGCACTGTGAATTGGTTTATTTAATCTGCAACCCAAATACAAGGGTCTTTATTCTCATTTACACAAAATCTGCTCTACCGCACCCTGGCAGGAGCAGAAGGAACTTTCATAAAAAGAGAATGAAGCCACAAGCGAAAGATGTCATTTATGAAACAAAATCACATTGCTGCCACTCCAGCTTCATAAAGAGTATTTAAACTGAAACCCATGAGGAACACTGCATTCCATTCTCCCTAATTTCTTTTTCAGCTCTTAACTGATGGGAGCCAGCACCTTCCCTCTCGCTCTGGTAACCTGTCTTCAGTGGTGTTCCTCAAAGGATACCTTAGCATCTGGTCCAAGTGTGAAAGAATCCCTGTATTTCAGTGAAGGCAGGGTCAGTTTCCAAGTCTTTAAGAAGTTCAGTCATTAAAATTAGGCAAAGTATCCAGAGTGAGATCTGGTTAAGTACAGTAAGATTTTGTCTAGGAAGTACTACTGCACCTCCTCACTGACCTACCATCTTACAGCAGCACTGGCACTAGCACCAGGACGTGGTCTGAGGGAACAGCCAACCTGCAGAGTCTCTAACAACCCCAGATAATGCATGTGTCATCAAACAGGATTTTACTGCCCAATTAAAGGTCCCAGAGGCATTGTTGTGATACTAAACCCAGGAACTTTTAATTTGTTTTTATCACCGCATTAGTAAAAATTTGTGCAATCCTTGGTTCTTTGGCAGCAGAAGCAAATGAGCGTGCCTTCAGCGCCCGCCCGCCCAAGGCAGGCAGCACAGCAACCACTGCCGATCGTTTGCTAGTACGTGGTCATATCTGGTCATGACTCTCCTAAACTTCTGCAGTTGTTTGCCATCCGTGGAGACTACGATTAAACAAGCACATCAGAAGGGATATGAGAGTATGAGAAGCACAGCATGTCCTACTGCTTGGAAGAGGGTTTTTTTTTATTTGAACTTTGTATCTCAGACACTCGGGGATTAGCCTTTTACACGGGACCTGGAAACACACAGGCAGAAGTACTTTGATAACGACTCTTACACCATCTGCTTTTGAAAGACTCCTAGCTTCTCCCTTGGCAACACCCATGCTCATTTTGTAATTTTAAAACTACACTGTTAGTGGTGAAACAAAAATGTAGCAGTAGGCATCAGCATCAGCTGGCCATAAAGATTAATTCATTCCATGGAGCAAAAAGAAAAAGGACTTTATTTTATATTACTTCCTATATATCTGTTATACCGACATTGTGAGGTCGGTTGGGGGTAGGGGCGTGTGATAGGGAGAATCTTATGCACTTCACAAAATAAAAAATACCAGAAATCTCATGTGTATTTTAATTAGAAACTTAAGTTTAGGGAAAGAAACTGGATAATATTTATTTTACTGCTAATTAAAGATTCTGAAATAGCACAATAAATGGGTAAAATTACCTCACGACTACAAAGAAAGACCAAATAAAGCCATGCCCATGTTACTCCTTAACTGTCTTGCAGCTGAGAGCATTCCTACACAGACTGTACCTTTGTACCTTACCATGGTTTGGGAATCTCCCTTAAGCTCCAGTTTGACCAGGTCCATAAGAAAACCAGGTGCCATTTAAATTGCACCCAGGATTATATAGGATTATTCATACCAAAGAAGAGCCAGGCAACACAGGTAGAAAAATGTGCATACTTCTACAGCATACCACCCAAGGGCTTGAATTCATGTCTGGTAACTCAAAGCAGTGAGGCTATATGCAAATCTCCCACTTCTCAATGGGTTCAAATCCCCTTTTATAGATGCTTTCTTACTAAAAATAATGAACGGTCCATGCAAACTTCCGTATTGTAGTATGTAGAGACTATGAATCCAGTCTGTGTGGATTTTCTACTGTTCTCTTTGCCCCCTTTCACCTCTTCAAACACAGAGTCTGGAGAGCTCTGTGAATTACGGTCTGTAACGGGAGAAGAAAGAAGCCTAAATTTGTTTGATTGCATTGTATGATGCATTAAGCTCCAGGCATCAATCTCAATCTCAGTACTTTTTCTCCGAATGGGCAATATTTTACAGTTATCGCTCTCTAAACAAAGCACAATTTATTATACACACAATTTGATAGCTACAGCAGCTAAGACTAGAAGCAAAAATGTCTTCCTACTTGAGGAAGGTAAAAGCAATGTCATACTTTAAATTGACTTCTTATGATCAATGGCAGAACCCAATCATCTGAGAAATGATGTTCATGTCCTGATCAAATGCAATCATACCATATGCAATTGAATATGGAAAAAGTGGAAGAAAATTATTCCCATTACTTTACTGGTGTTCTTAATGCGTTCACACAAATCACCTGTGAATAGCTGAATCAAAATACAGTGTCTCTACCTTTACCCTCTTAATTCCAGGTCATTCTGGCAGCTCTCAATACTGCAGAGATATGTATTCTTACAAGCAGCTTGGTGAAATTAATGGATCAAATCTTGAACTAACTCCAAAGTTAAAGGGATATAATTTATTTTTTTAATCAAATGTCTCTATGCTGTAAACATTTTTGTCTTCATTACTAAAACAGAAAGACTTTTTAAACCTAATTGATTGTTCAGTATTTATGCTTTTTTTTTTTCCACATTTTTCTCAATAGGAGTGTAATAGCCCATTTAAATTCTCTTTATTGACAGCTTTTCTCCATTTTGCTATCCTGCATGCTAGCACCATTTTGCAGATCTGGATGCAAAGAGCATGAAGAAACCTTTGTAAAATTTTAATTTGTTAAAATCTATACAAGCATTAATTGATATGCATACATATATGTGTGCATATACATATATATGTATGTATATGTGCATATGTGCATCTGCATATGCGTGTATGTATAGACAGTATATAAAAAAAAATAGCTGTATTTACTAACATGTGTGTTAGTAGAGCTGGTTTTATTGTCACTCAGGCTCTGCAAAAGGGTAGCAATCAGAACAAAATTTACCTAAAAGAAGTATCATGCCAAATGCCTTTTGGAACATCACCTATGAACTTTGTTTTACTTTACACCTAGGTGATTCACTTTATTAAAATCAAACACAGAATTTCTTCTTTGGATCCTCCCTACATTATCTCCTCTATCCCCAGAGCCCACTGCACAGGATCTTATTTTGCTGCCACCACTGAACTATGATTTTGGGTTACTTTTTTTTTTCCCACTTCAGCCAGGAGCTAAATTAGCAAGAGCACATCCCCCTAAGTACAGGGCCATAACCTCACTGCAAATAACAGTTTAGATGCTGCCAGCTGAGATCAGTGCTCTCACTATCCAGGCTTGATGCCTTTAGACAATGGTCAGGCTGACAACTGACAGAGTGTCCATACACACACATTGCTCAACCCGTTTGCCTACCCTGCTGTTGCCAAGAGAAGAGGGCTGTTTGTGCAGGCAGCTGGCGGCAGGATGTGAGTACATCTGGCGATCCTTCGAGAGTGGGCAGAGAAGGCAAAAACATCAGGTCTCAGTCGAGACCAAAACAGGATTCCAGGTAAAACTCATGCTCTCAGTGATCTAAACAGGCTTCAGCAAAATCACCATGAGGAACATCCTACACTGACTGCCTTGGCTTTTTCCTTCCCTTTTTGAATGACTACACTGCTATGACACCCGTGCATTGGGAACAAAGGAGAAACTGAGGCAGAGCCACTCAGAGCTGCCAAGCAGGCAGGCTGCAAAGCAGCAGGTGTCCTACAAGCCCATGACAATCACTTGAGCTGTCAAAATCATCTCCATGGAAAAACCATTCCAAGTTCAAGGCCATGGCAGAGCGATGGCAGCAGTGCTGGACAGTCCCAGTGGTAGATGAAAGCTAACTTGCCCCTGAGAAGCTGGCAACTTGACAGATATGCAGGATACCAGGAGGGAAGTGTGGTGGCTGGGAACAACAGAATTTTGTCAGCGGGGAAAACGATCTAAGAACTTGGGGTCTGTTTACAGAGTTTCGGTTGTTGTTACCTGCAAAATCTAAGCCAGTGTTCTCTATAAAATAAAACTAAGACCTCGGTGAGATCGTGTTAAGCCAAAGCACAGACTTCATTCAAGGCACTCTGGATTTGCAGCCGATAAGCTAAGATCAGTCTCTGGCATTATGCTCCTGGTTGCAAAGACAGCTTGTACGGCACAGGGTATGCTGCTGGTGGTTCAGGTCAGCAGCCACAGTGAAGAACCATTACTGGCAGCTGATAGTTTGTCTTAAAAATCTGGATGGTCCACTAAAACACCTCTGACCACACACTTCGCTGGCACATCTGCTGGATGCTGTGTGACTTCTTCACAAGGAGACAAATGCTCCACCTCACTATCCCTTGTTGTTGCCACATCTAGAAAGGGACTGTTTAAAGTGTCCTCCTTCCCTGTACTGCCACGCTGGTCCTCCAGGTCACAGACAGCCACGAGAAAGGCAGCAGTGGAGTTTTTGGTCCTCCTCCATGAGGCAAGATCCCTCTGCACTGATGTCACTCTGCTCTTGGCGTGTGCTCAGTAAGGCAGTAATTTGTCATGAGCGTGGGCCCTATCCATACATGGCAGGCTGGAGGAGGAATGACCTCAAACTCTGCTTCTAATCCGGGGGGCGTTGCCAAAGCACAGTGTTTGAGTTTGATGCATGAAGTGCAGAGATATTTTCAGCTCCTGAATCACACTTTTGGCTCAACAGCCAACTTGAAGTTCTACTTAGCTTTGTTTGCAATTTTTCACCTCCTGCAAATCACTATTGACTCTCAGAAAACAAGCTGGTATGTTAAAGAAAAAAACCCCAAATGGTCATAAATATAAAGATTTTTTTAAAAACACTTCTTTTAATAACTTCTATTTTATTCTCTCACATATGTGGAGGAATGGAGTTTAAAAAATAACTAATAGATTATTGGTGCATCACAAATGTCTGGTTTCTTTATTTCACATTCTAAATATATGCTATTAAATGCTGCCAGTGAAGGTTTTATAATGATTATAATGATTTCGGTGTCCAACACAAGGATGAAACAGTCTGAAAAATGAGGCAATGCAACAGCATGCAGCTAGCCTGGATACAGCTACAGGGGAGCTTTTAGCTATATATTGCTATAGCTGAAGCAAAAATATTTTTATATACTTGTCCCATGAAACCATATTAACTTGACCACAATTCACAATCATAATTTGAAACTGGCAGTAACAAGAAAGCAAAACCTCATTTTACAATACAAAGGGAATAAATTTTAATTGGCGTATCATGCCAATTACAACTGCATCACCTCTCTGTGATCTGATCGCTACTGTGGCCTGAGTCTACTCTCACTGAATTCAATGGGAAACCTCCAGCAGTCAAATTACGGAACCTCAGCCACTGCTAAGCAAGTCATTTAAGCATATGCTTAATTCCATCTCTAATCTGTAAAGCCAATTCAGCAAAGCAAAGCATGTGCTCAAGTCAACAGTGAATAGGTAGCGTGCACCGTTCTGCATATGGGTTTTTCACAGAGTGAGGATGTTGCACAAAACTCCCCTTCATTTCCTTTAGAGCTCTTCATGCTGGAAGAAGGTAGAATCCAGCTGTTAATCAAACTGTCACTTATGCATGTAAAGCGCTAGTATTTTTAACTCATCATAGATTGGTTAAGCAAAAACAAATTTAAAAAAGCCATGTGGCGTATCCTTGGAGCAGACACATACGTGCATACATACATGCTACCCACGGGTTGCCGAGGACCACAGAGGCAAAAGGAGGTAACACAGAAAAGGTGGGGTAAGAAGCTACCATAGGAAATCTAGTACATCCAGAATATTTGATGGGCCTCTCTGAGCCTTTTCACGAGTGAATCGGGAGCTTTCTTATCGACTGGAAGAAGAGTGGAAAATAATGGGCATTTCAACTCCTCTATTTCCATTTCCCTCCTGTGGGAATGCGGAAAGCATAATGATATAACAAACAGTGCTTTGATAAGGAATGTGGCCCTTTTCTTGGTGCACTGAAGTAACTGGGAAGCCTCTAAAGTTGTCTGAAACCTTTTCTTTTCCTTTAAATTTTCTTTTGTCTTAGGAAGCACCATTACTCTAACAGAGACAACTTCCAGGCAAGCACGGATCCCCAGGAGCATTCCTCGACTGCAGACAAGTGGGAAAGGAAAAGCCTGTTGCAAACAGCAGGGCTGTAACCCGTCACAGGGAATTTACGCTCAGCAGCAGGCTGCACCACTCACCTACCTCTGCCCTTCTCCCCAGATGAAGGGACCTTATCTATCTTTGCATTTTGTCTCAGAGATCGGGAATCAATTATAAATGCCGCAGGGCTGCCCTAAATTACGCTCAGCTCCCCAAGGCTGCTTCCTCCCAAGGGGGTCCCCCCGGCCGAAGGCTGGGGTGGACAGGAGAGGAGAGTGCTGTGGGCCAGGCTCTACCTGTTCTCCAGCTCCTCCAGGCTACCAGAGACAGCCAGCGTGGGGTCAACCCTCAGATTTGTTCTGTTTGAGATTACAATCTGTCCCTGCCCCAAAGGCACTGTGAGCTGCAGAGTATAAATGTTTGTAGAAATCAAACAACTCCAGCAAAATACACATTATGCAAAGAACTCTTCTCTTCCCAGATGACACAACATGGAGCACCGAGCACAAACAAAAACGAACGAAACAAAGCATTGTGGAAAAAAAATAAAATCATTTAGCGAAGAGCTTCTCTGCTTTCCTTACAGCCATTAGGACAGCGATAATGCTGAAATGGCTGGCCAGCCCTGAAAATTGGATAAACCGAGACAACAGAAAAGAAAATTGAAAGCAAGGAGACAGACAGCAAAAATAAGTGAGACAACAGATGGAAAGCAGAAATGCAATGTCTAAACTGCAGCTGTAATTCTGCTAGTAACAAGCATGTTTAAGTGTAGTTCAGCTTGCTTTCCTATTTTGGGGAGGGATTTTTTTTTTTTTTTAAAAAAAAAAAAGCACAACTTGTTAGCCAAACTGCCATGGGTTCTCCCCAGGTAGTTTGTGGGACAGAAAATTACTTCTCTCCATACCTACGAGTGAAACAACACTTCTAAGAAAGGGAAAAATTCTGATACCCTCTGGTATCCCAGTTATCCTAGTACTGTTGGGGGTGGTAAGAGGGGGTCACATCATTAAAATCTATACCCACAAGTGCAAGACCTGTGTTTCAGTTGCTGCTGGCCAGAGGTCAGTCACAGAAATTGTTCAGAGCTCTCCTGCAGCAGCGCAGCTTCCTTAGTGTTTCTCCTTTACTAGCGTGACTGCTACAATTAGGCAGGAAAAAGGTTGTTACTGTTCTAGCAACCGTTTTATAGACTAATTTGGCAGTTTTTCTAGCAGGCTTTTAGTACGGTTTTGATACACGCTAGTATGGGAAAGAAGGATTTCCACATTGGCCAAAGAAACAGTTGTGGCAAGACTACCTATTTTTAACATGGTTTATTCCTAGCACTATTTCAGACACAGCATTTTCTCTCCCATCTGTTGACACAGTTGTTTTGTTTCTTTAAAGACACAGTTGTCTTTCTCTTGGGCAGAAAAAACCCTGCACCTTCAATAGCTGCAGAGAAAAACATGAGACCAAAACCCAATCAAACAGTGATCTGGTCAAAAGGTAACACTGGCAAAGCTTTATGACTGAAATACTGAGCAGTTCTTCTGGTGCCTCTTAAAATTTACATCAGGTTTTGGCCTCTGTGGTATGTTAAGTGCAACTGTGGATTTTGAAAATTCAGATCTGGTATACTCACCAACTAACTAAGATGGTTTATCGACCTAAGGAGTCTGACTGCGAACCCGCCATCGGAGCGACACACCGGTCTGGCTCAGGAGGAATACTGCCACAAAAGCACAGAGCAAGATGCAAATGCTTTCTTTCAGAAAGGAAGGAAAATGTAATGAGAGCACCAAGGAGGGGGGGGGGGGGGGGGGAAACAAACCCCAAAGTCTGATAAAAATTAAACTGGTATAACAGGAAAAAACATCAAGCAATTAGCAATTCTTCTGACACTTGGGTTGCCAGGCTGTTTTCTCTGATTTTTGATGTTTGTATTTTTTCCTTATTGGACCGTTAGAGTTCATGGTTATGATCTGCCAGGCAATCTGAAAACTTTATCTCCTCTCAAAGGCATTTCAGGCAGCTTGAGAGTTTGTAGGTGGAAGCAAGTAAAACTGAAGCATGGCGGAGGCGGGACCTCTGCAGATCACTAAAGCAACCTCAGTTCTAGTAGGACAGCCTATTTGCTGGGAAAGTTGCAATATGAAAACCTGATATATTAAAGGTCAAGACTCCAATACAGAGCAGACTCATCTGTATTGTGCTTTAATTTCTTTTTACGGTGAGAGGTGCCTAGGGACCTGAAGAGGTGACAGAAAGATAAATCATGCATGACAAACTGGAACAGAAGACAAGGCTGTATTCAGAATAGGATAGCTCTGCTGGTGCAGCTGTCCTAGCAAACTGTACTGACTGTATGTTCCCAGCACAGCCTTCACTTGTACCAGCAAAATCACGCTACTTGCTGGCACAGCTTTTTCCTGAGGTCCTTCTTCCCTCATCCAGCAAGTAAAAAGTGTTTCAGTAAAATTAAAGGTTTGTCCTACACATATCCACAGTGGGAGCTTTTGTGTCAGTTGCAGATCAAGTCAAGGATCAAGCCTCTCTATGCCTTTGGCCAAGACAGCTACGGCAGCAAAAATGTCTAAAACAGGCATATTCTGCCTTTGACTGGAGTGAGAAGTTCTTTGCAGAGACTTCAATTACTAGTTTCTGCCACTAACAGGAATCTTACCTTCTGGTTCACTTTTTGCAGAAATGGAGATATAAAATGTCTCACCACACATGCCCTGCTCAGAAAGGTTATGGTATTTCTACAAGCAAAAGTCTCCAGCACGCCTACGACTGACGCCAGTTGCTGCTCCACCATCGTTATGGAAAAAGCTCACCCAGCCGGCCCTGCCCATGGCAGCGAGGCTCAGCCCAGGCTGAGCACCCTTCCCCGGAGCTGCGGGAAGGGGGAAGCGGACGGTGGGCTTGGTGCCACTGCTTCTGCAGGCACAGCCTTTTCCCTGGATGGAGAAGGGAGGACTGTGATGTTCAGCGACATGGGAAAAATTATGCCAAACCAAGTGCCGGGGACTATATGGGCAGCTTTAAGAAAACAAATTCACTCAGATGATGAAAACCACAGCTGATTTAAGATGTATTTTAAAAGGAATTTGTGGATCTGCTTTAAGGAGCTGTGCGAAAAGATATTTTCCAGGTGTGCTGCATGGTATGGTCACAATCATCCAAGAGATTAAAGATTTTACCACTGTTGTCTATGATTTTCATAAGAGAATGGGCAGTGACTTTAACATGCCCTTGAGGAAATTAAGATCAGCGAGGGATCTGGCAGCATATTCATACATGGTTTCCAGCCTGTTAAAAGGGCTTACCAGCTTTACCTGCCTTTGGTTTGGCAACGTTTAGGGCTGTGGTCCTTGGGCACCCAGTATTATCTAATTTCTTTACAAGGCATGCAGTATGTATTTCTGGAAGGTTGGACCTAATCCAGACTACTATGGTTTCCACGGACAGGAAGCCTGAAGGTTTGGGATTAAAACGGCAGGAGGCTGAAAAGAAAATTGAAGACCTGGAAATAACAACTGATGGTCCTGACTCAATCATCGCTGAGAACACTGCAGCTCTTACAAATGTGATCAACAGCCTGGAGAATAACCTCAGATGAAGGGCTAGGGTTTGGAGGACAGTGGAAAGCTCCTGCAAGTACAGTTACAAGACTGGTTCTGGTACACTTTTGCATATGAATTTCAACCAGTTTTCTATAGTATCATGTAGTAAAACACAACATAAAAGACTGTAGCTATCTGATCTACCCCAGCATGTCTCATTTAAAGGAAAACTGCTGCTGCCTAAGACCTGTGACAGAAGCCCTCTTCCTCCAGCTGTGGAAGCTGGAGGTGCTCCTGGCTCCTGTCCCCACTTGCTCTTCACTGGCTACAGGCTCATGTTTCCTGCCTCAGTCAATGTCAGCCCTCCACTGACCTGCAACCATGGCCAGTTCAGATGACTTTGCCCGGAGTAAGGAACAGAGCACTTCTAATGCTCTTTCAACAAGCAAAGTGGTGGAGTAGTAAACTTCCAGCTAGTAAGCAATGACAGTCCATGGGCAGAGTGTCATCTTCAACCTTTGTGGCCCCTTGCCACCTGTCCACTCCCCGAGACCTACAGCATAGATGAAGAGTTATAGAAAATGCAATATAGAAAGTTTTGCTTTCTGTATCACTACAGAACTAACTGAAGAAGTATGCTTACCAGCAACCCTACTGGACTTAAAAGCCCTAAGTAACAATGATGTTGCCATGATGTGGTACTTGACAGAAGACTCATTACTTTGGGGCAGACACACAGGTTTTATCGTGAATTTTCAGGACTCACGGATGCTGTTGTGGGCAAAGTACCACCCTGATACCCTTTTGTGATAGCCAAGACAACAAAGTCAGAATAAAATAAAGACTGAAACAACATACTAAAGCAATCCCTCTCTAAACTACCTTTATTCACTACCCCAGAGAGGTCACTAAAAAGCAATATATTTTAGAGAAGAAAATCACTGACTTTTAAACACCAATGGCAATGCAGATGAGCAGAGCCTCCACTGAATTTATTCATGTCTGTGTCCAAAAGTCAGGTGGCAACTCACATGGGTACCCTACCACTAAATGACAGAAAGAGGCCTTATGGCTGACTTACAGAGACTGGCAGGGATTAGCTAAACCTGGTTTCTGAGGGTGTTTCCTATTAACCTGAGGTATGTTCAAGGTCTGGTTGCCCCAGGAAACAGACAAATGGAAAAAAGGGGTTTAAGCTATTTTCTCTCTCTGCTATGTTCACCAGAGCTTTAGTGTAGCTGCAAGCAAAAGACTAAGGACTGGCAAGCTGGCAATTTCATTGACATTTGTCCCCTTAAAACCTCAAGGTTTGATTCTGCGTTAGGGGTGCTGCTCAAAATTACTAAAAACAGGAAAATGGCGAGAGGCCACACTGACCGTAGCAAGGCCAGCTGAGGAAAAACTGCCCTAGGAAAGGAGCCAAGAAAGCGCATGGGACCTAAAAACGCTTCCAGATAACACAGTCAACATGCTAGGCAGCAAAAATGTTTCTGCCAGGAAAAGATAATGCCACTGCTAAGAAACATAATAAATCAAGTTAAAGGCTTCTTGTGAGGGAAAAAAGACACAGCAAACAATAGTGATCATTCAGAAACTCAGACACAAAGACTAAGAAAGGTGGTAAGTTAGAGAAAGAAGGACAAAAAAACCCTACTGAATTCTGCATCTCCAAAGAGTTATTCAGATTCCCATTGAGTGTTTCCAGAGATGAATGCCACCATCTTTGCTTCAGGAAGTTACAACAGATATACTAAAATTCAGTCAGTTATATCCCAAACCACTATCACACTGTTTCAGAACCTTTGTGACCACCAGAAACTGCTTAAATGATAAAAGAGCAAGCACTGAAAGCTATTTGTCTATCAGGACTGCTTCACAGGAGACAAGCAGAATTAGGAGACCCCAGGAAAAGGCTCCGGGCAGGCTCACTCGACCTGATCTGCCTAGTGTGCCCTTATGATATGGTGAAGCACTTCTCACCACTTCTCTAAGGACTGCTTACTAATACACCAGTCCTACACTAGTCTCAAATGGGATTTAAAGAGGATAAGTAACTGGAGTCAGAATTAACTTTGCTGGGGATACCCCTTTTCTTTCATTCTGACAAATCAAAGAAATCCTCAACATGAACTGCAGATCTAGGTTTCAGCACCTATGTTCCAGTGTTTTTCATACTACTTCATCATGACTCGACCCAGCAATGAGCACTAAAGTCCCCAATGGGTTTGCAGATCACCACAGCAACATGATTAGAAAGCTGGATCCAAGTATCATAAAAGTCAATGGAACTTGGACTGAGCCCCAAGAGAAATGATTTTCCCTGCTATGAGTGGTTAGCTATACATTATGCTTCTCCTGTTGATAACTGTGAATCTTTCCCCATGCACCCGTTTTAACTACTTAACAGAGCCTGCTTTTGAACAATATAGTGTCATAAAAGAAATCACAACCTGGAATACAGAAAACATGCCTTCTGTACCCTGGGATAAATTAAAAATTCCACTGACTACAGTAACTATTGAGTAAGACTCAATACTCAATACTATTACCTAAAGGTATGCACATGTGCACATAAACACACATGCATCAGCTTACTGATCTGTAGGTCTTCTAAACCCTTCTCTGGGAACTAGCCCTGTGACAAACATTTGTAGGAGAGATGTAGTTTGTGTGGTCATAGGGACACAGAGTGTATCTCACGTCATGTGTAATTTTATTCTCTGAAATTTTATACATTTCCCTTCTTTAAAATACGGAGATATTTCTGTGCGGGAAAAAAAAAAGTTTTATTCTAAGGAAGAAAACAAAATGCTTTAAGAATAGACTACAAATTTATAAGATATTTTAACACAGATTTGAAGAGATTACTCATAAACGCAAACACTATTGAGTTTATGTAATAATTATTTGGCATTTTACATGTGCTATAACATGTAAAGTAATATTGGTAATATTTCTAGCTTATATGCTGTTCTTAACACAGAGGGCTTTTTTGTCAATAGGGCCATGATAATTCACATACTAACTGGAAGAACAAGTTAATCTGGTAAGAGTGGTACCTGAAGAGAACAAAAATCACAGAAACATTTGGGTTGGAAGCCACCTCTAAATGGGTCATCCTAGATCATCTATAATAGACACATCTAGTCTAGCCATGACTGACTCCACACCCTCCCATGGCAGTTTGCTCCACTGACCTAAATGTTGTGTAGTAGTAACCCCTTTCCAGTATCGAACAGTCCAGCAAAGTATTCCCTGCTGCAGCTCAGCCGCAGTATTCTTCCCCCTTTCTCTTCAATGACATGTGAAAGTACCTTGCCCTGTTCTTTCCAGCCCTTTTGCACACATATGTGCAGTTAAAGCTCTCACACTTTCTCCAGACTCAATGTACCTGGGCTTCTTGTCTCAAATACTTTTTCATCTTGACTTTGGGCTTTTCCACCTTCCTGAAGAGTCCTGTGAATTGAGGTTACCTTTTGGTAATTATTTTGATTTATTATTTGATGATTTTGTGGGCTGAAGAGGATTTGAAACATTTGCACCGTCTAGTTAGGAATTTATTTTATGAGGCTTGAAGTTACAAGTATGTCATCGCACATCTTCCTGCTTTAGAATCATAGAATCATTTAGGTTGGAAAAGACCTTTGAGAACATCAAGTCCAACCATTAACCCAGGACTGCCAAGTCCACCACTAAACCATGTCCCTAAGCACTGCATCTATGCATTTTTTAAATACCTCCAGGGATGGTGATTCCACCACCTCCCTGGGCAGCCTGTTCCAATGCCTCACCACCCTTTCAGTGAAGAAATTTTCCCTAATATCCAATCTTTATAGATATTTGTTCTTTCAAATTTAATATTGTTCTCCCAAGAAACACCTTGAGAAAATCACTCATACAAGATCAATACGCACATTAATAAGACAGCTGGAATTCAATCCTGCTGTTCTTCAGGATGTGCTCTGTAATTCCAGGGAACTTCCACCCAAATTTGAACAAGGAGTGTTACTTCCTTATATAAATGTATGTCACCTCCATCAGGCATTGCTGGGAGTGAAGCCTCATCAACACCAAGTTTACCTGAGCATTTATAGAGAGCGTCTGAAGGCCTTTAAGGCCATGCTAAGTTCCAGTAGCAGGACTTAAAAGCAACTTAAAAGCTGCTTCTGGCAAGCCTGGGCAGGCTGCAGTCACGGCAAGGGCACCATATACTTTGATTTTTAAATAACAGCCTTCGTCTGATACGTATTAATGACCGTGACACGCTTGTGCTCCCAGCACAGAGGAGGTCCAAGAGCACAGGAGAAGCTGGTGGCCTGCTCACGCTCACAGAGGGAGTCATTGGGTGGGCTGCCTGGAGTCACACACTGCGAGGGCAAAGCATGTGCTACCAGCACGTGCTGGTCCTAACTCTGCTAGTGCCCAACACAGACCTCTCTGAGTGACTTCTGAGCAACCCGTACAGACAGACTGGGGTGGTCAAATTCTCCATCGGCAACGGAACATCTGTGCCAGTTCCAGTACTTGAGGATTCACAAATATTTCCACAGTCATGGATTTAAAATGCAATATTCATTTGGCACACCATTGTATCACAATGTGCATGTACTGAAGTAGAATCTGGGACTTTAAATCAATTACTTGCCTGTAACATAAAACAAGTCTATTTTCCCAATGAATATATATGCCTAAAGAAGGTGGTAAAGAAGGGGCTCTCACACATGTAGAGGAGACCTTTTTTTTCCTCTGTTTTCACCGAAACATTGGCAGAGGGTATCCAAATGGCTCGTTCCACAGTTGCTTTGAATAGCTGCAATATAATACTCATCCAACTTGTTTTCAGAATCAATATGAGGAAGGTTTGGGTTTTCTAGTTTTTCAGTTTCAACAAAGAGAGGACACTGCTGCTGGGACTGACTCTGCCTATTGCCAGCACGAGAACCTGAAAACATGCTTAACAACAGCATGGCACGACCAATTTCTATATTAAAGAGATAGCTATAAAGTTTGATAGGAAGAGACAAGCGTTACGCTTTCCAATATGCAACTCAGAAGACAGACTCAGGGACCATAACATGAATTATATAACCCAACACGCATTATGTCATCTGAGACCTTGGTTAGGCCACTACTTTTTTTGTATATGCATATATACACATATATGTATGATTTTTTCCCTCAGACAACTGTCAAGTTACATTCCTTATATAATGCTGCTGCAGCACTAACCTGAAGCATAATGACTGTGCTCATTACAGGGTTATTACGAGTTCTGGGATGAAGAGCTGTCAATAATTTGATTTGCTCCATATAAGGTAAAAAAAAATCTTTGATGCAAAGGGAATCCCAATTATATCTTTTTGAAACAGTAATTACAGTAATAACCAGATTAAAAGCGGTATCCACAGGTCTCCCGCCGGCAAGGCACGCAAGCCTGTGTCTCGGTGGGTGCACGGGACAAGGAGACAGGGTGCTGCAATCTAAACTGCTGGGTCAGGCCTCGGTGTACAATCCCCTGCATCCTTGCATGAAAGAAGACGGTACAGAATACAGCAGTGCTCATGGCCAAAGAAATTCAGTGTTTTCTGTATAAATGAAAACCCTATACACAGTAAATTTTCTTGATTGTTCGGTCTGGCTTTTATTTTTTGTTGTTTTTGCTGTCAGTTCAGTGCAGCCTATTAACAACTGTGAAAAAAAATGGCCTTCAGCAGGATTTACACTCCAATCAAACAATCTCAAATTTCTTTCAGAAAAAGATCTATTGAACTGGTTCTCCAGTTTTCACGTAAGTCAGGTCCAGCTTTTAGATGCTGGCCTTATGTTGTAATTGTGTATTGCCAATGAATTCCTATTTCATATAATGCAAGATAAGCTGATACCTGTGCAGCTAGGTTCCAAATACATTGCATCAATTGATAACAGCACAAGTAGGTAAATCTCTAACACCCTCCTGCCCATTTATACGGAAGGGGTTTTGCACATCTTTTTTTTTTAGACCTCTCACCTAAAGGTCTTTTAAAGGCATCACCTCTTGTGAACTGTGAGAGAGGCTTTTGTTGCTACAAGTTCTCACAGGAAAAAGGCAAAGGTGTTCCTTTCCTGGGATTTCAGTTTAGCCCTTACCACCAACATTGCAAAGTATACACGGCATTCTGTTCAAAACCCTTATTGTTCTTCATCATGGGCTTATTACCGTTCGCCTACTGGCCACATTTGTATGGATCAGTGCAAAACCACAGACCTCTGAAACGCTTCCAGCAGCTGCCCGTTTGCCTGCTGACTCGGTCCCCCCCCGAAGCCCGTGGGCTACTTCAGCGCAGCCAGGGCTCAAGAGCTGGAGCATCAGACCCCTCTGTCATCTCAATGAGAAGTTTTGATGTCCAACACTCACGTGTAAAAGCCACTGAGGCTAAAATTAAAACCCCAGAAACAACATGGAATGCAGGTAAGTCTACTTCAGTGTCTTATCAGTGGTTTTAATTTTCTAACAAACCAGGAAAAAAGAAGAAATTAAAACTTAAGGCTTCTGCTCCATCCTCATCACCTTCTTGTGTTCAGGCAGTTCATCTGATGCAGCAAAACACAAACCAGACACGGTAAGATAGCCCTGTTCCACAAGCTCCCTAATATATTGCACCTCCAATTCCCAGGCTCTGACCCACAACCCAGCACCTCGCAGAGCCCCCCTGGACCCAGTCCCTGCAGGGCGAGCCAGCAGCTCGTACCCTCTGCTTTCAGCCAGGCGGCATGGGTTTGCAGCTAGAGGTGGGAGAAAGGCTGCGAAGAGCGAGCAAACCTTCCCACCACCAGTGTCCTTACCCATCCCCGCCGCTCCTCCATTGCCACCCAGAGCCTCCTCTTTTGGGCTCCGTCCCCACCCCCACTGCCCCCCTCCCCCCCTGCCCCCCCCGGGCGCCCTTCTTCTGGGACCAGCACCAGCTCCGCTCCCCGCCTGAGATGCCGAGGAGTGATGACCAAGAGTCTGTTCCCGCGCAATCCACCCCAAACCATAACTCTAAATGTATCTTCCAATTCTACTCATGTATTTATAGGCCCCTGCACAGGGACATATTATTCTTTCAAAAATATTACAGGAAAATGCTGCAAATGATTGCCATAAAAAAACCCTCCATCATAATTTCATTAAAAATTAACAAAAAGAAAGCATTAGTGTTGTCCTGCCAGCTGGGGGGGGGGAGGTGTCTCACATTATTAAATTGAGAAGGGCAGCAATGGAAAGCCTTTTTAGGTTGGTGTTTCCATTCTTTCCTCTTTTGCTTGGTTCAAAAGTCCTGCATAATTAATACTGTAGTACTTAATAAATGCTTATGAACCTACTACTCTCTGCTCTTTCCGTTTAATTAGGTGATCGACTTCAGGCGTACTATAAATTATAATGACAATTAAATTACTTTTTTAATGTGCACACTTAAAAGATTTATAAACAGGAATAGAGTAGTACAGTGCACTGAAAACTAGAAATACCATGAACCAGAGAACAGCACAAAATAATCCCATCTAAAGTATCTCCCCAGACCTGCAATGACTGGGAGATATGGTATTTACCGTGTCTGGTACAACCACAGAGAATCGTGTATTTCTGTCTGAATGCCTGCCCCTTTTAACTTTTTCTTCTAGAACTTACATATCTCACTTGGCTTCATGGCAGGAACCTACAGCAGTTGAAGAAGAAGTCAGGCTACAAACTTCAGCATCTCTTAGGTAAAACATTCGCAAAAAGTGGAAGACCCTTTCCCTTCTTTGAAACAAATCATAAAACTTCTACTTCATTTCATCATAACACTGCCATTAAAACTTTTAGGGGGTCAAAATACACCATGGTATTCCAGCTGGCACAGGCAAATCATCAAAGACCATGGGTTTCATCATCTCACGAACAGACCTTTCCTAGTCAGGAGACAGAAATGTCCATCTGAGAGTATTTCACGCCATCAGCACCACACACAGCAACAATCAAAGTCAGCTCTTCTGATCCTGTTATGCCATCTAGGACTCATTCCCCTGTCACTTACAGCAAGGTAAATTATAACTAAATTCACAAAGCTAAGAGAATTGCATATATTAAAAAATGAGTAAGAATCAGACCTGGCCTTCACTTCAAACCGGTGCTCAGAAAAGTACAACTGATAAACTAAAAATACTCTTTAATTTTAAGTAGTTTAAGATACTAAGAGAAAAGTTAACCTACCTAAATGTCCAGACACTTCCAACCCCTGGTTGGTCATTGAAAACAAAGAAATCATCACTGTTTTCTTCTACAAGTTACCTGTCACCCACATGGAGAGACAACAGCATTTGTTTTAAATCACACTGTATGCTATATTGGTGAAACTTTCTCATGTAAAAAAAGTCATTAGAATTTGGGCTAGAGGAGATGCTTTCCCATCTGGGAGCTGAATCTGGTTTGGTGTGACTATTCCTGTCTGTTAATTTAGCAGTATAAAGTATAACTGTACATTCTTGGCATACTTACAGGGGATGCTGGCATCTCTGTAACCAGAACTGCTTTCAGAGATGGGAAAAAAACCCAGACCGGGCAATTCACAGCGCGCTAGAATAATGATGGGCAATTCAGTGTTTTAAGCATCGTCTATCACAGTGTTGAATAGTCAAAAGGGAAATGAATTTAAATATATTGCCAAGACACAGTGCTGTGACAATTGTCTCCGGTTTTCCTTTTTAATACAGAAAAAAAAAAAAATCCCAGACACTCGTCTCGTTCACACCCAGTGAAGCTGAGTGGAAAGCAGATCAATCCCACAGCTTCCTCGTGTGTCTGTCCACCTTGACCAGCACAGGGCAGGGCCAGAAAAGGTACAGGTAGATGAGAAAATGCCGGGAGGCTGAGCAGTGTGGTGAATCACAGGGAGCCGCTTTGTCTGCAGCTTCCGCTCTTGGAGGAGCTGTGTGGGGCTGAAACAATGGCTCTGCTATGGAGCTGTGTCTCACCCACCTCATCTACAGCTGGTGATGGATGACGGGTCAAGAGGGCAGCAGACTTTGGGTGCGCAACCCTTAAATACTTTATCAAAGATGGCAAAAGGCCACGTACTACAATAACACAGCAAATACTTCCTTTTGCTGTAGAGCAGACAAATTCCTTCCTCTCTGCTGGCTAAATCTGAAGCTTTTGGTTCATGGCTCAGAGTGTATGCAAATCCTATATTCGCAAAACATACGTGTAAAAAAGCTGTGGGTTTTTTCCTGAGACCGTTTCGTTGTAAACATTCTCACAGAAATGAAAAGTCAGCCCTATCTGTGCTGAAATCCTATGCAGTCATAAATATGTAGTTCTAGGGATTTATGGGGTTTATGGACAATAAAAGAAGGCACGTTTCACTCATTTTAAAAATTGAAACTGCACAGTAAAAGTTGAAAAAATTTGTAAAACTGTAACTCATCCAAACTTTCCATACTGGAAGGGTTTCCTGAAAGAAAAGCATACTGATTTCATAAAAGTGAAAAGTTCCATAAAAAATAGAAATTTTGTCCCTGGTTTAAATGAAGATTAATAAAAGTAATAGGCCTTGTGATATAACAAGGTAGTTCAATACTAACAGTTTAACAGTATTGTTCTGCTACCCAGTGAATTATAATTTAACAAGACATATGAGATGAGTTGGAATACCTTCACGCCATCATAATATCTTTCTGGAGAATAAAACTGAAGCAACATTTAAAATGTTCTGAAATACGGTATCTTACTGTACAAGAGTTGTCAAGGGTTTGTCCCAGTTTAGAGCAGAGGTAAATTATTTCAGAACTTTCTGCCATTTAAATGCTCTTCCAACCACTTTTGTCTTCCGTTCCTCCTTAGCTCCTTCTCTCTCTGTTTATCCCCCAGAGATCTTCAAAACTTGATCTAACTGCTCTGAATCTGACAAGATAACTTAATGCTCTAACAGGACAGAAAACTGTGGCTTCATGTTTGGTTTCTAAAGGCAGCAGCACAAAGGAATCTCCAAAGAAGCCTCCAAATCACCTGTGACCACTTCAGCTCCCTTTACCCGCTGACGGGAGCATGAGCAACTGAAAGGCAGCCACTTCGCTGCCCACCCACGTGGCCCCAGGAGCTGAGGTAACGCTGTCATAATGGAAACCCTGATCAACAGCAGCAACACCTAATATTGGCTCATAACTTTCCCAGTTTGGAGGCAGCAAGCTGTGCCATCCCACCGCACACCTCGCAGCGACATGGGAGAACTGCACCTTCGGCCTCCAGGTGCGTCAAGGTAGAAGAAACTGGACATTTTCCTCCCAAAGATCTTACAGCATTTTATGCTACAGCAAAGAATTAGCATAATTTCAATCAAATGTTGTATTACAAATCTCACCACAGATTTTGAACTTGCATGCTCCAGAACTGAGCAAAATAAATGGTGCTACTGTTCAGAAAACGGAAGGTCTCGGGGTGGAGATATCTCAACTTTCTTATTGCCCTATTGAATAGATTACAAGCAGGCCTGTCATCTCTAATTCAACCAAGTCTAAATTTCAGATTAATCACAGAATCATAGAATCATTTAGGTTGGAAAAGAGCTTTAAGATCATCAAGTCCAACCATTAACCTAGCACTGCCAAGTCCACCACTAAACCATGTCCCTAAGTACTACACCTACACATCTCTTAAATACCTCCAGGAATGGTGACTCAACCACTTCCCTGGGCAGCCTGTTCCAGTGCTTGACATTAACAAATTAAAAAATAAGTGATTTTAATTAATGGCCATAATGTGTACTGAAAAGCTTCTAGAGAAATAAAAGCTTTTGCACAGTCTCTGTCACCCAGAAAAGAAATCTGCACATAGTACTTTCATTCCTTTTTCAGAGTGTGAAGCTAAGACTGGCATCAAACTGCATTGTATTTTCAGCACATTTTCCATCTGAACTGAGAGGCACCTGAGCAGCCAGTGATGTCCCAGAGAAAACCATTTTGAATATAACCTTTCTGCTACACCCACCTTTAGCTCATGGCCCAGCACGCTGCTCCCTTTTACTCATCCAGGTAAGGAGAAGCTGACAGCCGGGGGAGGGAAGAGATTGGAAACCATATGGAGCTAGAGTCAATTTTCGGCATGTTATTTGTGAATAGACACAAAAGAGATAAATGCTGGCATGCATAAATTCATATTTTATCAATATCTATTCTGGTACTTACTGTCAGAGTAAGTACCTTATTCAAAAACAGGCTTTTAAAGGCAAACACCGGTTTAAAGAAAACCCAAAATCCTTAGAGACACATTCTAACCCTGACTTAACTCCTCACCACAGCCAGTCCAGGATCCCAACGGCGTGAAGCAGGAGGCAGAAGCCCACTCGCTGCGTTTATCTACCAAAGCCAAAAGAGCAACTAGTACAAACAACCAAGAACCCAAGAGAGAGTTTCTTCAGGCCACTGCCCAAAACAAGTCCCCTGGGAGCGGGGCTGCTCCAGCAGGGGTGACGACCAGCCCGGCACAGGGAAGCACTGGGGGTCCACGCCTGAGCTGCTCATGCAGAGGGCAGGCAGAGCTGACGGTTTTGCATGCATTAACTTGTACTGGCAAAGGCTATCAAAATCACAAGGATTCACTAGTTTTGCTGCCTGTAGTTGCTGTACCTACAGATGTTCAGTTTCACTTCTCAGACTTATTCAAATTATCCAGCCCTCATGGGTTTGCAAACCTGAGCTGCAAGTCTCAGCCGAGAAGGGGATTTATTAAAAGACTGCTGGTGCATCTGACTGTGACAAAATGCGAAAATAAAAAAGTAATGAAACGTATTGAACGTCTCTGAACCCCATATTATGTTTGGTCTGGATCCAGTGGACACGTTTGATTTCCATTGACTTCCCTATCACAGACTGTTATCTCCCCAAACTGTGTTCTAAGACCAGCACACAACAGAGGCAGAAGGACAGTGGAGCAAAAGTATCTGTGACAGTCACTTACTCCATCAGTCAGAAACTGAAAAATAAAAGAGCCACTTCAAATGCTAACAGAACGCAAAAACTGATCGCTTCCTTCCAGAGGAGGGCAAAAGACCTTATTTGCAAGTACTGATCAGAACACATGCCATGGCAGAGAATGTCTGGACTCTATTCATGGCCCTTAAACAGCTCTGTGTCTGGGTTTAGGCAAATGGTTGGAATTTTCTATGCTTTTTCAAAATAGTAATAAAAACACATACCCACCTCACAGAATAGAGGCTTCATCTGTGTTTCTAACTCACTCACAGCTTCTTAAGTAGGCAGTCCTGCAAAAGTGCAGATTACCATTATTTAGATTTTATCTTCTTTAAAAATTTTTAATCCTGCCTGTTGCCCGGGGTGGGGGCTGAGTTGCCAGGTAGGAACAATTGTGGATGCAAAATCAGCATCTGTGCTTGGAGGCTGGTGTCAACCTCCTGCCTCACATGTACGTGTACATCATATTCCTACATCTTCCACAACACATAACATGAGTCTATGAACAGGTCAGTAGGACACAAGCCAAGCAATGCACATCTACATCAGAATGCAGAACAAACAAAAAAGTGGGCGTTTTTAAGATCCAAACTCTTTCCCAAGAACCTCATTTCTTGCCGGTCACACAGTCTGGGTGTGACATGTAAGAAACAGCTTTCTGAGGCACTGCGGTGTCTTCTGAATCACTGCCATTACCCGAGAAAACCCCAGGAAGTGGTTTTGATGAGAAGCTGGACCTGACTTGCGTAGGTATCAGCTGATGCCAGAGTACACACAGCACAAAGCCCTAACAATACAGACATTGTGAAACCAGGAATAACCTCCTCTTATCTCCTGTAGTTTGGGAAATCATTTCTAACCTGGTGGCTACAGAGCTCAGGAAGAAGTCGAACAGTTAATTATTCACTGTGCATTTCATAATTAATCTCCATTTCAGGCCAAATCTTTGTATGCCCATAACGACATGAAGATCTTCAGTGAGGGAAACAACAGCATTAGCTTTTGGACCTCCTTCTGCAAAGCAATTCGTTTTTCCATAAACAGTTGCTATTAAGCAAGGACAAAGCAACAAACCAGCCATCTGTGTAAACCGATTTAAAAGGATGGTGACCTCATGTAATTTTTCAAACTAACACTCTCCATTTAACTTCTGCACACCCTGTCCTACCCCAGCAGATGCTGGGTGCCAGCAGGTCCTCGGGTGAGCACAGTGCTTCCTCTTTAGGGAGAGCTGGTACTTCAAAGCTGTAGAGATTTCAAACCTGTGAAAAGAGCATGTCAATGAAAATATCTCAGCATATATGGAAGCAGGACAACCTAGGTCGCCCACACACCCCAGAGGGTGTTGCCACATAGGTCTGCCCTATATTTGCCAGCTGAGCTTCCTAGAGGTATGAGGTCAAGCAAGCACAAAGGTCCAGATCACCGACAATAACACAATCCCTGCTGAAGTGTGTGCTTTCTTATGACCTGGCAAGAAGCCAGCAGAAGCATGGATGGCAACCACATCAGAAAGGAAGACAAACCTGGCAGCCATTCAGCAAAACTCAGGAATCCACACACAGCACAGCTATCCTGTACACACCTGAGACAGCCACAGCACCCACAGAGCCTTCTGCCTCTTTAGACTTCCATCTAATGAAGCTTCAGGCAAAATGTGCGAAATAAAATACCAAATAGAACACATAGAAACAGGTGTGAGTAATAAACACCCAAGGCCACGTCTTGCACCAGGTCACTTGCAGAACTGCCCTTTATTTCATTTACTGAAGTCAGTCAGAGACACACAAGAGCTGAGAGCAGGGTATAGAGGAAGATGTTGGTGATACCAGACCATTGGCAGCACAACAGAAGGATGTACACAAACTCCTTTCCAAAGGCACGTGGACTACAAGCACTTCAGTACCAAACAAGGTAATTGACAAAAATGTGTATTGTCTTCCCTTTTCCAAGCACCAGAACAACGTGGCCGTACGTTACCTTTATTGAAGTGGTAGAAAAAAATGGTTGCATCTCCATTATGTTTCCAATCCATGTAGTGTAGACATGGTAAAAATTACCTCCTACAACGCCAAGGCTTGTTACATTGACTTTTTTTCTTCTTAGCCTGCATTTTCAAACACTCATTACTTTGCTGCTCCCCTTTGCAAGGCCTGATAGTTGTGTGCCTGATAGTTGTGTCTGCTTTAAAATAATGGCTGTGAGGTGAAAAGTAACTTGCTTTCCTGACCCAGCGCATAACTGTACAAGCGTTTGTGCACTAATAGCCCATCGCGCACATGAAGTGGCATTTCTCTAATCGGCATTTGCTAAATGCAAGGGTACCCTGTAAACACAGTCACTTTTTTATTGACAACCACTTTAATTATCTCACTGTTCATAACGCAGTATCTCCTTTCTGTCATTAGAGAAGAATAAACCACTACCACCACAGCCACAGTAATGGTATATATTTCGAACTATGTATCAGTGAATACTATTAAAGATTAGCCTTAAAAGACAGAGTACTATTAACAGCTGTCCTGGGAATTTGTTACAGAAAAAGGAGCAATTCTGACATTTGAGTCGATGTTTCAGCGCCTTTTTGATATGCTTCAGAACAAAAGTTCAAGCTGTATTTCATTTCAGTTTGTCACATCATCTTGCCTGTAAAAGTGAGGACAGAAATTTGTGAGAAGTCGGGCTGATACCGCTTTCCCTTGCCTTCAGTTCTGCTATGTCAGCTGATGCTGGCACATGCAGCGTTATTTCCCTGCTTCCTTTGGGTTTGTCTTTCCTTGGTCACTGCTTTGAGTTCCTACCCAGCCATTTCCAACAGCTCTTCTGCTGGGTGCCACGTTATGTAAAAACTCAAAAATGGCTCAGCAAACATTTAAATCTGCACTACCCTGGCAAGCGGGTAATCCTTGAAGCAAATACTACTTACACAATGGAGTGCCCATGTTTGTTGGCCCACCGTGGAGATGTTGTGCCTCATCTCGTGAGGCTGGAAGCAATGCACACCACTTTGTAACATACCTCTGACTTTCTGTTTCTACCATATAAGCATTTGCTATCAGTTTTTATAGGGACGGAAAATGGAAAAGGGAATTCCTGGAAGAGATTACAATTGTCATACAAGCTTTCGATATCTTTTAAACAGCTGAAGCATTAATTTTTTGGCGGCGCTGTCAGAAGTCTATGAGGGCTTCCTGGCTGCAGTGGAAGAAACAGTACATTTAGTTCAACTACAAGCTGTACTCTTTAAAAAATCCATATGAAAACAGACTCATTATTCACTTTTCTGTTAATATGTGGTTTTGCCCTGAAGTTCAATAGTATTTTTTGTAAGACTTTGCAGTCTCAAGAAAGAACTGCAACTTAGAGCTAACACTTTAATAAACTCTTGTTTATATTATAGTCAAACCAGAACAAACAAAATAAAGCTATAAATGAAATTTTTATAGGAAGTCAAGAAAAAGATTCATGTGTCTGAATATTTTAGTTACAGTATGGTAGGCACGATTATTATTTCCTGTAAAGCTGAACTGTAGCCCTAAAGAACTGGAAGAAGGCTACTCTGGGAATAGAGCATGGATATGAGTTGAGCCTCTGAAGAATAGCTAGATATAAATACCATACAATTTTAATGTAAAACTCCCATCAGGTATTCTGGGAATTTTACAGCGGAGCAACAGCAAGATATGGCCATGAAAAATCTGTTTTGAGTCTTCAAAATACCGCCATGTTGGATTTCTGCAAATGCCTCCCTTTGTGGTAAAAAGTGCCACAAATTTTCAGGAAGAAGGTTTGCAGTGAGACAGGCAAGAAAATGACCTTCCTTAAAAGTGATCATAGAATCCCAGAAATTAGATCAAAAAGGAAATGGCCAAAGTCTATTAGATCATCTCATACCCAAATAAGAAAAATCTATGTAGTATATTTTACAGTGTTTTGTCCAGGTCACTTTTGAGTTAGCCAAACTTATCAGCTCTTCTGTTTTCCATCAGGAGAACAGATCTTCACCATAATGATTTTCAGTAGTTAAAGTAGAACAGATCTTCACTGTAGCTAACCCAATAAACTCTTTGCTCATTTGCAACATTTTAAGCCTTTATACCTCTTTGAGATTCCTATTCCCTTCTAGGTGATCTTGGATTTGTGTCTTTTACCAGTGTGATATCTAATTTAATAACAATCAAGGTAAATAATGCTAAACTAAAAAGAGCAACTGATCTCATTTGCAGCCTTGCTCCGTCCGTAACCAGTGGCAAGCTTCTGGTGGAATAAGACCTGAGCTCCTGGTCAAGAGTCAAGAGGGTGAAAAATCACCACCACTGTATTTAAAAACAGGCTGTATGTCGTCAGCACATGGCCCTGAGCTTTACGGACAATGCAGATCTACTAGCCAAGCAACCTCAAAGGTTCGTATTCCCTTTACTCAATGTGACATTCCGTGAATTGATTGCACCAAGAGAATTTGGTTACTATTACTTCTCCCTGTACATTAGTGAAAGAGAGTTTAAAGTTTTGTGTCTCCTAGTTGTCGTAACACCCATTTCTTTCCTATTCCCAAATTACAGACTTCCAGATTTCCAGCTGGCGTTTGTATATGGAAACGGAATTCCCTGGAGGGGAGGAAGAAGTTTCACACTGCAGACTGATATCCTGCCTCCCGAGCAAGGGATAGCAGATGTCAGGACCTCACAGACTAACTTTGTATCTCCTCTGAACAAAGATGGTCAGAAGCAGCACGCAGAACAATCCCCAAGCGTACATTCCATTTGCTGCTTAAAAGTATACACGTGTAAAAGAAAGAAAGCTGCACAGAGTCCATCCTTGAGCATGTTGGAATAAGTCTGTGGGGAAAAAATAACTATCTATATAAGGAATTTCGTATTTTAACTTAGTTGCTATTATTTCTAACTGGCAGAGTAGCAACTAGCAGTTGTGCTTGAGAAAAAGACAGGCTCAACAGGTTTCTGGGAAAGTCTTCAATGCTAAAGGCCTGTCTGCAAAGGGACAAAATCATTACATGAAACTAACACTCAGCAAACTCCTCAGCAGGTCTGAATTAGTGCCTTGTCCTGCAATCATATTATTAGCTGTTGCAGTGTCATGTAAATCCCTCACAACAGTGATATTTCTGAAGGACCGCTGTACTGTCAGGTGTCCTGACATTATCAAGGCTCCTGGGGATGCCAGTGTGGGGCACTTCTTTCTCGCCTCCTTTATACCAAGTTTCCAAGCTGCTCCAAATGCCTTGCAAAGGGACAGGGTCTGCCTCAGGAAGATTTTAACCTGGGTTGGAAGGGAGTTTCTTCCCTTGCTATCTATTTGGGGTATGGGGCCTCTATACCCAGGATAACCCTGTCCCTTACCTGCCCCGATCTCAGGATTCACGTACAGCTTTGCATCCGAAAGCAGGAGGCTGGCAGGGAGCGCTTGTGGCTGCAAGCAGACGACAGGGACTGCACTGAGTCACTGGCAGCACACCACTTGTTGAGCTGTTTGAGGTCCTGCAGGAAAAATGCTCACTTTGTGGCACTAAAGAGGAATACTGCCAAGAGCAAAAATCCCTACAGGAATTACTACACTGTGTATATACAGGAAACAAAACAGGAGATGAAGAAAAGACTGTGCCACAGTTTACAGGAGTTGGTGCCAGGCTAGTGACGTAAAGGAGGTACCTTCCCGTCTGCCACGGCACACAGGCTTCACCTGCAATATCCTCCTCCCCTCTTCTTCCCCATGTGCGAACAAACAGGTGGATTCCTTTCAAACTAACTCGATGCCAGGGTCACGTTTACAAACCTAATAACCTACTGACGGCCTGGTCCTGGATCTCCAACAGTCTTACGAAAATCACTGGCCACTTGCAGGAAGGACTGAGCTGAGGAGCAAAGGTTTTGGGACCAAGGTCATCAGGCACAGAGCATGCAGGAAGAGCTGAAGGGTTATCTGGCTCCATTCATTCACATTACTGTACGCCATAACATCAGAAAGATGGAGGGCTTTTCACTTATCAGTGGGATTAAAAAAATGAAATACCACAAAAATGAAATACCAGTACCTTTTTTCACTTTTAAAACTTTCCTTTACACTGTATTTTCCTTACACTATTTCACTGCATTGCTCTTCTTCCTCTTCGCTCTTTATTACTCCACTGACTACAAACATCAACAATGTTTACGAGTAACTCCTTATTTTTCCCTGTAGCAAAGTAATGTCTGAATGAGGCGATGGCTAACCCACACTTCCTCCACGACACCTGAAGAAACAAAACCCAAAACAAACCAATGAAACTATGCAAGTCCTTCCTCACACAAGCCGACCAAAATTGGAGTTTCCTACTATTTAGGAGCTGGTTCAATGATTTCAATGGGATTTTATGGAAACACAAAGATCACCTTGAGAAAGCAAGTATTTATGACTATATTAAGATGAATCTGAACCAACACGATCAAAGGATACTGTGTGCCATGAAGTACTGAAATCACTACACTTTGCCTCGTATTTCAGAATACTTTTACAACATATAGCCAGCTCACAGTTAGCAACATATCTCTGCTTGCATTAATGATTTTGTTATTGACTGAGTAGCACTGCCTGCTCCACACAGTCACTCTTCACATGAAGCAGTACTGTCAGAAGGGAGGGCCATGGCCAAGGTGAGTTTGTATTCCTGTTGCTGTTCTCCCCAACCCAGGGCATCTCTTTATTCTCAAGAGTATTTAAGCACTGAGAGTACTTTGTCAAAACAATACAAAACCATTAAATACTGATTCATTGTTATGACCCTCAACAAATATCTGATGCCACAGCAGCTGTACAGAGTGCACAGTCATAGATGTAACAAGCAGGAGAGAAATGAATTGCATTTAATCTTTCAATAATTTTCAAAATGAAGCCCCTGATATCGCTGTGTCAGATTCAGTCTGTGTTTTCACCTCCCAAGTATGGTAATTACAGTCCCGTGCCCACTGGGAACTAGTTGCACACTGAAACACCAACACGCTCTGCTGGAGGAGGGAGAGGTTTGCCAATGGAGTTATTACAAGATGCAGCAGCAGATCCTTTGACTTCCAGTGAATGTGCAGTATCCGTTGTTCACAACACCTAATTATTTTAACTACCAAAATGAAGTATCTGGTTATCTGTTGTTCAGGGTGACTGACAAGATTTTAAAGGTGGTCACTGAACAGGCAAAGGCTCTTCTGGAAAAACAAGGCTTTAGCCACTGCAGTCATTTTTCATCAGTTCAAGCTGTGCAAGCAGAACTTGGTGCCGGCATTTCAGTCACTGAAGTCAACAGGGTGTAGGCATATGGACCCAGGCATCCACATGGCGTGATTTCCCTGCAGGCTCAGCACCTAGACTGGTTTGTCCTCAACGTGACACCTCTGTCATAGCACACAGGGAGGTACCACACTGCCACATGTCACTTTGGACTTCATCCTCCGCCTTGCAGACAGCCCTAGTGCCAAGGATCACGAAACAGCAGGCAACTCGCTAACGCTTTTTCCTGGCAAACAACAACCCTTTCTGAAATGTTTTGAAGGCCTTAGGAATCTTTCTGGAAAGTTGGTGATGCTGAGCTTTTGTACAAATGCTGTAAACGAAAGCTACTCTAAAATACTATCACTAACCTAAAATACAACCCCCCTAAAAATGGGGGGAAATGAGGTCAGTATTAGCCAAAAGATATTAATGTGTTGCTGGACATAATGATTCCTAGAAAGCTGTCACAAATAATGCACATAGCAACATCAACAGTTGGCAAACTTTGTATTTTCTAAGCACAGTACCTCAGGAAAATTCACTGAATTTTAACGCAAATGACTCAAGAGTCATCATCAAGCTTTCTGTGCTTAACCTTTCACAGATTTTGAATTATATAACCAGTTTGTCATGAATCACAAAGCCTTACTGAAGTGACTGCAGGAAAAAAAAAGGTACAGAAACAAGAGTACACTCGTAAATCACAGTTCAATGAAAATCTTTTCATTCCCTCCTTTCCCTTGATCTTCCAAGCCTTTTTTTAACTGCTGCGTCTCTTCCTATTTCTTCTGTCAAATGCAATTTTCAACCAGCGCTCAACTAGACAGAGAGCAGATGAGGAAACCTGCTTCAGACCCAGTGTGTGTGTTATACCAGGCACCTGTCTGCAAGTAACGGAGAGGTATACATAACCTGTATTGCTCTGAGCAAGGGCATCCACACTACAACAGCACATGCCTTGCTACCAAAAGCAGCTTTATGTAAGCACTGTGTCAACAAATGCACAGCCATGGGTTAACTGGCTCCTGCAGGAAGCCCGGTTTCATTCATTAACTACGACCTCTAGGCTAGTACACGCAGAGCCGGAGACACACAGGCAAGTTAGAACAAAGCTCCTGTTCTCCCTCTGAAAGTTTTCAAGTCTCAAAATCCCGCACAAAACCCAATCTGCTGTCACCTGAGCGAAAAACAAAAGCAGGCACTCAAACAAGTAAGACCCGTGTGAGAGTTGCAAGCCCAGCCCATGCGGAGGGCCACCTGCCAACAGGAAGAAGTGGTGAGGAGGAATCTGGATCCAGCTGCTGTCCTCCCTCAGCCAAATAATGCCACGCGATAAACAGCATTAAGGACTTTTTTTTAATCATCAATCACACCGAGAGATCCACGTCTGTCATTTTTACTCCCTGCTTGCCAAAAGAAGGGCTTGAGAGACTTCTGAGCTCGAGTTCACAGAGGGCTGGTCTCTTGCTCCCTATCACAGCTGTATGCAGGGGACTGAGCCTGGCAGAGGCGGGAAGAGCAGGGGGGAAAGAAGAAGGAATGACACAGTGCCTTGCCGTAGGGCTGACTCAAGCTGCTAAATTCATCACAGGTAACGCAAACATCTTGTATCTGTCTTGCAGCCCCATTTTGCATGTCAGCTTCTGACAGAAAGGCAGAGTGGAAAGAGAAAGAGGGGATAACTCTGTATCTGCAGTCCTTATTTTTGTAATATGAAGCACTGAACCCCAGGAAATCAACTATGCCCGCATGCATGCTCAGTGGGTCACTGTGGCAGGTGCAACTTAACCTTAAAACCACATAGCCTACTGCACCTTCAGATTTAGCCCAGAGAGCACCCGGGTGAAGCACTCCAATAAATCCACTTGCTGCACACGGGCAAGTAACAAAAAGGGTTAAGAAAACAACCAGGCTGCAGCTGAAAATTCCACAGCACTTCCCTCCCCGGAGCTGCACACAGCTCGCCTCCCTGGGATAAAGCAGAGCAATGCGCTGCCCTAAAGATGAGGCAGTTAAACACACTGAAACGCCACTGCCACCGGCAGGCACGTATGGCTGGAGAGCTCAGGAGAGTTAGTCAGAGCATCACGGTCGCTCGGCGTCCTCTGGCACGGCTGCTGCCCGCCGTCCGGGAAGCGTAGGGCTACGCATCATCATCATCATCATCATCATCATCATCGGAGCTGGATTCACCGCCCTGCAGCCAAGGAACCCCCTCTCCTTCCCCCCGCCTCAGCCCCCAGTGAACACCCGGTATCTGGGCACTACCTGCCTGTATCAGCAGAGCCATCCCGTGTCTTCAGTCATTCAAGGAATTTAACAGCCTGGAAATTCCTGTTGTCCATTATTTGAGGTCACAGATAAAAACTAAACAGCAGCCGTGACTCCCATCAATCATAAGTCACTCACTGATAGAGTGCATGGTAGGAGACCTACTGATGTAAGCTAGTCACCAGAGAAAATACCCACTGATGACGCATATCCAGGCACAAAAATAGTTACAGGGCCCCCAAAGGGATTATTCAACAGCCTACATTTAGATATTCTTACAAGAGACCCGCAGTCAATTTGCTGCTATTAGATGGCTGTGGAACGTTGAAGTTTAAGTTTCCTCAGCAGACATAACCACAAATAGCTGGTTTAAATAAGCTACTGCAATTACAAGCTGTTTTGTAAATTTTAACACTGCATTATAGGGATTAAGTCTAAACAGAACCACTGGCTATAAAATGCTGTATAGCCTCTGCTCTTACTATTTACTAATTCCTTCTGTATATTAGCCAGCAATCAAAAGAACAATTTAAAATTAACTCACAAATGCTCAAACTAGGTCCCTTGTGCTACACGAGAACAATGTTTGTTCTAAAAAAAATCCATGTATGTGAAAGAGTGGGGGATATTTTGGTGATGCTTCAACACTATCTGGATCAACTTCTTTATAAAATACTTTTGGCTTAATTTTTACCCCTCTTTGGCATTTGCCTCTCTACTGCTCAAAAAAACCCAAAGCTGAATAGTTAATCTTTCTTGCACAAATCAAAACCACTTGAGTTATCAATGACATGCAAAACCGCGTACTGTGCACCTGCTTTGAGCAGGGGCTAGAAAAATAACTCTCAGAGATCCCTTCTAGCCTAAATTATTACTCTATGATTCTGTGCAACTGGATTTTTATTTTTTTTTGCATGAATATCAAGTTAAAAGCATAATCCTTTAAATTAACCATCATCTGGTAATCCCACAATACTCCTGCCCCCTTCAGTTTCGGGATCCTTCTCATGCCCTCACAGCAACCAAACTTACTATGATATAACTGAGCCTACTAACACTGCTGATGGCAAAACACTGACTGTGCATGTCTGGCTATATTAAAATCTTTAATTTTTTTTAATTAACTGATTTGAACATCCAAGCCCCCTTTTCAGAAGCAATTTTGGTGCTTAGAAGTCTAAAAGTTAATGACTTTCTATTGCATATTTAAAATCTAAATATAGGAAAGTATTTTATGACTCTGATGCCTACTTCATTGACATACTTTTGGAAAGCATTACCTAGCCAAACAAACACTCCAGGATTTATAGTGTTTACCTTCTAAAGCAGGAGAAAAAAATGTCCCAGGCTACAAACTTCTACCTTTCTTGATCTGTGATAACATTAAATTATTTTTAGCACAACTGTTTTGCAAAGCCCTCACATTTCTCTCATGCGTCTATATGCTGGCAGTCCACATGGCCTAATTTAACAGCCCTAAGAAGAAATATTCATTGGTGCCCTCTAGCTGCTTATCCCAACCAATTTGCTGCAGAAACCTTGCACCATCTCTCTTTTCCCCTCCTGTCATTCCTGAGTCTTTCACTGGTGTCCACTTGTATATTCCCTGCAATGCCCTGGAATACAACAATTCAATTCCTACAGAAGATGCGGGAGTCAGAATATTCAAATCCCCCAGCGCTCCCAGTTGTAGAGGCTCTTAGAATAACACAAGTGTCATCAAAAACAGGAGAGGTGTAGACCTGTACCACCTCACCAAGAACTGTGAAGTACACCGCCTGCCATGTTTCACGTGAAACACACAAAGTCCCTCCCCCATTCAGAAGTATTATAATTCCCACCTTCGTCAGGAGCCTTTAAACAGTTTGTAAGCCATATAATACGTTTTGCCACACATTCTGAAATTCATGTATGGTTAGTCAGTGATGGATCAGACAGTTTCACAACTCGCAGCCCAGGACCTCCCTTCTGCTGTGGCACAAGCCTGAGCCAGCGGAGCTCGCTCACCTCTGTTTTCACTCTGACATCTGCTGAAGGGACGTGCTCGCCATCCCACCCACCATGCTTCCGTCCCCTCTCCCTCCAGACCCTCTCCACAGAGGCTGTGTCGGGTATGACTGAGGTACATGGCCCCATCACCACACCACTGCATGGCTGCAGCAGGGATCTGCCTGCAGCACGGCTGCATCTTCAAGGCTGTAACAGCTGTGAGGCACGCGTGACAGGTGAGACAACCAAAATGGCAACCGAACCCCAAACAGTAGATCCCCTGGGTGGAGGGAAATCCCCACCGAGGAAGACTTGCCCCAGGAGATGCCATGCCTGTGGTGTCCCCAGCCCCTGCACCAAGGGAGGGTGCCACCGAGTGCCAGCTGCCAGGACAGCTCTTTGGCAACCCCACCAGCAAGTACATCTGCTCCGAGTCATGCCAGCGGCCACTGACGACTCAAGGGACATGAGAGGTGGGGAGGCTGTGTGGAAGCAGGGTTAAAGCTCCGTTCTCTCCCTCCTTGCCCAGCTGCACAAGGCAGAGGCTGGCTGCAGCTGGCTGCCTCTGTGCACTTCGTTAAAGCCACAGAGATGTCCATAGCACCACATGAACCACTAATCAAACACAGAAGGGAGACCACGATCTGAAGCTCAACATAAATACTGTTGAGACTGACTAACTTTTAGGACTGCATTCATAATTCTCAAAAAGTCTGTTTATACCTTGATTGGGAAAAAGAAAGCTGCAGCATACACTCTCTTATTTCTGTGTCTGAACAGCAGCTGTAAAGCAGCAACTGTTCAAATGTTTGGGAAGCACCAGGCTGCTCCTGCAACTTCCAGCTGTGCTTGGAAAGTTAACTTCCCATGTGTCATGTGCCTGTTGAAGCACAGAACAGGTTAATCACAGCAGCCAGGCATTTTGGAAGCGTCCTGGGGCTTTGTTTCTCTAGCACCTTACTACAACATTACAGCTGATGTTATTTTCACATACACACAGAGGAAAAGGACACCATGGACCCTGTCAATACACATTAAAGGGATACAATCTAAATCTCTACATCTCAACCAAGGGGTTGTTTGACCAAGGGACAGTCAAAACCCTTCGCTCACTTACAACAGGCTTTTTACTCCACCTGGAAAGTGAAATTTTTTTGCATAGTTCATTTCATACAGGAGACTTAGCACAAGGCTGCTTGGTGCAACTACTTCTGGAGGCACCAGGCTTTTCAAAAGCCTGTTTTCTTCAAACATAAAGGAACCCAGAAAACCCTTGTACAGAATAGGTGCAGTGTGGGAATGTGACAGGTGGGTTGTGAAGGTGGTATCTATGGGGTAAAAGGAGATGTGGAAAAACAAGGATCTGGTAGGAGCAGCTTTAACTGTTCCCAGTAGTAAAAATGTATGGCTTTTCAATATAGAGAGTAAATAATGAAAACAGGTAAAGGACAGAACAGGATTCATGATGGTAACCAAATATACCCATCTAAATACATATAAAAGAGTGCAGAGATGTCCTGTTGTAACAAAGCTTCATGACAGTTTTAAAAATGCTGTATTTGAAGTAGGAAGCTGATGAACTACGTCTTACTGACCCTTGAGTATCCAGTTAGGACTGTACATTCATGTGGCATAGGAATATTGTTTACAAAAAGTAAACAGACTACTAGCCTTCCAGAGAGTAAGAGAACACCCCAAGTTAGCAAATCGGTTTTTTTAGAAGTTTCTACAACTTTTGAAACAAGGGGAATTATTGGAAAAGATGTTTGGCTCACTGAGGATGGAACAGTATGGAGCATTTAGTCACTGTGTCATACAACATTAGATAAACCAGGACACTGATGTCAGAAATATAAAAACAGTCATGCTACTCTTATTCTGCCTGCACATCAGTCTCTCAGGGCTCTTCTCCCAACAGTAACATTGGTAAAACAGGTAATATTGATTATAATTGAAAAGCAGTATTAAAATATTTAAATATTAAAGCACAGAAGTAGAGGCTTCTGATACTACATAATGATTCTTCTCTACCTGGAAGTAGGTATCTGATACTTCCCTTTCTATTCAAATGCCCCTGCAGAAATCTGAGTAACAATGGATAATGGTGGTGCAAGTTCAGCTTATTTTAGATATTTAACATGAAAATCAACATTTGTATTTTTGGAAACAAGTATACTTAAAGTTAAATTTCAAATTATCACTACCTATTATAGTCTAAACTGGTTACATTTGGTAGCATAGTCAACAGTAAATTACAGGGTTTACGCCGAAGTTTTAAAGCAAATCAAACCATGAAACTAAGGAAAGCTGTTGCCTGAGCACCTGGAATCAGATTTTGTTGAAATGAGAAACTAGAAATTGATAGCAATAGCTCCTTCTGCAGCTGCAGCCAAAGGATGCAAGGGTTCTGCACTTCACTGTACTCAGTTTGGGTCCATTAAATAACTAGCTCATTTACAGTTGAGTAACTGTAAGTTCAGAAAGGCGTACTTTCCTATTCCAAGATATTAATTAAAAATACTTTTGAGATCTATTCTTTACCCAAATCCTTTAAAAGTATTTTTAGAATACGGTGATGAAAAATAATAGTAGTCTCAGCAGTCTGTTCACATCTTATGTATGCTACTTGACTTGAAGGGACAAAATGAAGTTACCCAATAAAACATGATGGGTCTATTCTATGTATTATTCTACTGCGTTGGTGGGTAAGGGAAGAGAAACTGATGTCATCTGTCTTGACTTCTGTAAGGTCTTTGACACAGTCCCACACAACATCCCTGTCTCTCTACATTGGAGAGATACCGATTTGATGGATGGACTATTCAGTGGGTAAGGAACTGGCTGGACGGCCACACCCACAGAATTGCAGTCAACAGCTCAATGCCCAAATGGAGATCAGCATGAAGCGGTCCCGATTGGGACTGATACTGTTAAATACCTGTATTAATATTTTCTCCCACGGGAAGCCTACACTGGAGCAGGGTCCTGGCAGGACCTGTGGACCCATGGAGAGAGGAGCCCAGCTGGAGCAGGGTCCTGGCAGGGCTTGTGAGCCCGTGGGGGACCCACCCTGGAGCAGTCTGTGCCTGAAGGACGGCACCCCATCGGGGGGACCCCACGCTGGAGCAGTTCATGAAGAACTGCAGCCCACGGGAAGGGCTCACGTTGGAGGAGTCCGTGGGGGACTGTCCCCTGTGGGAGGGACCCCAGGCTGGAGCAGGGCAGAGTGTGAGGAGCCTCCTGCCCCAGAGACAGCGTGTGATGGACTGACCGCAGCCCCATTCCCCGACCCCTGCGCCGCTGGTGGGGACGGGGGAGAGAAAATGGGGAGTGAAGTTAAGCCTGGGAAGGAGGAAGGGGTGGGGGAAGGTGTTTTTAAAGATTTGGCTTTATTTCTCATTACCCTACTCAGACCTGATTGGTAATCAATTAAACTAATTTCCCCAAGCCGAGCCTGTTGTGCCCATGACGGTGATTGCTGAGTGATCTCTCCCTGCCCTTATCCCGACCCACGAGCCTTTCCTTGTATTTTCTCTCCCTCCCCTGCCCAGCTGAGGAGGGCTGTGACAGAGCGGCTTTGGTGGCACCTGGCATCCAGCCAGGGTCAACCCACCACATGACAATATTCACAACTCCTCCTCTATTCGTGCCTCACCTGTATGGTACTGGGGATTACTCCAACCCAGGTGCAGGACCTTGCACTTGGCCTTGTTAAACTCCATGAGATTTACACTGGTCCACTTCCCAAGCCTGTCAAGGTCCCTTGCAATGGCTTCCCTTCCCTCAAATGTATCAACTGCACTGCTCAGCTTGGCGCCACCTGCAAACTTGCTGAGGGTGCACTCAATCCCCATGATGATTCTTCCCCTCTGCCCCACGTTCCTGAGACCCCACCTAGAGTACTGCACCCAGTTCTGGGGTCCCCAGCACAAGACAGACTGACCTGTTGGACAGGGTCCAGAGAAGGGCCACAAAAATTGTCAGAGGGATGGTACACCTCTCCTACAGAGAAAAGCTCAGAGAGGTGGAGTTGTTCAGGCTGGAGAAGGCTCCATCGAGACCTTATCATGGCTCTTCAATATGTAAAGGGGGCTTATAAGAAAGATGAAGAGTTTTTACCAAGATTTGTAGTGACAGGACAAGGGGCAACAGGTTTGAACTGATAAAGGGTATGTTTAGATTGGACATAAGGAAGAAATTTTTTACAACGAAGGTGCTGAGGCACTGGAAAGGGTTGCCCAGAGAAGCTGTGGATGCCCCGTCCCTAGAAGTATTCAAGGCCAGGTTGGATGGGTCTTTGCGCAACCTGGTCTAGTGGTAGATGTCCCTGCCCACAGCAGGAGAACTGGACTAGATGATCTTTAAAGGTTCCATCCAACCAAAATCATTCTGTGATTCTACGATTCCAGTGCACAGAAATTAGGAGTACTGAGGAGATACTGTAAAGCCTTTCATTTCTTTGCAAAAAATAAAAATAAAAATAATGACTGCAAACAATCTATTCTGAAATCACACTCATTTCACTTTGAAGTTTGATTGCAAATCTGCACAGTCTTTAATCGTTCACAGGTGCTGCCAATAAAAACCCAATCCTGAATGCATTTCCATTTCTAACTCCATCTGGAAAGGGAAACAGATCGACTTGGGATTCACAAGTGGGGAGTGGAAAAGGGCAGCACAGGAAACATTGCTGTCCTCCACCATCATCTTCTTGGTATCTGTTCCTGATTACCATGATAACGTAACACAGTACTCAAGTGTGAATGACCTTGCATGTACAGGACCTGATCTGCATGTTGAGGATGCAGTTTCATGCTCTGGCAAGGTCAATCCAGTGGCAAGCTGTGAGCCAAGAGGGGGAGATGCCACTTTGCTTCTTCCTCCACATGCCAGCCACGTGCTCCTGCCAGCTCTAGAGTTTGCCTGTGCCCATGGGGAGACAAGGCGCTAACCCATCAGAAATCCCTGGCTGCCCAACAGCTTGCTGCCTGTCCAGCTGCCCAAACCAGCCCAGCGTGGGCTCAGGCGGGCAGCTGCAGAAGATGGGTAGCAGGAGCAGCCCCTCCAGGATGTGAAACCACAGCCAGGACAGTAGGAAACCCTTCCTCAAACACCAACCACCCGCCCGCTCAATGTTTCAGCAGCGCTGGAGAGCCCAGGCTGCAGAGAGAAAAGCCAGCCTCTCAGAGTCGAGAGATGTTTCCGACATTGCTGCCGACAGCTTCAGAGAGGACCATCAGGCAGCCAGCAGGACCAGGGAGGAAGTGCAGGGCGAGGAGAGGGGAAGGTCCAAACCACCCCATGCAAGAGACAGCCCCATCTTGGCTGCTGGCAGCCTGCCTGCTGGGCCCTGCTGCCAGCGCCCACTGAAAGGGGAACTTGCCCCTGGAAGGTGAATTTAGCTTTGTGTTGATTTGCTTATCAGCCCTGTCCAAAACCAATTATGTCCGATGTTTTAAAACTGTCCATTTCTGGTATTTTTCAAAATGTTTGTCCACTTTTTTCCTTCACACCAAACTACGCAGCTTAAATCCACGAGTGGTTTCATCTAAAAGAGGTGGCTTCTTTTCCTCTTGCAAGATTTTTTTCTTACTACTCAACAACCAGGGAAAGAAAGCAAAGATCAAACTCAGAATGTATTCTTCCAAAATCAAATTTATTGATAAAAGCACAATTACCAAATCACATTGCCTCACCTTTTATTTTCTTAAAAAAAAAAAAAAAAAAACCCACAATAAAAACAACACAGATGATAATATGAAATTTTGTCGAGACTTTCCAGGGATTTCTCCTCAAACAACAGTTTCACTAGTTACATCCAAATTCCTCTCTTCCTGGGACTTCCTCAAACCACCAGCTGTAACTGTTACCCCTGGAACATGCTAAACCACAGAGAAAGCACCACCTTGCCTATCTGGAGTAAGAAGAGGGGGATTTCTCTCTTTGCTCTTACAGGAATGCCCACTGAAATGAAAGGTTTTGGGTTGCTCATGCTTATGCACTCATAAATTTGGCTCTTCTCTTACTGATGTCTCCTTCCTTTATGAAAAGTTCAAAAGTTCAGTTAGCAACAATCTGATGTTTCAGCTTGCTGCACAAGCCTCTGGGTTAGTTAATCAAGAAATTAGAGGACTATAATGCATGGCAGTACATACAGCACATTCAATACTGTGAACTGTTGTTAATAAGCTTAAACAAAAATGCCAACATACACTTATTTACGATTTTAATTATTTATAGTATATATAAGCAGCCTAACTGTACAAAGTTAGACTTAATCTCTAACAGACCTCCTGCTGATGAGCTGCCAGTCTCTCGGTGCAACTGTGGCCATTCCTAATTAAATAAATAATTTGCCCTGGAAGATTTCATTGAGTGCCAGCCACAAGCACCAGGGCTGGGTGAAAATAAATCACCGCCGGCAGCGTGCCAGCACTCCTTCCTAGAATCTACGGAAAATGGCAATTTCCCTACAGCGAACATTTTGCATAACCATTCTGCACAGTTTAATTGATCTCTGCCATAGCACAGTAGTAAAAAACCTCCATTTGTATGTGTTTTAAGAGAGTACTTCATGTTCTGTTGATTTCATTCTTCCTGTATTTGGCTGACAGTTGTGCAGCTACTTGTGTAAAATCATCCTCTTTTTTTTTTTCTTTTTTTTTTTTTTTTTTTTTAATTTAGGGTTAAAGTCCTCCTCATTAACACTTCTTGTATGCTGCTGACCCAAACCCATCCTTCAAAGCTGGCAAGTTACTGCTTTGAGTCTACAGTCATCCCCTGTTTTGATTTCTACCATATTCCTATCAGCTTTACCAACAAAACTCAAATTACTTCCTACTCTCCCAGTCTACTCCTATCAGTACACACAAACCCAGCTTTTAATGTTTAACATTTACTGCTCTATACTGCTATTTAGGCGTTGTCATAACTTCAGGAAAAAAAGGAAAATTCCCACTTTGTGCTGTGGTATCGACCTATTTTAAAATCCATTGTAAGATCCCACAATAAATATTATGGTGTGACTTCAATACCTGACAGCAGTGTAAACATCAGCAAATTTTCATGGGCAATCACAGGCATCTCAATTATCTGAATACTGTCTCGGTTACCAAAAGGGCAGCCTGACCTACTGTGTCATCAATGTCTTTCTACGCGCTAGTGATTTTAGAAAACCTACACAGAAAAAAGAAAGTCCTTGGGTGCTTCTTCACAGAAGATTTCTCCTTACATTTTTGCATTCAAAACCAAAGATGTGAAGTGATCACCCCCATGCAGAAGAGCTCAGACAGTCTGGGGGTCCAAGCTCACCACTGCCTGCCCCACGCCCCAGAGCCCACAGGTGGACTCCCAGTCCCCCCTTGCCAGATCAGCTTTCAGTCACTAATCCCCAGTCTTCCAAAAAATTTGTATTTTTTTGCAAAGATTGGCAATCAGCATGTAACGCTTCCAACGTAAAAACATGCCCACATTTCAAGAATAAGCCAACCACCTTGACGGAGCTGCCCCACTGAGGAAATAACGAAGGGAACACACTCTTCTCTGCACACAATTTACCCTAAGGCACACAACGTCCCAAGCACTACCAGTATTTCACAGCGCTCAAAATTCTGCTCGACCACCTACCACTTTTTGGCCAACTGGCTGACCCAGAAAAGCAGAAAAGAAACGACGGCCGCTGCAGGGAGAAAGCAGCAAGCACAGCTTGCAAAGCGGCATGCCTCTGCACGGGAAGAAGTCGTTTGCTGGGCACAAAGACCGTTGGCTATGGCTTGCCCTGGAACGAGCAATGCGATGGGGGTCAGACCACAGAGGTCACGAGAAGAGAGAGAAGAAAGAGCACACCAAGGGAAAGAGCTTTCTACTTCTACTTCAGTTAACTCCCCTAAATTTCATTCCACCTCCTGGTTCCCCAGTTTCCCAAAATAACCTATACAAAAGGCAAGATCTGCAGAGGCAGGGAGCCTTAAAAGAGCTGCAGCTGGAAAATACAAAAAGCTGGCAAGGGAATTGAAAGAAAAAAAAAAAAAAAGAGACATGTTCTTTTTGGAAAAGAACAGTGACACCTTTTAGTGTGGAGGCATATTGGCAGGGATGTAGGTCGGTAGCTGGAAACAGCATCTGTGGGGTCCCAGGTCCTGGGGGCTGTGCAGGAGGCTGCAGCAGCAGAGCAACCAGAGGGGATGGGGGGCTGTTTGGCTTCTCCCTGGGGAGGCTGGTGAAGGCTCTGGCTGCTCTTGGTCATTCCTGCCCTCATATGCTGTAGCTCATCGAATGGCTTCTGTTTAGGCAACCACACATTTTGTATGTCTGTTATCAGAAAATGCTTGACATTTTCCCTTAAAAGTAAAGGCGCCTTAATGTGAAAAACATCTCTTAATGACTAAGAAGAGAGTCAGCAGCAACCATTTGCACCCAAAGAATCCAGTCCCTCCCACACCAAAGCAACCTCTTGGAAAACTGATTATAAACAAATTAACAAACAACTAGTGTGTCTATCAGAAATAACTGTTTTGCCACTGGAAAAGAATTAAAGACTCACAGGGCCCGAAATAAACACTGAGGGTTAAATCTGATTCCTAACTGCTGGGACTGGACAACAAGGTGAGGGAAGGGAAAAAAACTTCATCCTGTTGGGGAGAAATGGCTGCCCTGCTCACACAGCATCTGTGGAAAGGGTGCTTTTTCTCTAACATGTGAGAGGTAAATTCAGGTACAGGTTAGGAGATTTGAGGTTACACAAACATCAGCCATTGCATTTCCACCTCAAACTGGCTTTGATTTCAGGTGATTCAGCCTTGTATTACAGCACCCCAAAGCCACATCCTATTTTTTGCTTCTGTTCTTCAGCACTGATGAAAATATGCAAGTATCAGCACATCTCTGCATAACTACTCTGCGATACAGGAATGTCCCTACTCACTCCACCAAAGGCAGTAAGGCTGTGCTCACTGTTGAAAGGTCTGTTTTCACCAGTATTTCCTTGTTGTGCCTCTTCACCACTTCCTTTCCCTGTAGTAGGAAAAAATATTAAGGTCTCCAGGTAAGCTCAGGTCCCCGTGCTTTCACCATGAAAGCATTCATCTTTATCGTAAATACTACCACACGCTGCATGGTATTTCAGACAAGACTGTCCAGTAAGAACCATTCCCCTTCTCGTACAACACACTCTTTGAACGCCACATTTCTCCACCTCTGCAGACATTCGTATCTTCTCTCCTAGACAACAAATTTCACTAAATTTCAGTAATTACATTCTCACAAGTCTCAAGAAAATTGGTAGCTGGCTCTGAGGACAAAAGCCAGACTGATGCCCTGAGCTGAGCCCTCGGGTGTTGCACGGCCACCTCGGTGGCGATCAGGGCTGCGCAGCCTCAGCCCGCTGGGCAGCCTGCAGCCTCCCGCCGGCTGGCAGCGATCTAAGGTGAGAAGCGCTGGGGGGGGGTAAAGGGCCATGGGAGAACACATACTGGTACCGCTGCCCACAAGAGAACTTATTGCAGAGAAAAGGTATTTCTCACCTTTGCAGTTCTGGAGGAAATTTTAAAAGCACAATGCAAGTACAGCCCAAGTGTTTAGAAAATAGGAAGCAGAAATAACAGAAATTATTTAGAGGTTTGGGGCTTTGGTTAAGGTTTAAATCTCATAATTCTTGATCCTTTTCTTTCATGCTTAAGTGATCATTTTCAAATGGCACATCTAGCAGCACCCATGACTTATTCCACAGCAATCTTCTTCAGCCTCCTATCATGATGAAAGTCTCCACAATCTGAGAAAACATCCCCTGGCAAACGATGGCACTAAGTGGGCCAAGCCATGCCGCCTTCAGAGAAGCAGCAAAGCCGCTGAGGAAGAAGCATTTTTAGGAGAAAAGTTTAGGAGAGTGGGAAGGAGACAGCTTCACACAGTCTTAGCTGCTTCTCCCAGCAGAGCAGAGATTGAGAAGGAAAAACACCACAAGCCTCTCATCATCTCCAGCTTGCCACAAAAGAGGGGTGTATTTTTCAGCAGGATCTGGTGAGTCTGACACTGAACTTAGCTCAAGTGACACAAAATGTTAATGTTTAGGAACAAGGTAGGTGGAGAGGAGGAGGAAAGAAGACATTCATTATTTGATGTAGAATTCATTCAAAAGCTTCTTTTCACAGCCAGAACTAGAATTTCTATTCAGCTGTTTATTTCTGGTAGCCTAGATAGCTTGAACAAGTGGAAGAAGAAGTATCTAGAAGGAGCCCTTATCCTTGCCTGTGTGGCAACAGCCCATCCTCAGGTACCTTCAGAGAGAACTGGACATGTTTTTCTGACTGCCAGTCTTCAAATGCAGGATGGGTAACTTTTCTCAGGGATACTCACACTGGCTTTAGGCTTCCACCCAAGGTGCACAGAAGAGAACTACCTCCAACCACCCACACCAGTGCCTACAGCAGCTTCCTGATGTAGCCCCACTGCTCCCCACAACCTGTCACAAGCTCTTCATGCTACAAACTTAGCAGCTACTATTTAAAATTGGATGGACCAGTGCATGAAATGAACCTGAAATTAATCCATGTGTTTTCTGTATTTTTTCTACTCATGTCACTGAATTTTCCTCCCTCATCACTCTGATAAGCTCTCCCACTTCATGTATTTTAATTTTCTTGCTCCTCGGGGAATTTTTTTGGTCTACATTACATCTGAAAAACAACTTTTCCCTCATAGGCACCAGAGCATCATCTCTTTCCTGTGTTGCGCTCTTCCCAGCCCCCTGTTGTTTCTCTATTCACCCTTCTGCCTTTGCTCTGTTTCCTCACTCTTCCTGTCCTTGATTTCTTTCCTCCTTTGCTTATTCCTTTGATGTTCCTCTTGGTGCTTTCTCTTCATCCTTCCTGCCAAGCTGAATGAGGCACTCCACGGGGTTAGCAGTTAGCCTGTTTGGAGGGTTATGCCAGGTCGGGACACCTACACAGGAATCCTTCACCTCCCTTACTACGTGGTTGGCTGGAGTGATTCCTCCTCTTCATTCAGAGTTGTATGCACAGTCCCTTTGTCAAAAGTCAGGAAAATGAAGGTGACACATAATCTGGGAAGCACATGCTGGTATTTAATAAGCTACATCCTGGGGGGTGGGGTGGGGGGGTGGTTTGGGGTTTTTTGGGGGGCTGTGCAAACACTAGAAGTCACAACAGCAACAAATTTGGGAGTGTCAAATGCAGCATTAGCAAGTGGCTCAGGTTTACCACTGCTGCTCTCCCTCAGAAAGTGGCTGTTTAAAAACAACCCCTTCTTACTTTGCAGTTCTGCTGCCTCAAAGGGTGAAATCCACTCCTTTGCAGAATGCCAAGACAGGGTCATTTAATCATTTCAATTCTATTTATTCCCTTAGAAAAAGTTTACCCACTGGTCTCCTGAACAGGGACAGGTTTCCCCCAAGTAGAATCTCAGAGACAAGGTTCCCACTTCAATGAAAGCAAGCCTTTTCTTGGAAAAAAAAAAAAAAAAAATTAAAAAAATTCCTGTTGCTAGTCTTTTTGACTAAAAAAAGGGGGGAAAGAAAAGGATACAGATAAGACAGACACAAATTGTATTCCTCCTGGCACAGCAAGAGGAGAGAGGTTGACCAACTTCCAACTGCAGAGCTATAGTCTCTCCCCAGTAAAACAGAGACACCTCGCTGAAATCTATAGGCCAGATCCACTGATACATTCTGGCTGCTTTGCCTGTTTTAGCAATGTAAAGCAGCTGTAAATCCAGTTTAACTTGCCAGTTTCTGCCAGCTTTACCATGCCAGATTAGCACTGCTGTTAAGCCTCAGAAATACCAACATCTGGAGGTTCCCCCACTGCCCAGTTTGACATTAAACTTTGAAAATCTGCAATTCATCCATCCATCAGCACAGCTGGCAGGACCAGCCTTAGGTAGTTCTTTAGACTGAGCAAAATAGATTTGTCACAATCCCCCGTCCGACATTCACGCAGCCAACTGAGTGGATCGAACAAAATTCACATAATGATCAGCTCTTGGTTATTCCCTGGCCAATTGCCCAGTTGCTCCGGAGGGTGACTCTTGACCCTGTCTGGGAGCAGGTACCTTCCTAGTGCAGGTCTGCAAATCCGAGTCGGCTGGCAAAACAAAATACACCATTTCCTCATACTTTTATATTTCTTTGGATGTCAGGAAACAGCTCAGTCTTATTTCCTGCTCCTCAGTCAGGGGAGGTGGGGGAAACTGGAGGTGGATGTAGAGAAAGGCAGAAAGAGGGCAGACCAAAAAAAATCAAGGATAATAACAATTACAATAATAACAATAATAACAACAATAATAATAATAAACACTGCTTCATTCTGCTCTGTAAAGCACTACATCTTGGAAAAAATACCCACACACACCAAAGTCTTTCACTTGAGGGATATGTAACAGTTTCCGGAATTCATAGCATTTTCTTGCAACATTCAAGTGCTGCTGCACTTACAGTCTTATTAAAGAAAAGAAAACAAAAACAACAACACACACAGCCCAGCCCCCCCAACAAAACAGCCTCTTTATTTGCTCTTTGCCTGAGAAAAACACAAGCAAAAAAATAATTGGGGGGGGGGGCAGCTGTATCCATGTCAGTACAGATTTTCTAAGAACAAGGGCTTTACTTCACATGCAAATAAAAAACAAACAGGAAACATTCAGCATGTTTTATTTTTCCTCAGCTCACTCCCAGCCCCTCACTCTGAATGCATTAATACATACACCTTCAGCACAGTCGGGCTCTTCATGTTGCCATGGAACTGAAACCTTTGCAGTTTAGATGGTGATGTACGCCAGGAAGCATACTGTTCTTACACTTCCTATAACAGAAGCAAAATCACTGCATAGCATTAACTCCCTTAGTATTTAAGGCATTCGGTGTCTTTCTTGTCTGCTCATCTTCACATAGTTTGCTTTTTCTGTCTTGCCACATGCAAATGAAACACATTTGACATAGCTATTCTTGTCTTTGTGAAGTCAATAGCTCACACGCTGAGCACATTATAGAAGGTCCAAAAGACTACGGACTTTCCCTTTTTAATAAGAGGCTGTTTGCAGGCATGCAGCAGCTGAGATATGGGCTGGAGAAAGCATACATATACGAAATATATGCGGATACAGCAAAGTATTACATATCCAGGTAGAGCTTAAGCAGATTTTTGAAATGTAGTTAACATATTTATTGCTGACATTCTTGACACTCCTGAACATTCATGTGTTCCCATTTGTCTGGACAACCAAATCACAGTGTAAAGCTCCTGCAGCAGTCACCAGATCTTTCCACACCTTTTTTTCATAACCTAGGCTGGTGGGCTTTCAATGGCGAGCAAAGCTTTGGGCACTTCAGTTAGAGAAAAAATTAGTCAGTACAACTCTGTGGCATCCAAAGATTCAGCCTACAGTGATTCTCTTCAGCAGGTCTGCACTTTTTGCCAAAGCTTCTGAAAATGGCTATATACACGTTGCAAATACATAGATTTTTACGTTCAAAGCAAAACCAGGGTACACAAATATCCAAGTTCATTATAAAAAGATTACCATAATAAATAAAAAAATAAATAAATAACCATTCGTGTACATAAATATTGGATCTGTACCTGCAGAAACAGCTGGAAGCCAGTCCATGGTCTGAAGCCAGCCTGAGGTTTTTTTGTCCAAAGCTAAATATTTGCATAGTATTAAGCTTAAAAGTAAAGCATTTGCTGAAGAAACTTGCTGACTTGGGTATACAGAAAAACAAGAGGGAATTTAGCTTCCCTGCACATGGGGGCAGATTCTTGGGATGCCTTCTCCATCCCATGAATTCGTGGACAGCAGAGACGCAGACAGACTACCGACCAGGGAATTCCCCTCTCGCTTTCCAGGGGATTTTGTGCACGGACTGGACAGAAAGGCAATAACCCAGGGAGTTATTTTATGAAGGCAGCATTTGTTGCTTAGGTGCCTGTCCCTCGACCACCTGGTAACACTCCTTCCTTTTAGCGTCTTCCCCAGCACAGAAAAGATCCATTCACCCAGCGCCTCTGACCGAGCAGGTTTGCCTGGTTGCTGTGCCACCAGTGACATCCTCCTGGCCAGCAGCTCCCGGCCACTGGGTCAGCCCTCCAGCTGCTAGTGAGCTCCAGCAGCTCACTGCTCGGGGCCACAGGCTGGGGGCTGCTCATAGAGGGGCTTTTTGAGGCAAGGTTTGGCCCCCGTGGTCCCCGAGCAGAAGACACAAATGCACCACTGTCTCTCTGTCTGCCTGGGCCACAGCAAAGCGGCTGGTCCCCTGTTCCGGGGTGTTAGACCATATGAGCACCTGTGCCTTCAGGTCCCCTCTCCTGCTCTCCCATCAAGGTAAGATCCATGCTGGTGGAATACGCTCCCTCTCCTGCCTTCACCAGCAGCAAGCATCTGACAGTCGGGTGTCCCCAACGCTGCGTCCATTACCTCAGGTTTACGTAGGGCTCTAAGCCATCAGTTTTCTAGTTACAGGAAAATGTATATTGTGCTGTGATGAAAGGCCAGTGCAATGTCAAGAGCATTAAAAGGACTCCAGGGACTGATTAAAGTCAAAAAGGAAAGGATTTATGACGGTTAATAAAGTTAATTCTGCCAGAGTCCTGCTTATTCGTTCCAATTGCAGGTAACCAGATCTTATAGGAAAAATAATTAAAATGTTGCAAGTTATTACTGTCTCCTTTGAAAGAAAATCTATGTTTTGCCGTGAAGCACCTGGCCAGGAGAGAGCCCATCTCAGTGTGGCACCTACGCTGACCCCAAGGAGAAGAGGAAGAGGGGATATGTCACCTGCCTGCACCTTGGGCGAGCAGCAAGGACCTTGGTACCAACAGATCTCTTCAGCACCTGTGTCACCTGAACAGACCCCAGTGGGTCTGGAGCCTGACAGCACCTGTGACACCAGCATCCAGCCTGCAGCTGGGATGGGGCTGGGACTGTCACCTGCCACTGAGCATCACCCTGCGACTCTGCAAGGGGCACAGGCAGATTGGAGAAGGATGAAGCAAAGAAGGAAGCTCATGCCTCTCATTCCCAGTCTGGTGCCACATATGCATCTTCTGCTGGAGAACGTAACCTAACTGGACTACACAGGACTGCTCTGAAACATGTTTTAAATACTTTATAACCTAACATGCCCCAAAATTGACATAATTTTACAAGATGTTAATGATTTTCCACATTGACCTAACACCACCAAGAGAGAGCAAAGGGGAGGGCCACATTTTTTTAAATATTGGCAATTTTGTATCCATATCTAAATTACTACTGGATTTCAACTTTTCATTTTTCTACCACTTAATAATCACAAACAAATGTTACAAATGCCCTTTCCATTTTGTCATTCTTTCACTATATTACACCAAATTTAATTTCCTGTGGAAGTGTGTAATCTTTTCAGCTGTGACTGTCTCAGAAGCTCTTTTGTAATAAGCAGAGCCTCATCCTGTGGCAGGCCAATCTTTTATGAGCTGCGCTCCCACAGATTAGTTTCCTGAAATGTTTGCAATACTGTATGCTATAAAGTAACACCCAAAAGGAAAAATAAACGCAAAAACCTTCACTTCCTTCTGACTCCTGCATTCACCAGTCAAAGGAAATTTCATTTTGATTTGGGTAGATGGCAAATCTGTGAAGGTTATTACTGCATAACAGAAGAATCCTCACGAGGTGTGAGACACAGCATCCCTTGCCCTACAGCTCATTAAAAGCATGGCGGAGAGTTGGCTGCTTGCTCCTTGTGCCCAGGGAACACAGAGATCTGCAAACAGTCACCACTCCGACAATCACCTCTCCTCGCCACCCGCCCTCAGCTCTCTAAGAGGTCCCCTCCACCAGCAATAGGCTGCATTCCACCAAAGTAAAAATGTCAACCGAGACGCATTCGTGCTTTGTATGACAAGATACCTGTGATGGCAGGAAAGCAGACCAGCTGGCCTGCTGGGTCCTTCCCAGACCCCTGCCCCTGCAGAACGTAAACCCAATCTTCTTCAAACCAGCTTCCCACTACCAATGCGCCCACACACACCGAAACAACTTATTTACAAAAACACAGATAAACAAACAATTCTGAATGTTTAAAAACTAATCAACTCAGAAGAAACAACAGCAACAGAGATTAATATTCCTATATCCCTCCTGAAAAGAGAATTTAGGTGCCTCAGTATAGATGACAGAGGAGACACCTGAACAAGCACGAAGTAAAAGTCTGCAAAGGGTCGTGTTAATGGCATTCAGCCAGCAGGGATTACTGAGAGTGGCTACAGAGGTGTGCTAGAAGCCCTGCCAGCACATGCAGGACCAACACTCTCTCACTTCAGTGGGAGATGTCACCTCCAGGAGATTCTCTTCAAACTGACCCAGAATCCAGCCAGATTTGGAAACCTCTTCACCTGAGCACACAAGTTACCCGAGCTGTGAACTGCTCTCCCAAAACACACTAAATTGATGGATGAAGCATGACCTTTCTCTCCCTGCTCCCTGTAAGACTTATCTTGCTTTCCCTCTCTCACAGCACTGATGTAGCAGCAAATCATTCACATTTCTGACATCGTCTTCTAATTTATGTACAAAAATACAGCACATTAAATCCATATATATATTTTCAGAGTAAACAGTCATCTCTCCTCATCACTTCATAACTTTTGAAGCTAGACAAGCATTTTCAGTAATTGAGCCCTCTCTCAGGTTATTTTGGCAATCCATTTCCTTGTAATTCTGTTTTATGCTTGTATCTTTAATACTTAATCTCTAAAAAGCAGCTAATCAGTAAAAATAATTCCATGCAGGGAACAGTACTTAAACAAAAGTCTCAGGTGTTACATGCAATGCAATTCAACTCCCATAAGCATGAAGAAACATTTTTCCACCAGCTTCAGCGGGTATCGCATCGGGGCCATAAATCAGATGAAGATGCTCCATGCTAACGGTTATGTGGTGTGCTATGAACTGTTTCAGAACATAAAACAATGATGTAACTACTCTCATAAAACCAGTTTGCTCATGGTTTTACAGGACCTGAGTGTGTGTTTAACAATTTCAAGCCACAACAGTAGAAAAGAAAAACCTGCCAGCTATTAGTGACTTTACATTTTTGGCCTCGTAGGCCATAAATTAAATAGCCTCCCCTCACTAGATGTGCATCTCAGTCTCCAATTCCTTATACAGTGTGAGGAAAAAAGGGTCTATATATGGATTTAATTCCTATAGAAAACTTGGTCAAAGATGTTGGGTGATGTAAAGCTAAATATCAAGGGAATAACTGCCATCATCTGGCTGAGTTTGGTAAAATGGAGTTAATTTACACTTCTTTAGGGATTCACTGGTGTGTGAAATTAATCTAATTTAGATTGACCAGAAATTGAAAATGGAATGAAGGAGAAAAGCAATTAAAGACCTTTCCTAAATGCAAAAATAGTACTGCTTTAAGTGCAGCAATACAGAACCCTTCATGCTATTGCTACCACCCTTCCCGCTTGAGGAAGAAAATAGTAAGTCTGTATATCTACGTATCATCACTGTACCAGTATAACTTCATCCAAAGAAAACAGTGGTAGAACGTTTCTACCAGTATCTGTAAATAAATACATTTTCAAGTTAAAACAGTTCACTATTCTGCATACAGACCAGTCCTAGCAGATAAACATCTGCTGGAACGGCTCCGTGTAATTGATTGTACATGTGGCTCAACATTTACTTCAATGACTTTTAGCACCTTCATGTTATTGTTTCTGCGTTGTTCCAACAAGCAATGGCTAATGTAAGATGCAGACATTCACATACCGTATCCTTATGAATAACTGGTTCCCAGAGATGTGGCAGTGATAACATTGTCATCGTATGATTCAAAGTAGCTTGCTGTAGGTCACATATCAGAAGAGAGTCCCACCTGAAAACATAACAAATCCAGATAGTAAGTTCATCATATTCAGAGATTTACATCAAGCTCTGCTAATCCATTTTGTGTGTTTACACATGTTCCTCCCCTGCATTAACAGTGTCTGTGCTCTTCCCAAGCTTACAGAAAACACTTGTGATGGGTTTTCTGCTTGTTTGGTTTTGGGGTTTGTTTTTTTCGCTGTTCACAATGGCAAGCAACAGTGTGCTGCTGTAGCCAAACTGCTTTGGCCCACTGCTCCAGACCAGATTTCAGGCATGCTAGCAAAGCAATGAAAACAGAAGCTGTAAATGTAGAGTGGACAGATACGGAATTTCAGATTCCCCATTGTCAGGTCCCTGACAAGCACATAATTGCTCTCACCAGTGCACTGCCAGTTTGGCTCTACCTTTATCTTTTTTTTTCGTTCTTAAGATAGAAAATGGCTGGTTTAGAAGAAGACACAACACTGGAGCTCCCTCATGAACTATTCTCTTGAGATGAAGCAGTCTTAAGAAAGCATTTCTTTCCTATTGGTGACAACAATTACCTTATTTATAACCATTTGATCATTTCAAATTACTTGATGGGTGAGTCTGGTTTAAAATATTTTTTTTATGTATTGTAGGTAACCAATGCAGATATGGAAAATGAGCTTTTACTAGCAGCACTCATGGCAGCAAACACATACATTTTCCAATTTAAGAGATGAAAAAGCTTTTTCTTACTAAAACTAATGGTAAAATCACAACTGATTGAAACAAATGTAGGTTCAGGCAACATAAAAGTCTACAGCATTAAATAAAGAAAACTTGCTTGGACTGTGTATCCCCATAAATAAATGTTTGAAACAAGAATTAAGAAACTTTTGATTGTTAACTGTTTTGACTCATCCTACGATGCATGAGGATGTGGATAAAGCTATAAAACACAGTTATTGATACAAAAAGCGGGTTAATTGGGTTCTCTTCATTTGGAAAATGTGGATAATATAACTTATGGGACACTCAGAAATACAGCCACATACACACACAGAGTGATAAGAAGTCACATCAGAGATAAAGCAGGGCTCATATCTTTTTAAATCAAGTCTCCTCAAACAGAAGCTGCTCTTCCCCCTCTACAAGCTGCATCTCATCCTAGGGTAAGAGGTTTTCACGAGCGAAGTTTAGTAAATAACAAAGAATTTTAAAGAAATGATGGGCTTAGATTTTAGCCATAGTTTACATTTTTTAAGTTACTCTAATGTTTCTTTGACTCTTCACACCTCCAAAGAGGCTTGGCTCTTGCCTTTATTCACTGGCCAGCCACAACATCACACAGCTCACTAGCACCATGTACATCTTTCATTTGCTGCTACCTAAGCAAGTCAGTGTCTCCTATACTCTGTATTTGGTCTTCAATAACAAGCATAAAACCATGTAAAGATTAAGTTACCAAGAACATACTCCATGGTCCAAACCCCCAAAAAAATATTATTAGTAGAGTGCGCTTGCCATAGGTATGATGCTATTATGTATTATTTAATGTTTGCCTGCTCTGAAACAGTATAAATACGAGTTGGTGAACAGAATCAGTACAGAGCAGTGGACATATATATTTCAGTATACACATACTTAAATGTCAGGCACTGAGGTGAGCTGCTGAGTCACAGCATGGGATCCAGCAGCAGTGAGCAAGGGCAGAGAACTGACTGCCAACAGTGCCCAGAGGCAGTCCCGGCTGGCGGAAGGCACGATCTTCTGCCGTGCCCCACTGCTGGGATTTCAGCAGCGCTCCCCTTCATCGGGGAGAGCTCCGTCCCTCCTGGCTGGCAGGCAGGCAGGCAGGCAGCTCCTCTAGCTCTGCGCTGGGGGGTTCCTACGCTGCCCAGCTGCGGAGTAGCTGGCTGAGGCACCATCTCATTCATTCACCGGCCTCCACTCTGTAACCCCAGCAGTGGCTCCTTCCCTTTCACTCACAGCCACCTCTGCTCAAGGAACAGAGGGCTCACTGGGAAGCTCATGGAGGTCTGACACACGTGAATCCAGCTTGGGGTACTGGTAAGCAGGTGCACATGTTGGCTGACACAGGGAGGACCAAGCAAATGCACACTGGCAGGGCTGCACGGCTGGATGGGCTGGGGACACAGCGTCAGCTGAACTGGCTGCTGCAGGCACTCACAGTACAGCTGAAACACTGCAAAACTGGCAGCGCTTCTGACCTCAGAAACATGGGCTTCAGAGCATGAATGTGTGAAAACCACCCACCTGCCTGGGGAGCCCTACCAGAAAGCAACTCATTTTCAGAAATGCCAAAACATGACCAGGTATCTGCATTCCCAGATACACATAGGCACAAAAGAACAAGAGAGCATTATCTAGATTTGATAGACAGCTTTAACTTACAAAGTAGACTTAGAATTTTTAAGGAGCATACACCTAACACTTCACATCCAGGCTTGATGTTATAAAGGGCTTTCCCTAAAACAGCCATTTTCCTGAGTGTTAGATAAATCCATTCTATTGAACTGCTTAAATTCTACTTCCTAATAACTTCGTTTACTTACAAAAACAGTTTGTTCTCAACCCACTGAAGGCTTAAAAAGAATCCTCCCTCCCAGAGAAATCATCCTCCCTACTAAAGGATGTTGCTAAACATGGCCAGATGTCTTCAACAGGAAAATACAGTATGACATGCAACCCATTCTTTTTCTGCTTGCAGATTTATTTGGAGTCATTTGATCAATCTGTTCCTAATGACTGCACCTAATCATTTACCTTGCATCACTTCATTTACCTTTTGGAAAACTACCAGAACTTTTCAGGTGAATAATTTATTTAAACATTTTTCCTTTCTGTTTTTTTTTTTTTTTTGCTGCCTGTTAAGGGTACTCTTGGACAATACTCTGAAAGAGAAGTCCAAAATCACCACCTGAATGGAAATGAATGACTACAAAGTAGCCCCACTGTGAACAGAAATGTATCGCAACACATGGAACCAAGCGAAACATAGTGTTTCATGTCCAGTGAATCAGTTCAAACCTAATTTAGGATGGTAGCTGTCACCGGCTACCATTGGCTTCCTGCTGTTCAGTGTCCTGTAGGAAATGCGTTTGTAGTTCTCCATTTGATTCCCTTTTGCTTAGATCCCTTCGCTGAGCCTTGCTCCTTTTCTTTGGCCAGGTCAAAGCCATGGTTCAGATTCTCAAGGCCACAAGTCATGCCCCATTTTCTGAGCTTATTGCCTCTCCGCTCACAGTTGAGATAGAGGGATCTCTGAGACCATGTAGGAGAAAGACAAAACTGCTCTAAACAAACCACTTCTGGCAGAGCAGGAGGGACTAAAGAAAAGCTGTTAAGAGTCAACTGAACTACTTGTGAACCTGACAAGTTTCAAGATCTTTCACAAAGATCTTTCTGGCAGAGACTTCCTAGTGCCTTTCCTTCACTGAGAAACAAGCACCAAAGTCCCAAAAATACACTTAGAAATTGCAAGTCCTAAAAAAGCTTCTTTAAAGCAAAGGCAAAGTCTTTTCAGGTGAAGCAGAAGCATGGAAGCCGCTGTGAAATCTCAAAATGGAAATTATATGGGAGCTGTTTAAGTACATGGTTCTAGCAATTATGGAAATAGCTAGCGCTGACAGGAATACACTGGGGACGCAGCACTTAAAATCTTGGTGGAAGAAAGATTGGGAACTAAACATACAAATCAATATAGTCTCTACAGAAAGAGATAATGGTAAGAAAATATATACAGTTCTTGTCCAAACTGTTGATTTTCTATGGCTAGACAGTGGTAATCTCCGGTGCCATCAATTAAGACCTTTATTTTCACAAGCAATCTCTTAAGGAAATGTAAACATTAGGCATAGTTAGAAAAATCAGTGGAAGCCGAAACATAATTTTTGCTGCTAACTTACATGCAAGTAAGTGTGCCCTCACTTCCCAAAACTGAGTCTATCAGTCTTAAGACAATATTAAAACTGTATTTATACATACTGAACTATAGATAAGTTACTCCCTCACCCCAAAGAACTCCTTCCTTACAACAAAATACAGCACTGAAGAAGCAAATATGCAAGCTTTTGCATTATAAATATTCATATTAATGCACACAGCAAATTCACACGAAGAGAACTGAAGAGGCCTTAAAATGTGGGTATTTAGAAAGTGCCTATAAAACCACTTCTGTGCTCTAGGACTTGTCAGGGTTTTGGCAATTCTTTCTCCACCTTCAGTAAATACTATTTGCTCATTTGAAAAATGAATAATGACTTATAACAGACAGAGTGTCTAAACCAAATGCTTAGATTGATTACATACATGCATTGAATTGTTTACTAAAATCAGGTCTAAATATCAAGCCACAAAACCTCCCCAGATACATATATTTTATTATGAATTTTTTAAAAACTATAGATTCTGATTTCAAAAAAATATACCTGTGAATAACCTTTCAGAAAGCATATTTCAAAATAAAAGAAAAAATGTAATTAATGATCTGAAAAAACTTTCATGTCAACAAATTTCAGGAATTAAGAAAAAAATTATAGTCTCAAGTCTTACTTTCCTGGTATCTACGGATGCATTTCAGCATTATTTCAAAAAAGGTGAGAAAGCTGGTATTTAGTTCTCTCTGACATCAGAAGCTCCATGTTAAGTTCTCTCTGACATCAGAAGGTCCATTACAGACATGACAGTACTTGTATGGTTTACCATGCAACACAAAAAATGGATGGATAAATCAACCGCCTGTAAAATATGTCAGACTGACATCCACGCAGATTGAAGACCTCTTCTCCATACAGAACAATCACGGTGCATGACAACGATACAAGCTTCTTCTCAAACCACGTCTCCCCATACACTCCAGCTATACTCTGGAAGGAGCAAGAGCAGCAGTTTCTCGGTAACCGGGAATTACTTCACTGACAATGGCAATTCAGTTCTGCACTTGCAATGTCTGAACACACATCAACAAGTAGGGGGGGGAGCGGGAGGAGAATGAGAGAAAGAAAATGAAGCTGCAAACAGGGGGTAAACTGCAGAAGGAGGTTCCACAGTGATGCACACTGATGTGCCATCCGATGGCATCAGGGGAATTAGAAACAGCAGATCAGAGGCACTCCCTGATACAAAGCTGCACAGAAGGGATGAGGGACATGACAGAGCTGTACAAAAAATAATGCATGAAAATCCCCAGAAGAACAGTATTTTTTCTTTTACTTTTTTTGATAATCTGCTCAGATGGTATTTAAAATAATAAAAAAAAAAATACTCATTGGATTCTCTCTAGCATGATACACTCCACCAGCACTACTTAATTAATCGAGTGTATTGTTCTTTTCTACAGTAGGATTTGCTTTGACCTTTCTCTTTGACTATTTCTTTTAAATTCTGCCCCTCTTTTTCATTAATATTAGCGATCACAAAATATATCAAGAGTGACAGGCAGTAAACATTACTGGAGGCTGTTGCACTTGGACTGTGATGTGGATGGTCATCCGGAGGCGGGTGTTTGAGCTCCGAGTTAGAAGGTCACTCAAATACCCGTTCCTCCAAATATCAACACTTTTGGAAAAAAACCTCCAAGATCAAGATCTAACACCAAGAGTATTTCACAGCAATTTCTATTCCTATTCCAGCCACAGTAATGACACTTTCATTTCAGAGAACAAAAGCCATTAAACAGACTATATTATGAAAGGCAACAGTAGATGCCGGGGCTATGAAAGCTTGGGGAAAAACACCCTGTTCTCTAACACTGCAAGTACAGGTGAGAGACACGCAGAAGATGACAGAGAGTCTGAAAAAGCACAGAGATCTGATAACTAATCAGAGACAGAAACCCATCCGAGAGTCACAACTATCTTTGCAGGCTCTGAAAGACAGAATTAAATTGACTTAGTACTATATTCAAAAATTAATTTAATTAGCTGCCATTAAGCAGGATAAGTATGCAGTACCATGTTGCTCTGACAAGCTGTCTCCAGAAGGGTAAGTGGAAGGTAAAATCTTACTTTTCAGGATGAGATTACGGCTGTGCACTGAGACAGAAGGCAATGGCATGTCTGCTGAGGGCTGCTTAAAGTTAGTGCTGGACATTTCATCTCACACTATAAAAGGATGGTACGTGATAGATGAGCCACAAGTGCGAGTTTCAGATTCTGCACATTTATTCATATGGCTGTGCAACTTCATCTCTTTCTGGTGTTGCCACTTACGTGAAGATGACAGCCTCAGTATAACCTCTGCCAGGAGTTTTTTCTCCATTTTCTCTTAGTCAGAGCTGTCCCTGAAAGGACTAGAATACCCTCGGTGCAATTTATTTATTTTTGTTTTTAAGAGAGCATATCGGTCCTTAGCTGGAAAAACAAGGTCTGTGCAGGAGGTGGTTTCTATGCTAATCTGGCAGGCTGCCAGATCTGCTGGCTGCTGCGCACCTATCGTGTTTTATGGGGTTACCCGTGGCACCTCTGCTCTGCTCCCAGCATCTACCAAAACTTCTGCCTTCTCTACATAGCATACAATCTACACATCACAGTGCAGCCTGCAAGCAGAGTGGCAGTGGTTGACAGAGAATAAAGTAGACTCAAACTATGGCCACAGTCTACAAGCAGATAGTGACAACTGAAGAATCGATGGTAAAACACAAAGGAAATCCAAACTAAGTGTTCCCCTGAGGAAGACTTGGAGGAAATAGAATAACACATTTCAAAGCAAGAGTCCCATGCATATGAGACTTCACAAGCCTCACCTTCTCATGCCTCCTTCTATTCAACGATAAATACAGTAGTGAGGAAAGGCATCTCACTGTCAGTGCTAGAAATTCTGCTTATTTGCAAAGCAGGCACTTGCATCCCAGGCTGTGATCAGGAAGCTATTGCTCACATCACTTATATTAATATATATCTCAGCCCTGTCACACCAGAACCAAGCCAGATTTACCAGGCAAGACAAAGTAGCTTTCACCATTCCATCAGCAAGTCATTAGGGAGGTGTTCCTCCATGACAGGACACAACTGCACAGTAATATAAGCTCTCAATTTAGGCTGGCAATGTCCTTCTTCCTGCCACGACTCCTCTCACCGGGACTGTCTTTAGGCTGCATGACCTTGTGTAGCAGTTCATAGATTTTAAGAGCAAGCACAACACACCATGTGCCCTTCTCTGGCACTACATTAATCATCCTACTTTAATGACTTCTACTGATAAACCACTCTGCGTACCTAACCATCCTTCCCAGTGGCTGCACCTAAAGTAATAAATCATATATGCCCTTTCCCATACTCTGCCACTCTGTAACCCTCTAGCAGAGACAAAGCCACTGAGAACAGCAGCTGGCAATTAGGGGTGAAAACCTGCAGGGATCAAGAGATGCCAGTTTTACTAGCCATTTGATGGGTGGCCTTGAATCTCTCAGTCTATGTATTCTCATACTTACAGAGAATAACTGCATTTCTTTTCAGCTACACTGAGAACCACAGATACTAGATACTACTTATTACTGGTATGTATCTACACCACCTATTACTATATATAACTACAGGTAAGAACTGCCTTAGACTAAACAAACAGCTACAAACAGAGAACATACGATTTTATAGTATTAATTCTTAATTATTTCACTCTTCCAGGAAACTCAGGTCCACAGCTGAGCACGAATAAAGACACAAGATCTCTATGATAAGAAAAGCAAAACAATGGCCTGACATGACCTAACGAAAGCACAGGATACTACCCCCCCAGGGTAGAAATCTCCTTATTCCAACACTTCCTTTCAAGTGCTCCCAATATGTTACTAGACAAAGAAACAAGAAATTCACTTTTGCAAGGCAGTAACATTTTTTAAAATAGCAGCATCTGACATTATTCCATAAATCTTTCCCAAAATCAATGTGCTTTATATCAGAAGGGACCTTTAAACTCCAGAACAAAACAAATTTAGGTTTGAATTACAACATAAAGATACATGCAATAAACTTTTAAGTATGTCAAAAGCTTCACTGAAAAAAGGTTTGCTGAAGGTTTAACATGGAGCTAAAAGGCTCACATGGCGTTGCAAGATTGACTTCTGTGCTGCTAAGCAATGTATGGTGCTGAGAGTTCCATCAACTCATAGGGCTTGAGAAACAGGCTGAGCTCTTAGCTGCCACAGATTTCCTATCTGACCATGAAGGGCATCTCACCATCTGCCTCTGTTTTTGACCCCTGTGATAACATTTTTTTCCTCTGTTCATCTTTATCTATCAAATACTTACACTGCAAGTTCAATGTGTCTGAAGACTTAAAGACAAGGAGGCCTACATCTTCACTGAAACCTTTAGATGTTACCACAAGGAAAATAAGTCACCATAATAAAAAATCATGTATATCACACAAATCCACCATTTTATCATTTTCACACAGCTTCCTATCCGGAAAGTATTCTTAAAGGAATAAACTCTGCCTTCCTCCCAAGATCTCTTTTGTAGCCTTGTTTCCTATGTAAAAAAAACCTGCAATCACACACTGTGTGTAATGTCACGCCTGTGTCTGTCTGTCTTCCCCTAATAACTTCTCTACAGACATTTAACAAAGAGGTAGCAATCTGAAAATTACTCAGTTGGAAGAAGTTCCTTCTGATTCCAGCTTGTGCTCAGACAAGAGACAGACTGCCAGCATCCACACTAAAGGAAAAATCTTCCACGTTGACTCATAAGACAACACAGGATCTGCAGATAAAATAGATGTACAGAGATGCAAAACTGCTGAAATCTGAAGTTCACAACTACAGGTGCACCTGTATGGCTGAATAAAAAGTGAGGAAAAAAAGCAAGTTTGAGCACTGCAGCACACTGCTCAATAGCTCACCTCCTGTGTGTTTTCGAACCACTCCAACCACCCCCTCACAAGCCAAGCGTGCTGTCAGGAGGGCTGCTGTAGCAGCAAGGATGTGACCAAGCCAGTACGACCTGGCTATCAGTTCAAGGGTCAGTCCTTCACCTCCTTTTATACAGCAGCCCAAACACAGCAGGGACTGCATCCAAAAGACAGGCACTTACAGGAAGCTGGGGTTCATGATTTCTGCTGCATACGGAAAAATCTGAGGCATTTTCTAGGGCATCTCGTGGGGGCAGTACTGAAGCAGAAAACCAGGGGATGAGAAGGTTCTCAAATACACACATGTACCATTGCCTCACTAACCTTCCATCCTACCACTCTTCTACCTTTGACCTGAATTTGAATGTTGGTGCCGTAAGTCAAGATGTATAAAAGCACCAGCTGGGCGATATCCCCGCTAGAACTGTTTCTGGAGTTGAGCTTCGCTGCCCAGTGCACAGCTGCTCCAGACTGAGTGCCCAGCCCCCAACCCCCACCCCCCCCATGGCCCCTGCCTGCTTTCATGTCCCTCCACACTGGGCACTCCCAAATAGTCTCCTCTGAGTCTCGTATTATTGCGACAAAAATCTGCTACTGCAGACATGGGTTTGTTCCTTACACATCCTAAACCCAGTACTCATTACACATTTAAAAACAGTAACCTGTGCATAATTCTAAATTTTGAACCTTTACATTCAGGGGACAAATCAATAAAGAGCACATGCAGTTTATTTCACAGAAGTATGCATCACCCAGAAAGAGCTGTGAAAACACTCACTGCTTTACAGTTCTCTACCCAAAAATGTTCAAGACTGAAATTCAGTAACAGAAAGGTCTGTGACTTTGAAAGTGTCAGTTAAATAGTGGACAACACACTACTGTACCAGAACTCCACAGGTATATTCATTATACCTTCCTTTTAGTGGTCTGCCTTAAGTCCTTTTCACCCACTGTTTCCACCAACACTTTATCTCGAGGTCTTCCACATCCCAGCAGCGTCACAACAGGAGTCTTACCAACTGCTTGTCTAAAACTGAACTACTCCTCCTTAATGTCCTGACAAAGGAAACCAGCGTTGCCCCCTGACCCAAACCTTCAAATTCAGGAGCTAATTATTCCCTCGCTGAAGTCTGAAATCTGTCAGTCATTCCCTGTGTGATATCCCCTTGCCCAAATCTTGTCCTCAAAATCTTTCTGTATCAGGAGAAACCTTCCATATCAGGACTTCCCTCTGAGTCATCACCTCCATTACCCAATCTCAGAAAGAAACACCTGTAAAATTGGGAATCTGTGAACAGACATCAATGGGATCCTCTTGGGCCACGCACACTAATCTGTTATGGAACAGCTCCTGCCAAACGCTTCCACAGCAGGGACCTGCAGTTTCCAAGGGGATGGTTTCAAGATTCAAGTGAATCTTTGGAAATACTAAATTGTTGAAGGGAAAGCAGTAAGGGTTTAGGTAGTGGCAACTGAAATCCTGGTAAAATGAGCTGTTTAGCAGATCATTAACCGCATGTGGTGAAGGCTTTCGCTTTCTTCATACTGGGGAACAAATGAGTAAGACTGGTCAACTGCTAGCAGACACTGCTCTAATACTGAGCATGAAACTTTACAGAGGGTTGATAAGAAACACAGACAGGTGTCAGCACTGAATTTCCCATGAACAGAGGTCTGTGGCCTAGCTATCCAACCATCATGGGACGAGAAGTTTGAGTTTGTGACCTGTATCTCACTGGGAAAAGGCTACAAAGTTCCCATTGCCAGAGTGTCTCCCATGGAGTTTTCCAGGCATGACGCAGTGCAGTATTTGAATAATCCTGAAGCCCTCAATTAGAAGGCATTGCTTTGAAAATGGTGGGAGAAAAGCCAGGATGCTGTAACAGATGTAAATACACACACAGAGGACACCCCTGAGTAGACATTACAGTTGCAAAGAAAAGGTTGTAAACCTGAAACAACACAATATTGTCTCTCCAGTTCTGTCGCTATTGGCTGTTTCACCAAAATGTAACAACAAACCAAAAAAAATATAAACAAGACAGATGAACTTTGCTGCCCTGTGGAAAAGCAGTGTATCTGCCAAGGAGTATGCTTGTGCTACTGCCACTGCAACACAGAAAAGTGGGATCAGCAGCAGGTGAATTACAACCAGCAGCACTGGAATTACTACCTTATTTTGCTGTAAAAATTAAAAGAAAAATTGCTGTATTTTGTTACACATCACAGATTATATTAAAACACATATAGACATTAATGATACCTCAAACATACTATCTGTATAATGAAAAATGTGACAAAACAACTTTTAATTTATTACTTATTCCCACATTTGATAAGAAAAAAAACATTGTATCAATTTATTTTATACTACCAAAAGCATCTTATTTGAAACCAGTAATTTCTTTCCACTACCCTTTTGTAGCATTCTGCTTCTACTTTTGCACTCAGAGTTTCATCTGTTAGTGGGAGGAAAAAGATTTGAGCAGCTAGAAGTAAGTGCAACTACAAGAAATGTAGTTGAAAGACAGATGACAGCAGGATGGAACACGTAATCAGAATATTTTAGAAGTCTAAAATTTTTCTTTCTATTGATATAATATGGACAACAGATGGGTTTTTAAATGCAGCTCTTGGTACAACTTTGCATGTGAGAAGGAAAATAATTTGGAGTTCACGGGAACAGGAGCAGATTGTTCTGTGGATCCAGTTGGTGTCATTCTACAGCCTTAAACTCTCCTGCAAAATACTGTAAGCAGAACAGCAGGAGTCCCAAAATTCCCCACGCTGGCTCCAGCTCAATAAGTCATTTCTATTCACAAAATACATAAGCATAAACCTAACTTCAGGAGCACATGTAGGACACAGTAATTTCACTATGACTTAGGAATCTGCCCAAAATTAAAGTTTCACTTAGGAATTTTGCTAATCAAGCACCGGATACATCTGGCAGGTATTCAAGGCCTTCACTTTTCACTCGGTCTCTACATTACATTTTCTACCTGCCATCGCATTTTCTTTGTTTGCTAAGCAATGTGCTCACCAGTCTGGCCAAGATGGGCCTAGCTGCATGTAGGAGGTACCCAAGCAGCAAAGGACACGACAAGCAGAAAGGACTGCAAACACGCAGGACACCCTTCTGAGTAGGCCACAAGCATCACAGACAACACAGAGAAATACAAGACAAGCAGTATCAAAAGCATTAAGTTTAATCGCTTTAACTACTTGAACTCTTCCTGTTTAAGTCTTAAACTAGGAAACAGGGGGGAAAAGACCAGTGGGGGAGTGAAGACAAGGCTGCTCACGGTCTGCCTTCTCTTGCCGGTGAGGTTCAGCCCTGACCACCGCAACCTGGGCAGGGCACCACGGTCCTGCCGCACGGCACGCTCCCAGCCACCAGACCACGGCTGTGAAAGACTACCAGCTCTGCGCACATAGCAATGATGATTAACATTTTCTTCAGAAATGCCTGTTAGTGAAAAGTGCGTGTTGCTAACGAGTGGGTGTGGTAAAGGTTGCACGTAGTATAAAACCAGCCCCATCCGCAGGTCTCCTCAACACTCCCACCACCACCTCCCATTCCCCCACAGACATTTACAGAGCTCAGTCACAACATCCCGGATCAGGAGGAAAAAAGAGCAACTACGCAACATCACCTGGCATAAATTGTGGGGACTTTTGGGCTGCCAGTGACAGCGAGCTGATTCACACCTCCCAAAGGTTTAGCGCAGGTGAGGCCAAGTGTCCCTGCAGGCACTCTGCTGGTTTAGGAAGCACTCGTGTCCCTTGTAGACCCCAAAACATTTTGTAGTGCTCCCAGCAGCTGTCTTAAGCCTTCGCTTTGGCAGTTACCCTTTGAACTGCCCGGGTACTTCAAAACACAACTTTCACAGTTGCACACAGCTTTACTCTTAAAACTGGCAGGTTCTGCATGTACCCACTCAACAGAAGTACCTCTTCCCTCTGCTCTGCAAAGCTGGTACTCACTCTAACACTCACTGCAATACAATGTCAATTGTAAAAAAAAATGTACAGATTTCCACCTTGAATTTTACCAGTTTGTTTGGGAAAAAAATTAACTCTTTTTCTAAACACAGCATTCAACGATTGGATCCAGGTCTATGCATTCTGCCCTTCGCTAATGCCTTAGCTGCTGACTGTACCTTAGCCAGGCTATTTTCGTTCTTTAGGAGACAGAACTGGACTCCAAAGCAGCGTGTACCCTGACTTCTGCAATGACCTGTATGACCTTTAACAGCATAAATACTATGAGCAGACGTGGTCATAGTAAATAGCACAACAACTGATCACTCTGAGAGTGGGCACTTAAAAACAGATACACAAACGAAAAAAAAAAATAAGGTTCAAATCCCACAGTTTTAGCACAAAACTCCTATTGGCTCCCTATGGACTGACAGCAGAACACAGCATCTGTCTACAGGATATCTCCATAAAATAAGGAAGTGGAACTGACATAAAGAGAATACTGCACAATAATGGTATTTTTATGCCTAAGTCATATTTATGAATATAATTCACATGAAAATCAGTAAGGTGTTGTGAATCTTACCCTAAACTCATGAACTGTGCAGCAGAACCAGGAATTGAACCTATGGGTATTAAGTTCCCGCCTAGCCTACTAGTCACTAGACCGTATTTCCTTAGGTAGAGAATTAAGTAAATATATCAAGTCAGCTGCGTACTGTTGAGCTTGTGTGACCACACATCACAGACAGTAAAATACGTCACCATAAATGACCTACTCCATACATATGACACTTCTAGTTTCGATGCAAAGTGTTCAAGTTCCAAGTGCAAACGCATGCAGTAAAAGCGGTTTTACAGGTGAAATAAAATATACATTGAAGCATGGAGTGTTATTCCAGTTTTCAAAGTATCTTTGAAAAATGGTTACACAAAATTGTCATTACCATTTTGAATCCACAAGAATGACACATCAGCGGAAACGAAAAAAATTTCTTTCTCACTAATGAAACCAGGCACCTTACTGCAGCACACTTGCAAGCAAAATGGACTTGCTGCAGAAGGAACTGAACTGGCATGACCACAACAAAGGATTTTAATCTACAAGCGCTGCACCGTGGAAAGCAACTGCTTGAGCAAGCATGCTCCATGCAGATAAACCAAATCTTTCATGCCGCACTTAGAAAAACAAATTCCATTCACAAAGCAGTCTCGCTCCAGACATCTCCAAAGTTTGGGAAGGTTCAAAGCCAGGGTCAGCTGAGGTAAAGAAAGACAGCACACACATTTTTGGATGGTGAAACAAGTTCTCTGCAATACAGAAGGGTGTTGTATGGTATTGGTGCTTCCAAAAAAACGTACCATGGCAACACTGCTACGGTGTTGAATTCACCTTGGTAAGACTGGCAGCGCATTCAACCCACCCCACCACTAGTCTTGTCTACAATAACACAAAAGCTTTTACTTCTCATGCCCGCAAACAGCAGAGCCACCATGACTCATGATCCGTTGCTCCCAAAGCAACGGCACGTTCACAGGGGACAGGCTGTGGGGTAGCACGACTGCAGCAAGCACAGCTACAGGGAAACACTCTCAAATCCATTCCTGTGACAAGAAGCCAAGACCATGTAACCCACTCAGGTTATGCATTATACGAACTTCAGTATTACCTAGAGGCTGATTTCACACACACAATGACTTTGGGGAGGCTACAAAATGTGTTTCAGCAACACAACCTGGAGAAAGCATGGCCACTGCGCAGCTCTAAAGATTATACCTACACATAGTGTAACCAGAGTTGAGAAAGTAAGCCTGCAATAATGAGAAGATTTTATTAAAACTCTCCCATCTTAATCTATTCAGACTAAAATTTTGGTTTTATTAGCCTAACTGTACACTATGTTTTTTTCTTGAAAAAATGCTTCAATCTGCTAAGAGAAGTCTTCTCGCAGATGGACTGGTAATGAAATACAAACAGAACATTAAATATGAAAAATAATGCACAGCATATTTTTCTCCTTTACTTATTTAATCTTAATTTGCACCTAGTCATTTTCACGCTGAGCATCTTATGTAGTTAAATAATTAGTGTAAATTAAATTACACCTTTTTTTAAGTGGCAGAAATGGTGAATCTGAGTTGGTAATTATTTCAAGTTTTGCTGCAATATGGGAACAACTCAATAACCTGAAGACACTTAAGGATTTGAACAACAAGACACATGGGCTTTTAACAAATCAAGGAGGACGTAATAATTGTGTATAGCAACCTGCAGGGCAAGAATCCCTCTCTGCAGAGCCTTATGACCAGGACTACTAACCTCTGAAGATCTATTCAAGGACCTCAGGATGTGAGAGTTTACTCCTGGCCAAGCCATCACCTGTACACACACAGATACATCCCCTTCCTGCCCGTGCATCAGTGCCACTCGTGGCAATTACTGTCTTTCATCTGGCAGCCACATACTTGCCCTACTCTGCTCACTCAGATCACGCTTATTTCAACAGAAATTCCACCAGAAATAAAGGCCAGCCCATGATGGCGAGCAACCCTCGCTACTCACAGGCACCGAGCCCAGCTGAGCCCAGCTGTGCCCACCTGCCATGGCTCCAGCCTGTGCTCACACAGCCACAGCTCACACCCTGGCAGCCCCCAGGACACCCCTGTTCACACCCCAGCAAAGGTGCACAGGCTTTCACCGTAACACAACGCATCAGGCAGCCACAACCCCCCCTTGCAGCTATGCCCATCTCACAGGCTCTACAGAAACGTGGGGTGAACACTCCCCATGGGCCCCACAGTGCTCCCACCTACCCCTGACCTTACAAGTCTCAGCTCTTAACAAAACCACAAGGACTTCTCATCCAAAAGAGTAAGGGAAATTCAAGTAAAGTACACTCAAACCCTCCTAAATAACCACATCAGAAAATTGAGCCCATGCTAGTATTGATAGTGTGCACAAATATTTCAACGATTTTATGACGTCCTTACATAACATTCATCTGCACTAAGAAAATTATGGAGTTGCAGAAAGAACATAACTATTAGTTAGCCAAAAACCACTACAGAGTCTGAAGTAAAGAGTACTGGAGATGATACAAATACAAGCATTTGTTGAACCCTGTATTTGGTTATCATCATGCAGATTCAGGAAAAGATCTTTCTCCACCTACAAGACCTTGGTGTCCTCACATGCCACTATGTAGACCCCCAGCTCCAAGCTTCTGCAGCTATACCAGTAACACATGACGACACAGAACTAACTCAATCCAGTATAATAAATGAAAATTCTCCTGAACACTGAAATTTCTTGTAAGTTTTCATAAAAAAGCAAGTTCCTTCTGAAGGATGTTGCATGGACAGTCCAAAAGAAATCCTGCATTTGTTTGGAAAATAAGGACATACTGAGAGCAACACTGTCTACTTCCTTACAGTGCCTTTTTGACATCCCTTGGCCATGACCTGAATGGCCTCGTGTGAGAAAATACATGTTTCCATCTGTGCTTGCTCATCTCCTCCTCTCCATGCTGCTATCAGAAACGGTGCTATAGCTACAGAAGCAGCTTACAGATGTAACTGTTTCTCATTATAACATCTCAGCTGTTGTCTGTACCAATGCATAATCTGCCACTGTGCACATATGGTAGTATATAAGAGATGACCATAAATATCAGCACTCATTTTTGAATATTTGTTGTTGGTAACAATAAAATCTCAAAATACAGCAGTTAATAGCCCTACGCCACAGACTACAGCTATTGAATTTATGCATGAAGGAAGGAAGAATACAGACTTTATTTGGTCAAAACGAGAGTGAGTAGGACAGTCTGAAGGGAAATTCAGGAGCAGTTTAAACCGTTTCTTTCCAAGAAGTCATTATTCCCACTCCTTTCCTAAAGACCTGTTATCCTCACACTTCTATTTCCTAACATTATTTAATATTTGTATCCATGCCACTAAAGCAAAAAGTCATCCCAGGATTAACAACTCTGCATGACTTTGAAGATCAGGACTGAATAACAGCAATGAAAATTCTCAAGGAAATATTATTAAAGGAAGATTTAACTTAAAATCAATTGCTTTTATTCTAATGCATTCATATAATCACTTGCTTCCCCTTTCCATAAGCTGGCTGTAAAATCTCTTGAGACAGAGGACTATTGTATTGTATACATGCCTAATGACCCTATAGGGGCACATTTAGAAGAAGAGATTTACATGACACTTTACAGGGGCAATCACAGCTCATCAAGTTATTCTCTTTTATATGTGAAGTCAGTCCCATTTAAGAGAATTTTCCCATTTATTATTCTACAGTGCTTTTTCAAAGGGAAAACAACAGGGGGGGGGGGGTGGGGGGGGGGGGTGAGGAGTGAGGGGTGGAATTTGGCATGCATATATACAAAATCCTCCAAGGACTGCACATGCCTGAGCAAATTCACTCTTCTGTCTGTTAAACATTCCCAACCCAAGACTTTAAGACACATCCTCATAATGAATAGCTAGACCTTGTCTGTATGGCTGAGAGTATCGACACACAGTATTTATTTCAAAACCCAGTCATATCCTATTCCTCAAAAGGTTGAGTGCCATTATTTCTTTGCCTATCTTGCTTTTCCCTGCATACAAGCATCTTACCAGGCACGATTCACATTACATAACTCCAGCTTGTTAAAAACAACAGTTATTTAGCTAGGTAGTGTGATAGATTAATGAAGTAAATCCAGAACTTGCTTCTTACAGAACACAGTCAAAAGCTGCTCCCCTGATAATATGCCTATGCAACATTAAACAAACGAATAAGCAACTGCACCAGCACTGTTTACATTCAAAGTTAATTAAATCTTTCAAATTCAGGATACTGTACTCTAGACTACTCAGTGCTTTTTCTCATGCCACAAGATGCAAAATCCCTAGTGCATATGCATTTTGAGAGTGACCCGCCCCCCCCAAACCATTAGAGAATTACAGTTGAATATTGAATCAATTTCACTTGCAAGAACGCAATATTGCTTTAATGTTTTGGATGACTTTGATGAGACGAAATTCTCCTCGAGTTAGCTGCAAAATGCTCGTGTTTCTCAAATAACCGTTCTTACTCATGCCCCTGTTTTGGTTACGAAGTGTAAAAGCAGCAACCGGAGAGGGTTAAACAGGTTTCCTGTCAATGCTCTCTGCAAGAAGCAAGATTCTGTATTACAGCAAAGCAAAGCAATCTGTTCAGGCCCTGTATATTCAGCATTATTCAGCACTATTGGGACCACATTCCAGGATCCCTCAATGCCCACCTGACAGTGTGTCCTCTATATTATGCAAGTGATGTGGTCTCCCCAAGGCAAATCATCACCTGACCATCCTGGTCTTTGCAGCTGAGCTGTATCCAGTGACATGCTCCCTGGAGCAAGCCATTGCCACATAACTGTATTCTCTTCTCAGTCACTTCTCCAGGTGGAAAAAAAAACCCATAAAAATCAAAATGCTCATATTTCTAGCATCACCACCACAGCAGAGCAATACAGAGGCGACTGGCTGCCCCGGAGAGGAGGCAGCAGCAATGGGGGCCCTGTGCGAGCACCGGCTGGCTGCCGAGCCCAGACCTGAAACTAGGTCTCAGCCCGCTTGACTGCAGGGGAAGGGAGAGAAAAAAAAAAATAAAAAAAAAAAATAAATAAAAAAGGCAGCACTTTCTCAGAGCAGGAAGAAGGGGAGGCCATGAGCGTTTCCTGTTGTGCAGCTGAAACAAGCAAAGACGTCATTACATTTACACTCCCTCAGGGTGTCAGCAGATTGAGGGCCAAAGTTCAGTCATTTCCAATGCACTGCAAGGAGGGAGGTTTTGGAGGAGAAACCAGCAGTGGCTTTATTGCTAACAGCGTTCTCTGCACTTGCATAGCAAAACAGCTAAGCAGCGTGTTACCAGGCTCAGCTGCAAAGGATTGTATGTGACTAGAAACAACATTTGCTCAGGAGCCATGCTGCTCTTGTTTTTCTTCTACAGCTTGTGTAAGAATATCACTACAATATAGAAATGCACAAAGCTCTCGCTACAGCCTATACTTCTCCAAGCATCTGGAAATCAAGTCTCACATATTTTTGGATCCCATTGAGTAGAACATGTTTTGTGAACGCATCTGGGGCACAAGCGGAGTGTAAAACTACAGGATTCCCTTGTCAGATATGGCTGACAATCCAGCAAAGCGAATACAGATGCTTCTTTCCAATTTCGTCCCTGCCTTTCTGAAGCAGATAAGGGCCCAGCTCAAGGAAAAAAGTAAAGTGGCAGTGGGAGTTCAGCATTTTGTCCATCTGACTCTAAGTAAATCATCAGTATATTTACCTGGCAAGTGTAGGGAGAAACTGGATTGCCACTCTACCCACCATGCTACCTTCTTGTATGCAGGACTCATAATAAATTGTATATTTCATGGGACATATGCAACACCACCGGCTTGCCAAAACTGCTCATTTTACTAAAAGAAGGTCAAAGATAGTATTTTTAATTATTTATAAACTAAACATTTTGGATATACTTTTAAAAACATGAACTAGTTTTGTTGTTTTCTACCCTTTCTTTTAGAGGTAAATTTTTCAAAGACAGCTTATCTTGAAGATTCACTGCCCAGTTACCATGAAGATACCTCTACTGCCTCTTGTTCTGACATTAGCTTGAAGACTTAATCCTGAAGGTTGTCAGTCTGGCACTAATCATTAGGACTCTTCAATATTAGAAAAGCAGACAAATGAGTCTTTGGTGTTGGCAACAATTTGCAGTACACAATACATAATCTGCGGGAGAAAACCAGATTCTAACTCTGCACCAAACTGAAGAAGCATTAACTTTACCAAAGACAGTTTGGATTGGCTCAATCGGAGTAAAGCAATCAGAATCTGCTTTTTAAAAACGTGGGCGCTGGATCAGAATCCAGCCCATATGATACACAGTGATGGGTGTAGGCCGTGACAGTCTGAGGGAAAGAAAGTAGGAACAAAACCTTCAGAGTACTCTAAGAACGCTTCCATTGTGCGCAGCATCCTAAACAGCACGTAAGCAAGCCATTCAGTTTTCTGAAATGTGACCATGAAGTACTACACCCATACAGAATAAGCTTGGTCAATTATTTTTAGCACCAGACCTTAAAACTAAAGAAATGCACCCACAATTTGTACTTTTGACTGTACTGAGACAATTACCACATGGCACAACCATAGCATGCAGCCCAGATATGCAACCATTCAGCACCAGCACAGAGTATTGCAGCAGACATTTTTCATACATATATGGCTGCCTATTGCAATACAGTGCCTGTTAAAGAACAGAGAATATAAGGGACAGCAGTGTTTTCACACACCCATCCATGTCCTGAGAATTAATCTTCAAGTAGTTACATCTTACTGTTCTGTTAGTTGAAGATCAGTATTAAACCATCTCTGCCATGGTTTGAGGTGAGAAAGTATGTTCTCTGCAGTATGCTTTGCATCCAAATATGACCTCAATATGTTTAAAAGAGCTGTATCTGTTGTGTTGGTTTTATTCATTTAAAGTTCAAAATTTAAAGCAAAGGGACAGATGCAAACTGAACTGGCCTCACTGTCAGTACCCTTGGTATGCTGATGAAAACACGTGCTTTTCCACTCCAAAACAGAAGCTGGTTAAGTACAAATACATATGGAACACAACTCTTACACGCTAAAAGCTGGCTACCTACAAAATATTTAACACCTTTACAGATTCCCACAAACTCAGTTACACTTTTACCCTTTACAACTCATCTGTGCAATACTTACAACAAAGCCTCTGTATCATATCACTTGGGAATCTAAACTACATACAAGATTTTTATAATTCTTTCACTTCCATTTGAAGGAACATTTGAGAAATGTAAGTGGAAAAGCCATTATCTTGAGATTTTTTGTTGAACTGTCTCATCATTAAGGGAAGTCTCTCAAGAAATCCTATGAACAGATAATTAAAATATCCTGTGACACTTTTATGGGGAAAATAAGGCAAATAAAGACTACAAGGTCCAAGCTGCCAAACACCTGATAACAGGTAATTATTTATCTTCAAAATATATGTGGCAGAAAACAGAAGGGGGAAGGGGGCTTCTTTTTCACCATAAACCTAGTATCCAGCCTAAATGCAACAGTACACAAGAAGCAGCCTGAAAGACTGCCCACCACTGAAGGACACAATCCAACCACCAGTAAAGTCACAGCAATCAGAAATTCCTGAAGTGTTCTCCATCATCTGCCTTCTCATCTACCACACTCTGCTGCCCTGTTCTGTGCTCTCCTGCCCCCGGAGGGCTCTGCCTTCAGCACTGGTCTCCCTCCACGTACCTCAGGGGGTCTCCAAACATAAGGATGCACAACCTCCTGTTCAGAAGCTACTGGAAAAATGCCATGTTGCAAAGAAAAAAACACTACTACGATTATGTAGTAAGGATCGGGTTTAAGATGAAAACATAAACCTTCAATTTCAAATGGGATGATCCCATATATTGCAGATGTACGTGAGTGTCTGTATAGTGTGAGAGTATATAGGCATGTATGGTGTATGTATGCATATGTACATACATGCACTCGTGTATGTGCATGTGTATGTAAGATAATGTATATGTTTGTATATATAATTATATGTATACACACACAAAATAGAAGTTAATATATGAAAGTGATTCGGCTAAGTGGAACCAAAACACGGTGATTTTAACTATCTTTTGTAAGTAATGACTTACGGAGATTCTTGGACAAGACACATTAAGTCCTGGAAGCTAAGCAGGGGAAAGGCAAGCCTTTATTTTGGGGCTTGCTCAAGTATTTATATTTCATTTCAAACGTCTAACCAAGGCAAAGCAGATCGGAAATTCATGTTTAGGAACCTGCAGTTTTCAACAATAGGTAACCTAATTTCAAGAAACCAAAAGCAATCGCTGAAATATTTATTGAAATTGCTTTCATGGAAACAATGAGAAAACACTATAAAAATGTTAAAAATATTAAATCAGCTTGACTGCTTCTGTATCTCATGAATTCAACAAGAACCTAGGCAACAATAATATTTAGAATAAATATTTTTCTTATGGGAATAGCATTTTCACTCAAATTGACCAGATGATATCAATTAAAAAACCAAAGATTAGATACAGAAAGCACATCTACTGACTTAAAAATGAAACTGTACTCCAGTGAGTACAGAGCTTGTTTAAGACGACACTTGCTTTTCCTTTCAAAGATCTTCTTTCCTAGGCTTCTTTCCTTTACAGTATTTTGAACTAATTTCAATCCATACGATGAAAATCTGTTCACTAAAATTTCAGAAAGCACACATTACTCAGTGTAAAATACTGCACACATATACAGAGATTAATATATCAAAGGCAAATCCAATACCGATTCCAAACTCTGCACTTATGCTATATGCCCACTTTAAAAAAAAAAAAAAGACTAACTGAAATAAATAATCATCAGTGATACAAAAATACAGTAACTTTCTACGCAATATACCATCTGTTCCAACAGAAAACCATGCTGCAGCAAGCCACAGGGGCTACAGAGACGAAAAGCCCTTGTAGAAGAGCCAAGCACTGTAATGAGCAGTTTCAGAAGCTGTGGAAAAGTGTACCAGCCACCACAGTAAGGAGACAACCTGTAACACACTCAGTGGGAACTTGCCGTCCTGCAGGCTGGGGGGACCTGGGCTGCCACGATGTCCTGAGAGAGCTCCCAGGATCTTGCAAACCCAGGGTCAGAGGTTTACAGCATACCAGTAAAGCCAAGCAGTGCTGAGGAGCAAGTGCCAGTTGTTTGAGATTCCTGTAAAAAGCCATGTCGAAACACCACAAAGTTTTGTCTCCAGAGTTACAGACACAGTAAACTGGATTTCCCCAACTACTCCTCCACAGATCACACCTCCACCAGTGCTGCTCCCTGCTCTTGTACTATGAATCTAGCATCTGCACACAGAAATAGTTTCTAGAACATGGGAATGAGCACCCTAGTATGCCTGCTACCCCTGAGGCTCATTAAAAATAAGAGTTGCTGTTGCATGCCAGATGCTTGCTCACTGTTGTGTGCCTTACAGCAAATAAAGTGCGAGCCTTCCAGCCACTCAGGCAAAAAGGCAGGCAGGAGAGACCCAGATCAAAGAAGTACTAAGGGGTGCTCTGTTATGGTTAGGAAGGCCAATTAAGGTGTGCATCCCTCTCCTTCCAGCTGGCAAAGTCTCATGTACTCAGCATTATGTAGTAAGAATTTACTTCTGCCACTTCTATCATTATTCATTAGGTGTGTGTTAAAAAAGCATCCTACCTTTCCAGCTTTTTGTTGCAATATCACACCAAATACAGGCTTCAGGGCAAGGTCTGAGTTCTTTAAACCATGCTTGTAAAAGCTTTGCTTTTGCTTTCTGTCACCATCCCCAGAACAAATGATGGCATCGCAGAACCCTGGGCAATTAGGAGACCATACCTGGACTGGAGGGAATTCATGAGCCAACACATTATCACAGCTCTCATTAATAAAATAATAAACTGTGCAATTACAGTGGGTTGTACACATACCTCAGGGTATGCAGTAAGGCACAAATTTAGAAATGGAATGTTTCCAACAAGCAACAACTTAAACAGGCAAGGATCCTTATCAAACAATTATGTTACTCAAGAACTACTCCAATAACTGGCCCTTTCTGCCCAAGGTTATGCATTCTGAAACCATATCATAAGCTTTGGTTGACCTGGGCTTTTTCCTTTTCCTTTTTTGTTTGTGGTATTTAAAACAAGAAAATAGCTCATATCCCATATCAATCAACCCATCAGGTGCAATTCTTTCAAAATTACATCTAAAAATGGGAAAGTGCAGAGAGAAACCCAGTTATCATTGATAAGCCAATTCAGTTCAGTGCTACTGGGCTTCAGATGGAGATACATAGGACAGGTAGGTTACACTAGAATGAAACATCACACTAGAACTTTGAAAACCTATTGTAAATATTGTTTTATTTTTTTTTATGCTGAACCATACCAGAAACAGGAAAAAAAAACTCTTTAATTATGCCACTTGAAACTAGAAGGTATCAGACCTCATTAGGAAAAAAAAAACCCACCATCAGCAACAAACTGAAATGAAATACATATTTCTCACATCTTAGTAAGCACTTCCAAATCCAGATAATGAGATTTTACTGAGGAAACAAGCATACAGGACAGGTAACGTACACCCCAAGCTTCAAGCTCACAAATTCTTGCTGGAACTACGATGCCCTCAGGAACCCAGCAAGTTCCTTTCTCAGATTAGTTATAACTACAGGAAAAAAAAAAAAAAAAAGCTAAAACCACAGCTCTAAGCCACTGTCGGTTCCAACACTTGTACCTAAGACTTCGTGCATTTTATATTCAAATCACAATGAAAGCACCTTGGGGTAGATAATATATCTTTTTCTTTCCAAACTACTTTATACCATCTGGCAATGTAACAATCATTTCTGTTGAGAGTGCCTTTTGTTTTATAACTTCTCTGCCTGAAGTATCCAGAGGCTGCTTCCATGTAGACAGTTTTTCCAATATTCTCACCTAGTGTTACTATATCCAATGAAAAGCAAACATCACAAGCTGAAGGTTTCCATTTCTAAGCTGAGACAGTCACGAGGAGCACTATTTTAGCAGTGTAAGTCCTATCTACAGCTGATGGCAAAATCCTGGCCTCATGAAAAAAAAAAAAAAAAACCCAAAAAAAAAAACAGTAACAACTTCTCATTCTGCACTTATTGAAGTCAGGATTTGACCCAAAATGACAGGGTTTTCATTTTACTCACAAGAGATGAGGCAGCTCACACAGTAACACAAGCTGTGCCAAGCACAGTTTGGTTTCACCTTCTCAGCTGTGGGGCATTGATTAGAAAACTGAGATGAGGGCAGGATGGTTTTGTACTTGACACCAGAGGAAGTGAAGGTCAAGCAACAAGATAACAAGTGCTGGCACAATGCAAGTGTTTTTTATGATATCTTTCATTTACACAATCTATTTACAGGTAGTCTGTTCATGGATTGACTTTCTGGTCACATTTCTACACCCACGAGACCTGGCATCACTGGTTCAGCTATGGTGCTGAAGTGGGTGTCCCACCAGAGGAGTGAGGGTTAATAAGCACCACCCACAAGCTGACTGTCACACACCACCAATGAGAGGGCCTCAGAAACAATCCTTTAACCTTCTGACTAGACAAAAAGTGATACCATTATGTCCTTCAGAAACAAGACGATATAAAAGGAATTCAAAGGGCTTCAACTTAGAAGACAAACATCCTCAGGATCCAACAAGACATCATCCTGGCTGAATCAGTCACAGGCAATAAAATGGGCCATGCTCAGTTACTGACTCTGCTGGCATCATCGTATCAGCAATGTACCAGGAACAGTGGATAGCACTGGAGAAAGATCACCTGGGCAGATTCTGATACCCATTACACCAAAGTGAAACCACTGCAGTCCATCAGAGAAAACTAACATGATTTTTTTACCTGTTTAACAAAATGTGGCTGTGTATATGCATCTATAGACAAACTTGTGAAATAAATGCTAATACACATAAATAATGCAAATAAGTTTATTTATTTAAATATATATATATATGTAAACAATAGCAGAAGTTGAACCTACATTGAATCTAGGACAAATCTTTCTCTCTGTGACAAGCAAGCCAGACCTGCAACCACAAGTTCTCCTGAACTTATTCCAGGTATACTGTACTGTGAAGGAGACAGAACATGACTGGAGGCAAAAGCTACGATCACATAAATGTACATAAGTGTGTAGGTATATACATAGACATGCATACTCAAATACTTCCTCATGCAATATAGCAAAACCCCTCCATTTTCTGGTGTAATCTGTTTATTTCTATGGGAAAACACTGAAGCAGGAGCCAAAAAAAGGGCATTTTTGGCGACACAAAAACACAGGTGTAATCCCATCATCTGGATGTGAGGCTGTCTGAATTATGTAACAAAACTGAGAAGCACAGCACTCTGTTTTCTAGTGCGTATCTCTGTAAATAACCACAAAATCTATTAATTACACTCTTGTCTTGCCAGACAACCTACTTGACTGAGAAAGAGTCAGTCAAAATTGGTTTCATTTGTTCCCTTGCTTGCTAGTTAAGTGGGTTGAACTCTTGACCAGGTTCAAATGATACTGGAACTAAATTACATCACAACAAAGCGCATGTGCAGAGAAATACCTGCAAGCGTTGAGCAAGACAAGGCACTGTATTCTGCATGTCAGTTATCTGTAGAGATGTCAAACAGGTTGCTACCACTGTATCCCCAATGATGCCGTCCATAGGATCTTAATTATTCATCAAGACATGCTTGTACAACTTGTGATTGAACAGGGATTTTAAAGGCTGTAGTACTAAAATTCTTTGGATTGAGGACTAAATGTTAGAGGGAAACTTGATCTGATAAAAATAACTTATTGTAGGCAATTATAATCCACTGTCACTCACATTCAAACCTCCTCTCCCCATCTTATTTATTTTCTGCTCTAAGCTTCGTTCTCAACCAGCATACATCCAAAAATGTGTATTTAGCATCTTTGTTTTCTTCTTTAATTGCTAAGGCTGTGAGAGAGAAAGAAAATTGAAAGGTTTCTCTCACAGTTACTCCATTTGTGTAAAACACTGAAGTGAAGCTTTGGAGAGGTGGGTGTAAAGGAACTCCATCATCCCATGTGTCTTTCTCTTTCCTGCCATGCAGAGGGTGATCTGGGGAGCAAGGGAAGGAAAGTCAGGGTATATCAACTGAAAGCTACTTTGCCGTTACTACAGTAGAACAAGCAAAGACCCCAGATACACCACTTAGACAGAAAGCATCACATAAAGAACACAAACCAAAACTAAAGGAGAGGTTCTCCTTGTATGCCATCTTTTACAAGTGAATGGGTCTGGGCCAATCTGTCATCATGGAAGGTTCAGGTTTATCGGCTCTGAATGCTGAAATCTGTACAATCCAGAGGCAAGACAAGCATTTCCAAGGTGCTGCATAAACACACCTTATCCTTGCTCCAAAAGAGCAAGTTTTAGAGGATCTGATATGCTTCCATTTCCTTGCCTATTACCTTCTCACCTCTCTGCCAAGCCTGTTCTTAAGAGCAACATACAGAGTGATGAATTTCTGTCCACAAAGAAATCGCTAACTAATTTAATGGAATCACTGAACAGCTGGATGTTACATTTCCAGCTATTAGTGACCTGAGCTAAAAACAAAGCAGAGAAAACAAAGGTACCCTCTGTCATCCTTTTGGCTCCTGACATGTCACAGACCAAAGTCCTGTCAACTAATTAGGCCAAAGCAAGGTGTTATGGGAACCTCCCTACTACTGTATACCAGTCCCAACTTACAACCTTACTCCTTTACAAAAACATTGCTGACTCAAAGCTGCCCTACTAATTACTCCAAATTATGTAGCAGTTTTACTAATGCATGGCTGATTCTCAAGTTTTTCACCAATAATTAACATTACCCACTATGATAAATTAGGTCAAAGATGAGTACAATTTGTGTATTTTTTTTAATTAGTAATTAAGTAAATCAGAGAATAAAAAACTAAAAAAGATATGACATATATCAAACGTGACAGACAACTTACTGGACCAACTTCATTGCCCTCTCCCTCTCAACATTTTGCCACCAAACCAACCAACTGCAGAGGTAGCAACACTGTATTTGCCATCACTCTAGCTCTAAAACAAACACCTTCTTGTGCGTTTGTACTTCACTAACATAATTTCCTACTCAAGCATGTTATATAAATGACTCCTACCCTTCCACTTCTCATAAATTTCTTCAGAGGTATCAGTAACATCTTGCTAAGCCTGTAACAAAATTCAACTGAACCTCACAAAATTAAATATATACAGCTGATCCATTATTTAAGCCTTAAGAAAACAAAGATTCCAGCCAAGCAGCACTGTGAAAACATCCACTAACTTTTAAAGAAATTTTGCTAGTATTGCAGGACCAAGCACAAAATAACGGAACAGGTTCAAAGTTCTGTTTGACACAATTTTACTCAGAATGTTGGAAAAAATGATATTCACATAGCCTTGCAAAGATTTAAAAGCTCTACAAAGATTTTAAAGGCTCTTTACTCTAACAGCCTAGTACCATGACCTCTCCTGGTGATCAAAATAGACTATCAGATCACACAGCATCAAGATGTCCAACTTTATGGTCTCAAAAGCTCATAGTTAAATCCTACCTTTATCAAAGTGTAGAAACTTTTATTGACTGAAACACAACAGGAAGTTTGGTGGTAGGAGTCTATGAATATCCATCCAGCCAAAAATAAGTACCTTTTTCACTAAAGAATTATTTTATCTTAAGACAAATGCAGGGGAAAAAAAACCTTTCATAAGTAGCTTCAGAAACTGTGTTCATAAGCATAACTGATTTTAAATGGGAAACTCAAAATTAGTCCATCTCTATTGTTATGGAAGATCATGAACTGTACTCGATTCTCTGTTCTGTAACTTTAACAAAACAGTTTTAGAAACTAAACTCTCAGGATGAATCAGTGTTCACAGGTGTCACAGAGGACTCAGTTTAACACTGTCAGCACTCACAGAAGTCAGTTAACCAGGGGCCTGTATTATGCTCTAGAGCATCTTTTTTTCGTTGCTAATGCTTGTACAGAAAGGAAGAAAATCACTTTCAAACCCCACACACATTGACAACAGTTAGAGCAAATAAAGATACTTTTTTCCAGCTGAGCCATCTAACTTAGCTATCTTTGAGAGACAAGGAACATGAAACTACACACACTTTTAGGACTTTCGTGAACTGACTACACTTGAAATAAACTACACCGAGCTATGAAGACTGTTAATAGATGTCAGCTACTTAGTCTCTGTTGAATACTGACTTTGGTCTAAACTATTTTTTGCTCTAAATAGTGGCACATCTTGTTGCCATGTAAGGGTAACCTCAGTTAATATTTCATGTTATTCCTTCTTGACACACTACAAGTGTTTTGTTTTAACGCAAACCACAAATACAAAATACATAAATACAGAGACTGGATCATTTAACTGATTTAAATGAAAAAACAATATGCAAGAAAATCCCACTGTAATACTAATTCTGATAAACCTGATCCTGTCCTGTTAAGATTTTTCTAAACATAAAGCTCCTTTCTGCCTAAGCACAAATATTACTTTATGGGAAAAGTGCTCATTGAATTATATTATTTCAACAAAATTAAGCATTCTGCTGTACTAAATTCTCTGCAATTGTATCATGTCCTACAACACGTAATTAGACATTTCTTTCAGCTTTTTAAATTGCTTAATAGAAAGCATCCATTATTACTCCGTATTTATAAACCACCTGGTAAGAAGTGCACCCAAGCTCTGACAGTCCACCACCAAGCCCAGCAGAGGAAAATTCCAGGCACACCACAAGAGTTTGGGGACACAGAGAGGATTGTTAGCTAGTCATGCCAGCAACAACATCAACCTCTGCAGCCTAAAAAAGTCTAAACTTCACCATAAATTACAGAAAATAATCTGGGGATTTTCTGCTTTTTTTCATGAACATTTTCTTATGAAGATATTTTTTTACTAAATTACCTTTTAAAGGTCACCTGACACTGTAATTTCAATTCCTTTTAGCTCCTGTAGTTTTCACTTTGCTATTAAACTGAACTACACATGCAAATTATCTAACTGCTTTCCTTTGTATGGAATTTCTGATAAACCACTACCTAAATAAGAAACTTGCTGAAATAATCAACCTTGAGTTCCTCCTGTATGACACCACAGCAATTAAAGCATGTCTTTTAAAAAATACTCTACATCCTTTCCCCCCACCCTTTGACAGCTTACACAAATTACATCATTTTAGTCAGATTTGCAGCAGTTTATTACAACTTCAGTTGCAATGAAGTGAACTTACACTTTTAAGAACAGAGATATTCTTTACAACTTTTTGTGCAGGATGGAATTTCTTGTATACTAGAGTTGCGCTTTTCACACTCAATAGGCATATTAGGACAAAACTGTCAATCACAAGAAAAAAAACAAAACAATAAAATAATTTTCTGTTAAATGCAAACTGAAGTGCAACAAAACAAACCCACATGTGCATGAAGTGGCCATAAACCCATTACCAACTAAATTATTACAATACTTATGGTTTCTATGTCATTTTTAGAAAGAAATTTTCTGTTGAGACCAAGTTTACCCTGACAGAGGTAGAATGTGCATAGACAAACTCCGAAAAATGGATATAATCACTGTACAAACTAGTCATATCAGCATAACCATGTACCAGGGTAATTTCTATCAGATAATTATATCCTTGTTGGTACACTGTATTACTTTAAGAATACTACCATTTAAGTGGTACCTTTATTGGTAGGTATACCTTGAGACACCCTCCCCATCCAAAGTGGAGAACAAACCCCACATATAGGTTTTTGCTTACTCATACATAAATCTATGAAAAAGTAAAAGGCAATATGCAGTTTCAAGAAACAGTAAAAGAGGTATGTCCAGGGCAGAACAAGGAAATACAGAAAGACAAGCAATGTTGTAACCATGAACAGCTGCTGTCCACACTCTGCTGCTACTACCCTGCCATACAGAGAACGGAGAGTGACCATTTTGCAGATGAACAAAAAGCGCCTGAAAGACAAATGAAAATGAGCACCCAGAATCCACAAAATTTCCTCTGTGCAAGAAGAAACTCTTATATTTAGACCATATTCATTATGCTGAGAAATTAATCACAAGACAACAATATTAAAAAGAAAAACCAACAAAAACAAGAGACTTTTAATTTGACAGGCACTTGGACATCTTATGATTATTTCACATTGGGACATTGGGGATTTGGAAACGCTGCATCAGACTGTTTCCCCTACCCATACCCTCTCACACCTTTTTCAAGCTCATAGCTTTGTGAGAGATTTCTGGAGACAAATCTTACTGGGGGCAACCTACTACAAATGAGTGGTTAGGGTAAATTGTTTAATTTATTAACGAAGGCTCAGAATGCTAAAATAAGAGGTATAAAAAACAAAACTCAGATGTTTCCAGAGATTAACATATTCTTTAAATTCACTGATGATTTCTTAAGGTCCAAGTAAGGGCTCACTAGTTGGTTACCATGGAAAAACTTCTAATATTTCTATTTACAATGGATTTTTGCTCTCAGGCTGTCAGACTAGCACTTTTAAAAGTCCTAATTTCATTTGAGAATGAAAAATATGGCCTCAATGAATTGCTTTTTAATATTTCCTGCTGAAATAAATAGTTGTTGCAAAGTCTTATAGAAAGTGTTTAAGCCCCCAAAACAGAAACAAAACTGTACAAAGCTGCTATTTCCTATGAAAATGGCACAGCCGGCTTGAAACTTTCATTCTTTTGTGATAATTCTCTGCTACTTTAATTAAATGTAGCATCCAAATCACTGACTGAAACATGAAAAATACTGTTCTCCATTTTCCATCTGGCTTACACTTCCCCTTGCTGTTCCTTCACTTCTTCAGGAACTGCTAGATAGTTCCTTCTACTGAAGGGGGGGAAAAAACAAACACACCAGTTAAATTACAGGAGAAAACCAAACAACTTCCAAAATAGTTATTTTAATCTGTAACATACTACTTCAGAGATGCTGCTTAAGAAATGTCAAGAAAAAATAACCTGCCTCCTTAAATAAAATAATTTTTAAAGCAGTTTCCTCATAACTTATCGGACTTTCTTCAAATAACAAAGGTATGCAGCCTCTGCACTCCACACTTCTGTGGAGCTCCCAAGAGTATTAGCAATTAACTCCTTCTGAAGACTTTAACACATCAGATCTAATAATAATTATGTATTCCTCCTGCCAGGAGGACCAACAGTTTAAACCCATGCACTGTCAGGTTCACCTCTTCTCAATGACTGAGGTAAGATGGATAAAACATTTTCCTCTCTTTACCCTGTGTGAAGGCCAGCACATGAAGAACCAGCTTTTGCTGGGCCTGGTTTATATTAGGACCAAAGACAGGCAGAGGAAGTTGGTACTCAGCTCTGGCAATTTACCTGGAATTCTTACGCTGAATCAAGTGAGAACTACATGCAGGTAGTACTTCCTGAGCTCTACTTACAGAGCTGGATGGAGAACTATCAATATGACCAACCACAGCTTATTGCAAAGCCCCATCATACTCAAATTTGAAAAACAGCTTGCCATATTTCATTATACAAGTCATATAAGTGTGACTTGTATACTCCACAGTAATACTCTTAAAATAGTAAGCATTTTACTCTTGAATGGGCAAATATTGCAGTAGTTCGCTAAGCAAACCACTTCTGCCAGACACACAGCCCCTGTATTCCCATTACTCCACCTGATACAGTTAAATTTCAAAAGTAGTAACAGTAACTGCCCCTGCCGATGACTCAAAAAGTATGAGGAGAGGGATATGCAAAAATGGTACTCACTACTTTCACGTTTGTTTAGATCCAATCTACCTTAATTCTTTTAAAAACAAGCACCTAAATAAATGAATAAACAAATAAGTTTGGCAAAATGCTCAATAAAGGTCCTGCTTTTAAAACCTCCAGCTTAGTTACAAACATGTGGACCAGTGTTGTAAGTTTACTCATGTAACTGAGTCCAGACAATGGTATTACAAATAGTTAAAAGTCAAAAAAGAATAGCCTTGTAGGGTGCCACCACATAAACTAAATATGTTATACTGCCAAACATTCAAGGAGACACATGTACCATTATTCAGCAAGGACCGCATAAATGCATATGGCTCTCTGTTTTGTCTTCATAGTAACAAGAAGGTTTGTAAATAGATGTCACATATGAGGCAATCTAGTCACTTGAGAATCTAAAACTCTTGCCTTTGTAAAGAAGAGTTCTGCACTGTTGCCACGCAATTGGACTTAAATACACAATTAAAAGTCCTCCACATTTGTGCTTCGAGACAAGTGCTGCTCAATTTTATTCTTATCTAGCAGCGATGTTTTAACATGCAACCTCAGCCAGGATGTATATAACTGCTATGCCCAAAAAACACTGGAATGCCACCACAGTAAGAGGCTATAAAACATTAAAAATCCAGATTGTTCTATCAACAAAAGTAATGATACCCAGACTTTGTACCATATCACTGCTGTCTTTGGACAGCTGAAAACCACAGTAACTTTAAATGAATTTACAGACAACAGTAGGAACTTTTTCAAACTCACACAGCAAAAACCCACTCTGTCTAATCCACAACACAATTTTTTTGAGAAACGACGCAAAGCAAAAAAAATAATGAAGAAAGTTTCACATAATCTATACCTGAAGTTTTTCAGAAGTACCTCCTGACTGCAACGATAAGTAAAGATTTAACATCTAACTGTAAATAAATACAACTCCCAGGTTACAGTGCATCAATCTAAATATGTCCACATGCTGCAAACCTAAGAGGCAGAGACTCTCCTATCTTTAAAAACAGATGCACTTTTTTAGCATGTCTGCATATCATTTTCACTATCAAAATACTGAGGATTCCACACCGTGTCTTCATAACCAAGGATCAAATTCCGCCGGTGGCCAGTGGTAACTCACAACAACAGAATTTAAAAACTGGGCCCACTGAATTTGTACCTTGGTAGACCAGTAGTTCTTTTAATTTAGTAATTACTTGGTGTCCCCAGAATTCCCGACGATGACCAGAGCCCCCTTGTGCTAGGAGCTGCACAAATACGGAACAGAAGGTACGGTCTGCACGCACAGCCCCACGGAGCAGAACAACACAGACTTGTCGATTAATGGTTTGCTTTTGCCACCCTGACAACTTCATTTACTTCTTTCAGAATAATCCACAGTATACGTTCATTAGGAAGGGGAAGGAAAAAACACACACACACTTGACTAAGTAGGCATAAAATGTATTCTGAATCATTTAATAATGTACAAAACTAGACAGGTTTTACATTAAAGTTGACTTCATTTTAAAATGAGATAAGGGAAATTATTTAGCTAAATATTTATGCTGAAACTCATTAGTATTTCTATTAGTTTAATTTGAAAGGGTACTTAGGAATTATTGTCATTAAAGAAAACCTTTAATGTTTGAGTGGAAGTTTAATTTCTGCAATTACCATACGAAGGGGATAAAAAAAAAAAAAAAAACCAACAACAACAAACCATCTCAAAATAACGTCTGACCACCAGTGCCAGCTAATAAGAAAAACAGAACACTTTTTCTGGGAAATTGAGCTCGGAGGCCGTTTATCGTTGTCCCGGGGCCAGCCCCGGCCGCCTGCCCGCGGAGACAAGGCGTGCGCCGGCGGCCGGCCGCGACCCCGGGCCAAGGGGCCTCCCGGCGGCTTCCCCGCCCGCGGGCCGGGGCTCCGCGGGGCACCACCTGCAGCAGGGACACCGCCTCCCTCCCCGCCGCTCCGGGCCCCCTCGCACGGAGGGGAAGGGAAGGCCGTGCCGCCCGCCCGCCCCTGGCAGGGAGGTCGGAGCGGGCTGCGAAGCATCACCCGGGCTAAACCGGGGCTTTCCCCGCCGCCGACCGCTTGCCCTCAGCGGCGGGGCAGCCCGCGGCGTCCCTGCCTGCCCCCCGCCGCCGGCGGCCCCCGCAGCGCGGTGCCGGTATGAGATAGCCTATGCGGCAGGCGCGGACGTGCCGCTTACATAACCACCGCCGGCCGCACACGCACCCGCGTTACATAAGGGACCGTGCCCCCGGCAGCCCCCGCGCCGCCGGCCCCCGCCCCCACGGCAGCCCCGCCGGCGGGCGGGGGAAAGGAGGGCCCCGGCGGCGGCCCCGGCCGAGCCCCTCGTTAACCCCCTTCCTGTGGCGTTTACACGTCATGGAACATTCCCGGAACGGGCCAACGTCCCACCCACTTCAGGGAACAGTCACCGCGGTGCAGCGCGCACACGCACTCACACACACACACACGCAGCCCCGGCGCGGCGGCGGGTCTCCCCGCACACACGCACACCCCCTCTGCCCGGCGCCTCCCGCGGGGACGTGCTGGCAGCCGGAGCCACACACACGCCACCCCCCGCCGCTACCCCCGGCGCCCTGCCCGCCGCCGCGCCGGGTGGCCCGCGGCGTCCCCCCCGCAGGGCGCCCCCGCCCCCCCCCCCGCAGGGCGCCGGAGGCTGCGGAGAAAACCCCGTCGGGGCGCCCCCCCCCCCCCGCGGGCGCCTCTCCCCGAGGGTGACCGTGCCCATTCCCCGCCACGGGAGGGGATTACGCAAGGCAGCCGGCTCCTCATCTGCATACATTTACAAGCTGGGTATTCCCCACATTTCCTAACGGTGTGTCACCGACAAAGGCCTGTCCCCGGCCCCGGTCCCCTCCCGCGCCGGCTCAGCGGCGCGCCGGGCCGGGGGAAAGGCCGCCGGCAGCGGTGCCCCGGGGCCGGCGCCGGTAACTGCCAGCGCCCGGAGCCGCCGCCACAGAGGTGACTTACCGGTCCGGCGGTTTTACAGCCCCGCCGGCTTCCCCCGCCGGCGCCCTCCCGCCGCCTGCCCGCCCTCCATTTACCCCTGCAGCCCCGGGGCCGGGGGGCGCCCGGCGGCGGCCGCGCCGCCAGCTGCTCGGGCGGCACCGGGAGCGCGGCCGTCAGACCCCCCAGCTCGGCAAGAGCCCGCTCTGCCACGGCCCGAAACCCAGCCCCGCGGCGCTCCGCAACCCGAGCCCCGCCGCCGGCAGCCGCCCCCCGCCGGCGGCTCGGCGCGGCTGTCAGCTGGTGCCGCTGACAGGGGACGAGCGGCGGGGCAGGGAGGAGGGGGCTGCCCGCAGCAGCCGCTGCCGCTCACCTGGAAAGTCACCGAGGAGGAAGGAGGGAAGCCCTCCCGGTGCCCTTGTTGTTGTTGCTGCTGCTGCTGCTGCTGATCCCGCCGGGCGCTCTTGTGGCTCCTTTGCTAAGGGCTTGCCTTGAGTGAGGTGCCTCGCGGTGCTTCTTTATATATAAAGCCAGACAGAGATATTCCAGCGGCCAAGGGGCGCCCGCTTCACGCATTTATCTTAAGGCAGGTCATTTCTCTCCCTCTTTTTGGAAAGGCTCATCACCATCACCCTGACAGTGGCGGAGGGGCTGGTGTTGCACGGGGTAGAGGCGGAGGCCCGGGAGCCGCAGCCCGCCCCGGCCGCGGCGGGAGGGAGCTCCGCGCTGCAGGCGGCTCTGACGGGCTATTCCTGGCACCACTTCCCAGAACAGAAGTTACAGGGCGGCGAGCGCGGAGCGAGCGCGAGGAGCGCGCCGCCCGTGACGTCACCGGGTCCCCCCGCGCGCCGGCGGGGAGCGAGCGGGGCGCGACCGACAGCGCCCGGCCGCGGGGTGATGGGCGCCGCCCGCCCCTGCCTGTGCGTGCGCGGCGAGCCGGCGGGGAGGCGGCGGGCGGCGAGGTGCGCCGTGCGGCCGCGGAGGGAGGGAGGAGGGCGGGCTTCGGAGGGCGAAGCCGCGGCCTCTCCCCGCCGGCGGAGATCGCCGCTCCCCCTCCCCCTCCCCGCCGAGGGAACTCCCAGGAGAGCCAGTCCCGACTTGCCGTGCGCAAAACCGCGCGTCCTCCCGGCCCGAGAATTTCCTCCGAGGACGCGGGATCCTCCTGCCTCTCCCCGCCCGCCGCTTCCTTTTTTTTTTTTTTTTTTTTTTTTTCCTCCCCTTCTCCGCCCCCTCGCTCCTGCCCGGTCAAGATCACGTTATCTGTCAGGGAGAACAATACACCGCCAGGGCTCCCCGTGGCGGCCGCCGGCCCCGGCTTCGCAACCTGCCTGCCAGCGGCGCCCGCCCGGCACCTCCGAAACCGGGCACGGCTGTGCCCGCTGGGCGGGCGGGCGGCCGCCCCGACCCTCGCTCACCACTTCAGCGCATGGCCGCTTAAAGGGGGCCGCGTAGCACAGGGGCACGGCGGGGCTGGCCGCCACCCCGGGGGACAGGTAGGCACGCCGCGGGCGGCCCGGGCTCTGCCGCAGACACATGCACTTATTTTAACAGCCTGGCGCCGCAGCGCAGCGCCTTCTCCGAGAGCGGCCCGTGCCACGGACGGCGCCGCCGCCGCCGCCACCTCACGCCGGCTAACGGCTGCCCGGGGCTCGCGCCGCCACTTCCCCCCGCCGCCGCTCACGGGGCCGCCCGCAGCCAATGAGCGCCCGCAACGTCCGGGGGCGGGGCCGGGCTCCCGCAGCAGCCACCACCCCCGCCGGCCGCGGAGCCGGCCCGCCCCCGGGGCAGGGGCGCCGCAGGGGGAATACCCTGCCGGCGGGGCCGGGCGGGGCGCGCCTCCCGCTGCCGGGGAGCTGCCCGGGAGCTGCCCGCTGCCGGCCGGCAGAGCCTTGGCCGAGCCGGGACCCGGCCCAGGGCGCAGCTGCCCGCGAGGGCTTTGGGCTCGCTCAACCCGGGCGAGGTGACGGGCGGCAGCGGCGGCACTCCCGCGTTAGTCACGGCCGCAGAGCCCCGTCCGCCCGGCCGGCTCCCTCGCCTGGGCAGCGCGGGGGTCCCCGCTCCGGCTCGGCCTGGCTGGCTTCGCTGTGGCACAGGGGCGTGCTGGGCTTGCGAAAGCAGGGCTGCCATTTACTTGTCAGACCACAATGATTCTCCTCCGGGGAAGCCGTGCCGCCGCGCCGCACGCCGAGCTGGAGCGGTGCGGACCCGCAGCGCTGTGGCCGTGACGTCGGAAGTCACAGTGACACCTGAGCATTGCCGTGATTCACACCGGAGGAAAATCTCAGCCTCACGGATGGAAAGGAAAGGGTGCACGCATAAATCCCGAAAGCAGTAGTTCTTACGGTAGATGCCAGGGCAAAAAAACCCCATTATTTCATAATTTTAGTAATTAAGAAAGTCAAGTCGTTCCCGGAGCTTTTAGGGACTAGTAATTCAGTACTTGGGGTCAGCAATACAGGGGCACAGAATCTATCAATAAATACCCTGTCACCCTAATATGGTCCTTGGTCCCTGTTGACTTTGGTGGCCTCAGAGTCCGATTCACACAGGGCTTCACTGTGCGAGGAGGTGCGAGAGAGCCTCGGGATGTCTTGGGACTCACCTCAAGTGATACAAGATGCACTGGCATCTCGTGCAATCACAGTTTTGCAGTAACTGATGACTTCTGTTACAGAAAAGGCTTGCTCCTGCAAGTACGTTCAAAACCAAGAGGGCTGAACCAAGTGAACAAGGAGTTGCTTGCTCCAGTTAAGGCTGTGAGAATGTCTGCCTTTGTTTTCCTGATTTTCAGCGTAAGTGATACTGTCATTCCTGACACCGAGTATTGTTTGACTGGAATTATTCTGTCTGAGTAAACATATTGACCTTGGGCTTGTGATCTTTATTTGATGTCATGTCAGAATAAGTCAATGGGAGACAGGAGTGCTTAGGATTTGTTACAAAGTGAGTTTTTTTCCCATTGCAGTTGCTTTCCACAGCAACTGCCTTTACCTCTGCCCCCAAATGACAGCTGCCAGTATCTTCCCCTCTGGGAAGCTGCAGGCTCCTGACCAGCACATTTGACTTGTTGCTGTATGCCCAGCACTGTCTGCTGCTCTCCTGCCTCTCACAAGGCTTCAAGAGTCCATTTTTATTGTCACAGAGACCAGCTCACAGAAGGTACTGCAACAAGATTCAATCATTTTAAAATAATTTTAAATAAAGTGTTTACTGACGATTATTCTCAAAGCAAAGTAAAAAACTCCACGTTTCTCTGTAATGCTTTTCAATGTAAGGGTCTTTTTCCAGTTATGTTGGTTATCTCAACGAGTTTTCCTTTGCATCCTTTTCCGCATTCTCCTTCTGTTAGTATCGCAGCATCTGAGCCACAGCCATTTCTTTTGCTGTGGCTCCACGAGGTACATGCCGGCGTTACAGCTCTTGGGCACCTTAGAGTTCCTAGGGAAGAGACAGAAGCTACACATGGGCTCAGACCTCAGCGGTTGTACATAATTTGTTTGGCTCACGCTCTGAAGCAGGTTTTGACAGGCTGCACAACTTGCAACTGCAAGTGTCCTTAGCTTGGAGGAGACCCCCGCCTGCCAAAGAGGCAGGGAGGTGTTTGCATGGTTCCTTCAGCCCGCTCCCACTTTGTGCACCATTGTAGGAGAATGGGTGTAATGGACAACAAACTTACCTTCATCCCTAACCGATGCCTCTTTCCCCTCCCACGGGGAGCATGAGGCAGAAGTACTGTCCCGCAGAGGGACTGCAGCTGGGATGCCCAGGTAGTTTTTTTCACAAACTCCTGCCAATAACTCCACAGAGAGGCAGCAGACATCTGAAATCACTCTCGCCTACTTGTGACAACAACATAACTTAATAATGATGTCCTTCCATCATACCCTATCATTTCCCTCTAGATTTTTTTTTTTTTTACATTTACATCCAGCATTTAATAAAACTATCACACTAACTAAACTGAGAGGAGAACGAAGGGAGCTTTCAGGTGTAAGATTTACAGCTGTTATTTAAATGCAGATTTTGCAGACTCATCAGAAAAGCAGTCATTCTTGCTGCTTGGAAAACACCTTAGCCATCACAGCTGCTGCTAGTAGCAAGCACAATACAGAATGGTAATATTCAGCAATGATGTTCACCGTTTATTAAACACTATAAATTATTCTGAGAACTTGGTTTGATCTCAGAACATACAGAATCCATCAGTTTTGTAAACTGTGCTGCTCCCAAAGTAGATAATAGAAAGCATTACATAATTTTTCTATAATAGTACAGTTGAAATGTTAAATAACCATTCTTAAAATAGCTAAAAATTTTAAAGCAATTTATCCTTTCTTTCTTGGGGAAAAATTCATCGGTCCCTGAACCTGTACCCACAAGCTCTTTACCATTTCTTTACAATGTTGTTACAGATAGAGCCACACCAAAAGAGAAAATTACTTTATATAAAGGGATTGATACTATCTGTCAATTTCAGTGTCAGTATTGTAAAGCAAAATGGACCAAATTTATCCAGTTTTCTGAAAGTCTCAGAGTGTAGGAGCACAAATTAAAATTAGTGGTGTTATCTTGCTCTTTAGCATCCTCTTTCTTGAGGTTTGAGTAAGTGAGAAAATCTATGGGAAACTGTCTGGGAATGGCTTTCCTCATAAATAAACAAATACTATTAGTTTCCTATCAATGTTGTTTAAAACGCATCATGATTATTTGTGTAGGAGCTTCCTTCCGTTTTCCTTCATTCCTTTCTGTCTGCCTGCACTGCAATGTCTCTTGCTGCCCTTGTCCCTTCCGCCCCCACCACTGCCTTTTCTAACTCCCTAGTTACACTCAGCACTCCTTGTACGTACTAGTAAAGCTGCAAGATACTCAGGGCTGGCTTTCCAATGCTGAAAGGGAGGTATGCTCCCTCTTCTGTCCTCCTCCTCTTTGGAGGACCTGCTCTTTCTCCCCTGATGAGTGAGAGAAGGGCCCTGAGCTGGATGCTGGGGTGATGAACAGCTGGCGAGGATGAAGGTCCCTGCCACCAGCCACTCCTCAGGGACTCAGGGGGCACTCCCAACAGCTCTGGGGCTGGGAAGGAGGGTAAGAAGGGGGACCGAGCTAGATCAGACTTGGTGAGAGCCCTGAAAGGGCTGCATTTGTCTCTTACTTTGGATGCCTAATGCATCACAAAATCAGCTTGTAGAGCAGTATTAATTCAGGTAACTGAGGGGATTTTTACTTTGAGAGATACCTACCTTCTACTGACCATCTCAAGCTCTTCTGTCAGAGATAACTGGCAGCTATGAGTTTCACAAATCCTTTAATCGTTTAATACCATAAAACATACTTCCAGCCACAGAATTCCACTTTTCCATTTGTAGGCATTGCTTTTATTTTGCTCAAGTGCCATCTTATCTTGTGAGAAAAGAGAAAAAGACATTGCTGGTTCACCCTCCCAACACCTCTCCTGATGTGCTCCTTGAATCTGGGCTGCTGTATCTTGTTTGTCTACTCTCCTACATAAACAAGGGTCATCTTTGCTCATAAGGGAGTGTGCCCGTGACTCCTCCACAGAACACAAAGAAGTCACAGTGAAGCACTTCTTTATCCACAACAGCTTCAAGCAAATACAGTATCAAATGGTGCGAAGGAGCAAGAAGCCAAGGTGGTTAGCTTGAACAAGCCTGTGTGTAAATAACTCTGGCAGAGGGCCCAAAGGAAGAGGAGTACTATTTGCCTGGTAATGAACAAATGGCTCTACTTCCTGAAGGAAAAATATTTTTCTGCTATATTGAGCTTTCCCTCAAAAAAAAAAAAAAAAAAAAAAGAAAAAAGGAGAGAAAGAAAGAAAGTGATTTTCTCCACATAAAGTATTTCCAGATGCAGAACTAACATGCTGTGTGTATCAACAGCTTGATAATAGCATGTCATCACTTGACCTTGGAAGGGGGGGAAAAATTAAAAAGGCAGAATTTTCTGAAATTATGCCCTTTCATGGGAACATTTTTTAAAGCCCATGAATTCTGGGAAAAGATTTTTGAATAAAATTTGATTATTTTTACTCATTTCCATTTTTTCACAGCTAATTAGCAAGCTGAATAGGAAAATCTACAGTGCTGACCAGAAACTCAGCTGAGTGATTATGTGCATTTCTCATGTGAGAAAATTGAACCCTGTAAGTGCTATATGCAGATCCTCTTTGATCATCCTTTTTAATATCACAACTCAATTATGTTTTTGAAACACCCTTACTTTTAGGCATTTTGAGGAAATATTTTGCCTTGCTAACAAGTGGGCTGTGTTTTTAGGGACTGGTTATTTCTCTTCAAATGAAAAGTAATAGCTGCTATGTATTTTGTATACTGTACTCGGTTCTCTCTCCCACCTTGCCCCACTTTTTCTAGGAACAGCTGAAGTAAGAGCCTGCCAATGACATGGTGTGATGTAGCAACTCCTGAGTTATATATAACCTGAACAATTAAGCGACTTAATTTTCTAAAAGCTTACCTATTTATATTCCTATTAGACCTAATAGTCTTTCACTTAGCATTCTTCTCAAACGGGCAACTTTCAATTTTCCATCATCTTCCAATCCAAAGAAACCTCAGGTGCTTCATGTGCAGACAATTTCCTGCACAGGCTGAGGAGAGGCCGCAGGGCAGACCACTCAGTGGCGAGCAGTGACAACCTGAAAACAGAGCAAAGGAGAAATTCTTGGCGTCTCAAAATGGCAGAGGGCACTTTGGATAAGAAAAATGACATTAATGAAGTTGCAGCTACCTAGAATTTGGCCATATTATCCTATCTTCCTTACGTTCCTGGCACATGTCATGGGAACCTTCCTAACCACACTGGTTGCCCTCCTGGTTTTGCATCTGGGGAATCTTCCCACAGGCCAGCGCCCGGAGCATCCTGCAGATACCTTCCTTCGCATCTCATTCAGAGGGAAGTGTGCCACCTACTGAAGGACCTCGGCCACTTTCTCTATGTCTTGGGCTTTCTTAAGTTCTTTCCTATTCCTGAACTTTCCAGGCCTTCACACTATTGATTTGAATTAGAAATTAGTCTTTAGTTTATGAAAGTTCGTAAATTCAGCAATTGGAAGGTCATGGCAATGGACATGAGCAAATGCAATCCAGGCTAGTTCCATCTAATTCACGTGCAAGCAAAGTAATTTGAGATAAAAATAAACACTCTGACTGAAAACAAGTGTTACCTCTACATGGCCACTTTTGCCAGAAGTAGGATGAATATCAAGAACAATCTTTATAACTGTGAGAAAAGATTAAATTTGGGGATAATCAGTACAACACATGGATGTGTTGTCAATACTGACATACACACTATTTGCACTTTAAGTATTAGGTAGGGCGTTTTAACAAATGAATGAACAACTTCCTTTACCACCAGATAGTAGTTACCTTTGATAGTGCACTTTGTTCAGTTAATCATTCGGTTGCACAAGCTCAAAGGAAACTTTACATGGCTGCTGTCATAACTTGTTTGACACACCTAGAAAATGTCCTTTGGTTACCTGTGTCTCATGCCCCTGAATTATTCATGTACAGTAATGCATCGGGTTTGCTATCCAAAAAGTTGAAACAGATTTCAGTGTTGTTTCATCTGTTGTAGTAGTGGGTCATAAATATTTATTTTAATAAGACCAATTGCTTTTATTAATATATGTGGAACTGGGTAACTGAAAAACTCTGTTTTGAGGCTCATTAAAGTCTTTCACTTTGGAGTCAGTGATTTAAATTCTGCTCATGTACATTACAGTAGATAATCAAAACATCTAAAATTGTGCTTCACTGAAATTAACAGATGTCTTTAAAGCTTATCACACTTCTCTATTGGATTTATTTCCTAAGAAATCTTATTCTCCAAAATTCTGATGAAGAATTTCATCATAACTTCAGCTGGAAAGTAAAGAAATAAAATAATATGTTTTAGAATAAACATCTTAATGTATTTACAGTGTGAAAATGCGTATAATAAAAGTTTGAAGTGTTTCTACCACTTTTGTCACAGTCTTAACCACTCTGTCATACAGCACATTAAAATCTCTGTAATACCTGAAACTGTACCACTGAAGGTTTCACATATGTAGGACAAAGAAGGGAAATAAAATTCATCATCAGCAAGCACAAAACGGGGAGAGATCTAACTCTAGACTCACCATCACAGTCACAGAACCTATAGTAGCTATCACCGAGCAATAAAAAGTCTGGAGGTCATTGCAGGGGTAAAGAGGTACAGAGCTTTATAGATCTAGGGTGGCACATACCAAATGTATTTCTGGTCATTTTCTGCCCATTGTGCTCCCAGTGGGACCGCTCAGATGGCAAAACTCTGGGGGCAGGCAGGGCGCGAGCCACCAGCGGCTGCGCGGTGGCACCCCTTTGGGTGCAGGGTTTTCCATCTGCGAACTGCTGCCGGGACTCCTTGCCCACTCCCGGGGCTCCCTGCCCTCCTGCCCTTCAGCTCCCGGGGCGTGCGTGGCAGTCGCCGGGGCTCTCAGGTGCAGGAGGGTTTTGTGGGTTACAAAAGGTCTATCAATAAAATTATTAATCATGACAAGAGGGTGAGCCAAAAGTGAACTCTCACTTTGATATTCTCAAAATTTAACAACATAATAAGGTGCCATCCCTCTTCCCTGCCTCCTTCCAGGAAAACTACCTGGTTTAACAGACTTAAAACAAGCAAAAAGAACCACTTCTTGACACAGCACACAGTTAAAGCGTGGCCCTGGCACAGAAGAATGCGGTGGGGTGCCAAAGTATGCAGGTCTTCAAAACAAGATTCACCTCATTAGCTGTGAGATAGGCCAACACGGGCTGTTAAAACGATGGCCCATATGCATGCAGATGCTCAGGGGGTCAGTCCCTAAACCGCTTGCTGAACTGGCACAAGTGGGTGTATCATGGAAAAAGTGTAGGAGACAAAAACAGAAAATTCTTCTCTTAAGCGATGTCATTGGCCACATTTTGAGGACAGTAAATTACACAGAGCTTTCATCTGGCTGCAGTAGTGGCAGCTGTTATCTTCCTACCAATTTATGGGGATATTTTGACTCACATTTAGCCTCTCTTTCTGCAAATGTGTGACTACTTTGGGGCTTTTTCATGATTTTCAGTTTCAAAGATTATATGAAGAAGCATTCAAAGAAAATGTCATTTCATCCTTGCACTGTTTTTCTTTTTCATAATGAAAGAAACATTGCAGTGCAGGTTATATTTTCTGCTTTGAAAACAGAAATGCATTAAAAGATCTCCAGCAGGATACTGATTTGTCATGATGTAACCAATTCTAAAAGCTAAAAGATCAATATAAATTCTATTTTCTGAATACCACAAGTTTAAAAATGTAAAATATCCAGACAGCAAACTTTGTATTAACTGACTTTTTGAACTTCTAATATTTTTGAGCCATTGTTAGCCCAATTAGGTGTTCAGCATATATTTTGCATTTCAGAATCCGTATACCATTCATCTGGAGTAAAGAGATATGAAAGGGATGTGAGTCATTAGTCATATTCAGGAAACATGTTTCTGAAAAATTAATACATGACCAGTTGCCAGTAAATAGCAATCTGCTACATATACAAAAAAAAAAAAAAAGTATGCTATAAAGCTACATATTTTAATGATAGTCTTTAGATGTTAAAATTGTAAACTGTAATGGAAACAATGTTCCTCTAATGGAATATTTAATATCACTTAAGATGCACTAAGGACAGCACAATGATTCTTACATCAATGGGAGCTAGGTAAAATTGCCTAGAGTCAGTGTAGTACAGTCAAGTCCGAAGTCAAGCTGCTATGTAAAGGTATACTTAATTGTTAAGTGCAGGAATAAACATAGTGGTGTTCTCTTGGGCTTAAAGTTAAACAAATGCTTGAGTGTCCTAGACTTTACAATCCTGTGCCCTCCATCCTCTCCCATAAACAGTGACATTTCTTACACACCTCTAGAAGAAGAAGTATGATATGGCTCAAATTGGTACACTAATAAAACGCTTCCCCATCTCCAGTGACTATTAATATGCATATAGATCATTTTCTTACATTTTGAGAATTAGATTTTTCATGTGTGTGGGCACTACTAAATTCAGACAGGTTGCATTCACTGGATGTTGTTCATTAACAATATTATTTGTGGTCTCAGTATAACTATGAGGAATCACTGGAGATGGGGAAAAAAAAGTCAGGTTGTCTGTTTGGTCAGTAAGAACATTGGCAGACTGCGTAAAAAGCATTTTTCCCCTAAAGCTAAAAATTGAGATTGCCAGTGTAATAACCATGTTTTGTCAAGGAACTAGGAGGAAGCTTGTTCAGCTGGGGAAAGTCAGTCGGAGGATACCAACATATACAAATAAGAGAAATAAGAGATTCACTCCTGGGCTTACAGCATGGCTATCGACAGTCCTGGATCAAGATCCTTGGGCTGTAGAAATGACTAAAAGAGCAAATTAAAAGTTCTGTGGCATCTTCAATTAAACTATAATTATACTTCAACAATCCAGAAAGTTTTGAAACTACAAAAAAGTTGGCAGCAGCTAACCCTTTGTGCTGTGAGCAACGGGCACAGAAGCCTCTTTCACAGCCATATAATAAACTGGAGGTCATCTTTTTGTCTTATTTTCTCTGTCCTAAGTAGGTGTAAAGGTTGGCTAAATAGTTTAGGTGAAATGCTTTTCTTTAAAAAAAAAATTGAATCTTCCATTTCAGAGGAAAAGCCGAAGTACAGCTAAGGACTGTTAATGACTGTAGGCAACAGGTGTTCCTGAAGTATAAATTAACATGGAGTTTAGTCAAACGAATAAAATGTAATAAAATATTCTAGGAGACAGATATAGTAGGAAGGTGGGAGATGTTGCGGGGGAGAAATCACTGAATCCATGAGGTCAGATATAGCTTCAGACAAATTAAAGGAAATAAGAGCAGAGGAGATAATACACAGATCAAAATAGGTGGCTGTGTTGACAGTAAACCAGATGAACATATTTCCTAGTCCTTTTCAGTGCTAGTTGTCCATTATCATCCCAACAGGACTTCAGATGCACAGGCATTACCCATTTAGCTGAATATATTGCCTACATACTCTGTACCACTCAAGCTACCACAACTGAAGAACACTTATGGAAAGCCTAACAAGCGTCTAAGTCCTGCAAAACCAGAAAGTTTCCAGTTTGGCTTCAGTGAAATGCTGTTAGCAATCAAGAATATAACATTCTTCTGATTAAAGAAATACTTGGGCCAACAAATCAGGTAGCTGGTGGCAGTCGTGTCTGCAGTTTGGGATCTTTAATTTCGCTGTCTCAGACTGACTAGCAGACTTAGAGTGCAACAGTTACAAGTTTTATATTTCCTTTATCTGCCTCTCCAAGGCCACAGGAGACAGCGCAGCTATCATAAGTGGTGTAGAAGTAGATTTTCACTCCATACCATAGGATCTGTTGCCAGAAAAGGCTGGTAAGGAAATCTGAATCCAAGCTCATTTATAGATATTTGGACTTTTTAATTTGGTTCTTATTACTTTTCTGCTAGACTCGTACAACACAGAAGACAACAAAGCTATAGCTATGCTAGTCAATGAACCAGGCTAGGACCCATTCTCTGTCCCTGAGGACTTGTGTCTTTAATGCCTTCCAAAATAGCGTGGCATCACACACACACGCTACCTGGCAGGAGCAGCCCTGAGCCCATGCTATTCCCCAGGCTGTGCTCAGGTGCATCTGGCAGACCACTGTTTGGCACAAGCCAAAACCCTGCCAGGAACATGTTCACTGCTGAACAACAGGCTAACGACCAGAGGGCTGAAACCATGCCCTGGCCCGGTATTACCCATCGGGACAGAAATGGCCTAAGAGAATGAAAAGATGCACAATCAGAAAGTCGAGGGAGAACTGGCAATATGCAAAAAGAGAAATGAAGTGCATATTGGCAGGGAGTGAAAAAATAAAGTTATGCTGGATGGGGAGAGAAGAAATACCGAGAAGGAAATAATCTCAATTCAGGAAGCACTTAATAATGTGTTTTAAGTTAAAGCATATGCTTCAATATTTTCATACCGATAGTCTGTGTGCCTCAAGTTAGGCACATATTTGAGCAGCCTGCTGAGCTGGGGCTCTGCAGTGAAGTTTCACAAACTGCTTAAAGTGATATAAATCCACGGCATCACTGAGAGAGATGAGCTTCCCCTTCCCCATGTCCCTAGCCCTGTTGTTCTACCTTCTCTCCTCTGCTGGCATTAGTACCTGTGCAAGCTGCGCTGCCAGCAGCACCAGCAATGAACTTGCAATGGGGACTGGACAACATGAGCAGGAGAGGTGAGGGCAAAAGTGTTTTTTTCAGCATCTGCAGCTGAGCTGGACACAAGCTGAAGACACTTGTTAAACTGCACTCAGTGTGTCCTCAGCCACTCCACTTCTTCTTCAGCAAAACTAAGGAGAAATTTCAAGCTTATCTTAGATGAGCTGCCTGAGCCTTCACAACCTTTTTCTGAAGTAGTTAAAAAAGCACCATATCTCTGTGCAGACATAGTGTAAGAAACAGATCCATCTACGTGACTGCAAATAAATAAAAAAATACTAATTTACATTTTCAGAACAAACATTCCAAAAAAATGTGGATTTTTTTTTCCTGAAGAAGTGTTTGACAGATGGTTTGAGTGAGGAGTGGTGAGGCATTCAAACAGCACCCATTTCCTAGTGTTCTCTCAGCTATTTACACTTTCTGTTGCACACGTTAAACAGAAAGCACTTCTTCATAAGCTTCAACTGTAACTTTTAGCATATAAGAAAAAAAAAACATCCAGATGCCCCATATTGATACCACTGTAATGATATTGCTTAAATTATTGGTCTCCATCATTCAGTGTACAGTACATATATAGACCAGTTCATTAGTCAGGAAGAGACAATAAAATAGCACAGCACCATTTAAAACCTATTAATCTAGATAGCACCATTAGCATAAGCAGTACTTTATTATTACCAAATTAAATCCATTATAAGTACCCTGAGTACCCAATCAAGTTAGCAATAAACTGACTAAAGCTACCTACATGAATGACTGTGCTGCTTGATGGGATACATTTTGTATTGGTGTACATTAATCTGACTTTTAGTGTGCTGTACTGTTATTTATAACTCTGATAAACTGACTTTATAACATGTAAAACAGCTAATCATTTTATGAAAGAATAGTTAGAATGTTTTCGTAAGTTTTGTGATTGACTTTTTTTTTTTTTCTGTAGGGGCTGCAATGTATTTTCTAACATACCATAGTACCATCTGTAAGATAATCCTCGATCACTGTGAAATTTAACTACTTATTTTTGCCTTCAGATTTTACAGGACTTAGGTTAAAGAGAACAGCAATGAAGACCAAACATAAAATATTTGGAAAAATACAGTGCTGATTGGATATTCCCGATGACAAGGCTATCATGTTGTCATTGTTCCCACTGAGCCAGAGCCCTGCTAGTGCTGACTGCAAACAGGTGTGCTGGTCTGTCAGGACAGAATGGGGTTCAGACTGCTCCTCAAAAAACACTTCAGATATTTCGAAGGGACAGAACAAAGTCAGAGATTTACTAAGGAGAATTTTAAGAAGAAAGGTAGTTATTTAAACTATTCAACAGTAATGTATATTTTTATCTTTCTAAGAACACAGATATGTTTTTTTTATCAGTTAATTGACTATTTTAAAAGTCTATTTCTTGTAAGTGCTACATATGCCAAATATTGTATATATGTATATGTAATTCATGGTAAAATGTAGGATTCAGTTAAAAGTCAGCTCTAGGCTCCCCCCAAGATTTTGCCGGTGGAGGCTGTCTTTTTGTTGTGGCTACTCTTGCTGTAGTGTGTGACTGCCTCTGAAAAGATTATTCTCCCAAGCCATCTGTATAAGCAAGAAAACAGGCCTTTTCTACAGATGGGAAGCAGAAGCTAAAAGATTATGACTTCACTTTGTGCCGGCAAACAAGAAAAAAAGGAGGAGCAGACCTCCCTGGTGCTTTATAAGTCCTTATAGAGTAGATGCAACGCCTCCCTGTCTGGTGCAATTTCCACCATACATGTTTTGATGGGGTTTGTATATAGGATGGCAAGTGGAATCAAGAACTTGGTTCTATTTATCAGAAGTCAGATGTCAAAAAATTGCTGTCATTGTCAATAATTACCTCCCATATACATACAAATATATATATATATATATATATAATTATTTCCCAGTGCTTTTCCTAGGACAGTAGAGCTAGGCTTTCACACAGACAAAGATGGGACATGCTGCTTGAATCCCAGAGAGGGGAGATTTCTATCACTGCCCTGGACTTCTTCAAGCCATTGGGGAAGAATGTGGTAGGATCAGCATCAGGTTTAACTGGTGCCAAGTATCAGTCCACTATCTTACTCCATAGGTGGGATTACAGGCAAGAACCAGAACAAATACCCAAGGCCCCAGGACATCAGGAGTCCACTGGGATGAGCTAAGTTGCAGCACCGATGGGCTGGCACAGAGAGGAAGGGACTGTGCCGCCTTCATTTGCCAGCTGCTCCCATTTTTGTGGTATCAGCCTCATCTTGGTACTCAGTGCAAGTTTTTTCTTAAGGCTGCTGTGATTTTCCCCTGAAGTTAAAGGGTGCATGACTGGGTCCTTTCTGATAAACTAACAGGATAAGAACTGACATACACAAACCAGATTAGTTGACAGTAAAGATACACGGGATGTGTTTGAAGGACATGAATAGTTGTTGCTGTTGTTCAGCCTGAAATAACTTTGCTCTCCTGAATGCAGTATGAAAACCTGCCAAGAAAAGTAGACTGTCACAGCTGAACGTAGCTCTGTGTTCTAAGACTTACAATAAGATACACGTAGTACTTTAACCTGGCCTCTCACTACTTTTTCCAAAGTTCAGCCATAACAATCATTCTTTTGAAAGTCAGATTATTTTGTGTAATTTTCCTATGTAGCATGACTTAGTTGCTTAAGAGTCTTTGAAATTTAAGAAGGAAAGAATCTAATGGAACCAGAAGCAAAACCTACTGAATTTTAAATCTCAGGGCATCTCTCAGGCTTACTTCTTTTCCCTTATGCATGGGTAAATAAATTTAATTTGAGGATAAGACATGTAGCTTTCTGCCACAAAATTAATAGATTAACGTTGTGGTTTAACTCCGGCCGGCAACCAAGCACCATGCTGCCACTTGCTCACTCCCCCTCACCCAGAGGGATGGGAAGGAGGATGGGAAAGGAATGTAAAACTCAAGGGTTGAGATAAGAACAAATTAATAGGTAAAGCAAAAGCTGTGCACACAAGCAAAGCAAAACAAGGAATTCATTCACCACTTCCCCTGGGCAGGACAGCCGGGCTCCATCACACGTAATGGTTACTCAGGAAGACAAACATCATAATGCCAGATGTCCCCACCTTCCCCCTTCTTCCCCCAGTTTATATACCAAGCATGACGTCCTATGGTATGGAATACCTCTTTGGCTAGCTTGGTCACCTTTCCTGGCTGTGTCCCCTCCCAGTTTCCAGTGCCCATCCAGCCCTCTGGCTGGCAGGGCCCAAGGAACTGAAAAATCCTTGATTTAGTATAAACATCACCCAGCAACAACTACAATCATCAGTGTGCTATTAACATTGTTCTCACAGCAGAGCCAAAACACAGCACTGTGCTAGTTACTAAGAAGAAAATTAACTCTATCCCAGCTGAAACCAGGACAATTAAATAAAAGTAAATCTTTTTCTGACAGTCTTTTGAGGAAATAGGTTTTGTTGGTTAAACTGAATGGACTTGCATTCTGATCTTCTCGGCTACATTTTTTCTACGGTCAAATCAAGTTTGTGCATCTATAGAGCCAGAGACATGCCTACTTCATTTACTGTTTCACATTTTAGTCCTCTTTTAAAGCAAAAGCACATTCAGTGATCTATAGGATTACATTATTTAAAAATACTTTATGACCTATGCAGCAAAGATAAATACATTCCCCAGTTTCCCGCAGTGAGGTTGAGCAGGAACCCTGTAAGCTGTGACTCACAGTATGGTCCTGCACTTCTTTCCATCCTGACTGAGAGGGGGAAAGTTGAAGGGACAGTGGGAGCACTGGTCCTTCTTCATTTTACTGCAAGCGGGATCTTGACTCCCATGACTTACTCCAAGGTGTACCTCCAGACACAATCTCCCAGGGAAGAAGAGTTGCTCTGGGGGGAGTCAGTGCCTGGCCCCATCTGCTTTCTCTCTGCACCACCACTCTGCAGGCAGCCTGCAGATGGCCGGCCAGTGGCCTGCACAAGCCTGTGTGCCATCCCCTGGCTGGCACTGGTGGCCACTTGCAGCCAGGCATGCAGGACCACAGCTGAGGATGCAGGGGGCTGGGCTGGGGCAGACCTGGCCAGCTGGCTGCAGGCAGGAACCTTCTGGCTCATCTGAACAGGCGGAGATTTTGCTCTTGGTGCTGTCAACAGCCCTGATGGGGTATATTTTCCAGTTAGGCCAGTCTATGTTTTCATGAGGAGGGAAACTTTCTCTGGACAAGGAGGGGTTTGTTACCAAGGGAGGAGATAGTGTCAAGTCGCAGTTCCCCTGGCCGTGTCTGGGGACTCTTATTCAAGGAAGAACATTATTAACAATGGGAACCCAAACCTTTGCTTACATGGCTTAATGCAAGTGACCAGTGTGAGTAACATGGCCTATACCTTCAACCAAGGCAACCTTTGTTTTGCATAAAAAAGTAATGTGAAATGTAGGTAGAAAAAGGTAGCTTCCTCTTATCTCCATGGCATTAGTAAGGTTTTTTATTTCTGATTGAACTTCTGTTTAAGCCCTGCCAGTCAAACTTCAGCCATACACACTGGGAATTTTCTGGTACCACTGGTGTTTATGTTCTTCTGTCAAGCACTAATTGTCTAATTTTCAGTAACAATATTCATCCCAGTATTTGTTTTAGTTCCACTGGTACCACTTTGAAAACTTTCTCATGAACTTCAGTTTTAAATTCTAATATTCCTGTATAAATGTTAGGTATAAATGTTAATAGTTCTGCAAGATGCAAATGCTGGCAAAAAAAGAAGAGTCAGTTTTCTGAGTAAAAGCCTTTAAAAAACCTTAATTTTCAATCGTGTCCATAGAAAAGACAAATTAACTTGGGAAGAAGATAAAGTAATTCTTCCTGAATAAATACCTTCTAGTAGCAATTTCCCCTGTGAAGAATTGAATCTGGAAGAACTGTATCAGAGCATGTGGCACTCAAGAGATGTATCAAACTGGATCTCTGTATTTCTTTTACATATCTACACTAACCTGCCTGGTTCGTGTTCTTAGCTCCTTTGGACTACAGCTGTAAGTGCTGGAGGCGTCCTGAAATCTCTGGCCATACTGCATTGTTCTTGGCTCTGACACACTAAGACACAAATAAGCTTTTTCTGTGTTCTCAGTAGAGCTATTTTTTACAGACGTTTTCTCTGCTAACAATCTTTCATGTGCTCAGGAAAGTCACATGTGCCCATCCAGGGGGAAAATGAGTTAGTTGTGTCTATGTAGAATTAAGCAAGTAAAAAAGGAATATTGAATTCAGGAAAATGGATTTTTAATAGTCTTGAAATTATTTGCAAATATTTGTTCAAATGCTTGAATACTTTTGACTGTAAGGTGCTTTGGGGATGTGGGGAGGATTGTATTCATAGAACTGCAACAGGAATAATGGAGGTTTTCCCTGCATCCTTCTTTCCCCCTTTTTTAGTTAATAACCTTAGGGTTAAAATGCTTGCCCAAGATAGGAGCAACACAAGATCAGTTCTTTGCCTAAGAGAGTAATGTAACTACAAGGCTAAAAGGCGATGGGTATACATGAATGAGGCAGAGAGCAGATTCAAACTAGCTCTCCCACTATCTTTGCATGAGTGCCTTAATGGCTAAGATGTAGCACGGTTGAATTTTCTACTGCTGACACTTTTTCTTTTGCATAAAACAAGCTGTCATCAGTCAAGGTCACAATAAGCCCTGAGTCCTGCTTCAGATATGAAACCTGAACACTAATTGCCAAAATAAAGAGTTTTTATTATTTATACAAAATACACAGTCACCAAAAATAATTGAAAAGAACCCTTTACCACGCAAACATATCCTCTAGCATGTTGGAGAAAATAAGCAGTGGGAGTTGCAGATTCTAGTCTGTTCTGTTACTGGGAAGAACTGAACCAAACTTTCTCATATACTTGCCAATTGCTTTAACACCTGGATTATTCAGGAAAAAGAGTTCACCTTCCAGTTCCTTGTGTCCATCCTTCCCTCTGCTCTCTCTCACCCATCTTTCCTACAATATGCTGCTTCAGATCAAACAAAAAGGTTTTTCTTATTTAAGTTATTCGCATATTCCCTTACAGACCAACAGATAGACGGCAATTTGCTACCCACTTGCAGCCACAGGCCTCCCACTTTGAACAAGAGGAACTGGGGGAACCATGCAAAACAGGAGCAGGACTTGAATATTGTAATACCCATAAAAAAATGAAATGCAATGGGCTATCAAAAGTAAGAAGCATCTTAGGAACATCACCCAGTAAACCCAAAGGCATTAGGTAAGGAACAAATAAATTGTTAATTAGATTGCTAGAATCTACAACAGAAGAGATTTATTTCACTAAACCATATGAATCTGTATGTAAGTACTGTTCATCAGTACCTAATGAACTGCATTACAATCACAAATTTCTACCTACTTATGTATAATCATGCATCTGTCATGGAAGTTCTTGCCTTGATCTATCACTATGCCATACATAAAACATTGTCATGGGTCAAAAACATCCAAAGCACCTGGAATAACAACGTTCACATAAGTAAGCTTACTGCGCAGCAACAATACTGAGGCACGCTGCTGTGTCATGCAGGAAACATATTCATAGCTGTAACATCCATAGACCTTAGTGAAGCTAAAAACTGTGCGTTCCTCATCACCTGTGCACTTCGTTTCCTGCCCTGGGCCTTTGACTTTTTTACTTATGGAACACACACTGACTTCTGCAGCATCTCTGCTTTGCTGATCTATCTTTGCATTGTGTGTGTGAAGCAGCACACTTTTTTTCCATGTTTTCCTGTTTTTGACTGAAAACTATGACAAAGGTGTGCAAGTGAGGTGCCTCCTTTCCTAGGTTAGCCTCAAATGCTGCCAAAAATGTAAGACTAAAAATGGCCTCTTGTTTCAGAGCAGTGGTCCATTTAGCCCAACATCCTCTGTTGGATCCAGCTGTGTCAGAAGGAGACAAAATTTGGGAGAGGCAACATTTTCCAGAAATTTACTGCCTGCTTGGTAAAGTAGTTTTTTTAAAATACTTTTTAAACTGATGTTCTTGTTTTATTGAGCATCTCTTAGTTTTAGAATTATGCCATTCTCATAATTTAGAACATACATCCCTCAGCCCTCTTCATTCCACAGTGAAAATGCCCACATTATTAGTGTCTTAGGAATCAGCTGCTCTATCTCCTTAGCCATTTCACCTGCTTTCTCTATATCTTTTCTGATTCCACCATATCTTCTTGAGCTGTGGTGGCTGGAGTGGCACGTAGTACCTATAGTGTAGGTGCACTGACATCTTATAAAATGGCAACGTGTTTCCTGCCTTGTTCTCAGTACCCTTCCTGATGATGTACAACAATTTATTGGCACATTGAACTGATGACTTCAGGGTAGTGCCAATGGTAACTTCAAGACCTCTTCTCTGAGTTACAGCTTTTCAGTTCACATTGCAGACATGGAGTTTAGATTATTTCCTAGAGTCTGCACTGAGGCTCATATGACCCCTGCTTGCCTCCTCACCCAACTTAGCAAGTTGTTTCTGGTGTCCCTTGTTCTTAGCACTGCATTTCATTGCCCAAAAAGAAGCCTTGGAGAATTCACTGCTTATGTCCTGCTCCATGTCACTGATGAAGGTGTTTAAATCGCTGAACCCTGGTAACCGACCCCACCCCTAGTAGTGATGATCGAACTCTTTCATTTGCCCAAACCTTTCACCAGCTTTCAGTCCATAAAAGAACATCTCCTCCACCCCCATGGAAAACTACCTTTTCTAATAACCAGTGGTATGGAATCGTGTCAAAGATTTTTTGAAAATCAAAATATTAAGTACCCTGAATACCCTTTATCTATGTGCTTACTGACTGCCCTCACAGAACTTCAGCAGGTGATTGAGAGGGCCCTTCCTTTTATAGAAGCCATTCCGACTTTTTCACAACAGGTGATGTTTATCCATGTGATCCAGTATCTTACTCTGTAAGATACACTTTCCTATCTAATCAGAAATGGAGTATTTTATTGGTCTGCAGTTCCCCAGATCTCTTTTAGAGCTGGTTTTGTAGGTGGAAGTCTCACTGGCAGCCTGGCACAGCAGCTATTTCTATAGATCTGTGAGATGACTTTGCCAGCAGTTCTGCAATTTCACATTTGAGTTCCTTCAAAATCTTGGTTGAATGCCAGCCTGCCCTGGTGACTTACTGATATCTAATTTGTCTATTTGGCCTAATTCAATTTGAATCCCTGTTCCTACAGCTGAACAAAATGGGAACAGAGGCTTGTCTTTGCCCTAGCCACTTGGCCAAAGCAGTAGTGATATGTTAAAATGGAAATCTGTGGAAAGAAAATAGGTCTACTGATTCTATCTGGTTATCCACAAGTAATCTGTATTGTGCTGAAAACATTGGATACAGCACTGATAGCAATCATAAGGGTAGTAGTGAGGGACCTTTTGATTTGCACATCTGTCATAGTAAAGCCAGCCTACTTATGAGATGATAAAAATGAGCTAAATTAAGAATGATCAGGGAACTCCATTCGGATTATTGAAGCATCATACAGTAAGTGCAAGAGACAGGTGGCATAAGTGCTAAAACAAAGATGGAAAGTATGTGCTGCAGGGAATCAATCTACTGCATTAACGGCTAATGGCACACTCAGTGTTTATCCATTATTTATCACATAAATGAGTATGTACTGTCTAGACTGCAGAGGTGCTTTCATAACAGAGTGACACTGATTACTGAAAATTAAAAAATGAGAGCTGAACTTAATAAATGAATTGAAAATTAGCAAATGGTAATAAACTCCACATGGTATATCTGCTCAACCTAAAAATACTGGGTTTTGTTTTAGTTTTATGAAAATTATTTGATTCACTGCCATAATTTTAGAGTTTAGGGAATAATGCAAAACCTGGGAAAAAAGCAGAGGACTTAGGAGGCAATTATTTCCTGCCACTATCACATACTTTCATTTGCATGCACACTTTCATGCTAAGCTGCTTTTTGTTTTGTATTAATATTCTGCTCATTAGTTTCTTTTCCCTTTCAACTTATTGGCACATTAATGAAAACTAAGAATATCTGCTCGTACTGAAAGAAGAATGATGGTACCCAAAACGTATTGTGTTCCAGTCGTGGCATAGCAACTACACTCTGTGCGTTGGTTTTAATGTTTTAATGATGCCAGAACACTGGCCTTGAATAAATAAGTTACATGAGCTCAGGCTTGATCATGTATCATTATCAGTGGAAGCTGTATCATTAAATTCAGAAGAAGGGTCAAATTTTCACCAGAGATCTACTGAAGGTGTTAAAACTGGACACAAATTCAGATAGGTTAGTTGAATCAGGAAACTGTTTATGGCCTAATTCTGATAAAAGTAGTGCAGGTTATTTAGGCATGCTAATTTATTCATGAAGGACAGAACTATATCAAAGAGGTGGAAAAGACATAGTACTTAAGTGCTCCCAGTACATTAAATATCTTAGAAAGATGACTTCTGAATTAAGATGCAGTTCATAGAGACTTAGGTAACCACTTGAAATTTATACAAACCCTGAATGTCAGTAGTTTGCATTCACCTGCATTACACCCTATCCTCATCACACACCAGTAATTCCCAAGAGATGCATTATTATATTACTGACAAGAAGATTTTAACTAGGTGTGCTGGCCCTGAAAGAAACTTGCATACTTCTTCCATCTGAATCCATCGTATCTGTTCAGTTTATCATAAGCAGCAAGCTGTTGTCCCAAACTGAATCCCTTACCAGGATAATAGACACACTTGTATACGTTTTCAGTGATGAAGTGAAAAATACGCAGTTTCCTCAGCTTCCATCAGGAATGTCTGAAAGTTTAAAAATCCCTCTCTTCAGTCATTGCTGGAAACATTCATAGTATCATTTACTTTGATAAGAAGGACATCTCTTATATTAGGATGCCAACAATGAACCCCACCCCCCAAAAAAAACCCCAAACAACCCCTCTCAAACCGTGGACTGCTTAGGTTCAGAAAACACAAAGACAGAGGACAGTTTTGTGATTAATCTAAACCAGCCAAAATTAAATGGAGTCTTCCAAGGATTTACTTTGGGTTCTGAATCCCAGTGTGCCATCTGGGCTGCTCATAAATTATAAACCTGCTAGGTCAGTGGCTGCAGAACTACATGCAAGACTTGAAGATGTTTGAAAACAGGCTATATTTTTTTCCCAAATGCTCATAAAAATGTTTTCTTATAACTCCATTCACTTGACTATTTCAGCAAAAAATTGAAGTCCTGTGCATTTTCAGTTATCCCTACCAATTGCCAATTACTAGAAACTAGTGTGATTGACCAGCTAATATACTCCAAAAAGGCACCTAAAGGCTTTCCAAGGTATCCTAATTACCATATTTACAATGTCTGAGATTACTTCCAGCAAATACATCCTAATTCAGCCTCTTCTTCTGGCTTATTCAATTGCACTTTATTAGCTAGTAATCATACTACTAAGCCTTTTAATAACACTGCTTCATATCTGCTTAAACTGCTGTCTCTTCAAGATGCATCTATGAAGTCTATACAGTTGTGTTCCTTCTATAAACAGAAAACAATGGCAAAGTGACTTGGGGTTAGTCCATTCAGTTAGTGAACTTGAGATTTGGGGGCAGGAGCTCCGGCAGCCAAATTTTCCTAACGATATTAAGTACTAGCTTTTCTTTGCAAACATCCATTATTCCAGTCTGTCCTCTGCAGTGGTTATGTGTATTTTGCAACAGTGGTGTCATTCAGGAAAGCAAGGGTTATGGTTATTTCACTTAGTTCTAGAGAAATTGCCATGATGTAGCTGTCCTAAATATTTTGATTTTTATTTTTGTTCCAGCAAGTGGGTAGCATATCATAATACAGAAAAAGGTGGTTGTGAGAAAGTCCAAAGTCATTTCAATGTGTTCATTTATTTGCATATGCATTTGCGGGGATTTATCTAAGAGCTCAAATATGCAATAGTGTACAGCTGGTTCTTTTCTGAAGATTGGTCTAGACCTCCTGCTTTTCCCTTACTTTTCTCATTTAAAGCATATTGTCATTCTATCCTCTGCGATCAATCTCAAACGATCATCAGACTATAAGAATATACAAGGCTGAACAAACAGTAGAGAAAGTTATACATGGTTGTTTCCCTAAACCCAGTTTGCAATTCAGTTTTTGTATCACATCATGTGTGTTTGTCTCCCTTTTTATTGTGGATTTTTTTTTCACACTGATTTAAAAGGAGGGGTTTAGTTATGGAAATACAAATGGCAGATTAATAAATGAGGAAATTACAGGAATAGATTTCTGTCTATTATATCCACAGTGGCTTTGTGTGTCTAAGAACAAGATTTGAAAGGAGGCTGGATGAGTGTAAATGAGTGAAGAAGGAAAGGATTGAATCCATTGGCATAGCCATGGACTGAACTAAAAAGGAAGAAGGCAGAAAATTAAAGGTTACTCTGGAGACGTGAAGATACCTTACCCAAAGATTTCTTATTCATGTTCTGCTTTTCCAGAATATGAGTCAGCTTTGACCAAACATTTTTGATAAGTGGAGGCACCAAAAAAAAAAAGAAAAAAAGAAAGAAAAAAAGAAGAAAAAAAAAAGAAAAAAAAAAGAGCAGTATCAGTATCCAGGAAAACCATCCTTTGAATCCATCTGTAACACAGTATCATCACAGTATGGTAGAGACCCCCTGCAATTGTTAGCCCAGAGAAATGCGAGCCTTCAGCAGCAGATTGTATCAAAGGGAAAGATATATATTGAAATGACAGTTTCTACAAGTTGTGTAAAAGACATTTTGAGGATGAGCACTAGCATAAAATATTAGATAGAACAACAGCTTCCAGCTGGTGACAGAGAGAGCCTGGTTACTGCTGTAATGTCTGGCAGATAGTAAAAAGCCAGAAGTGTGGCACTCTGCTGAGTCGCTCCTACCAAGAGAGGGGAGCTGGCACAATAAGCATCTCCTGCAGCGGGGCTAGCAGATGACGACAGGCACCTCCAGGTTTGCTTGGCAGCCCAAACGCAATACAAGCTTCTGCAAAGTCATCAAAGCCAAACTAGTTAAAAAAAACCTGGCTGTGCCAAATTGTTGAGGTGGGTATTTGGTTACTATTGTCCTTGGTAGCCAGTGCTGTTGTTCTGCCACTGAATGAAACATCCTCTGCATTGCGGCTGTTGTACTAGATGCATATTACTACTCTCCCTTGATCAGTTAAACCTTACTGCAGCTAAACCAGAAAATTACTCACTTGTTCACAACAGAAGATACTTCATGTTGACTCTATTTTCCAGTGCTGCCCACTACAGTTAGCTGTCACAGAAAAGAATCTGTTGTTTAGGAAAATACTACATTTTTTAATATTTCAAGTTTCCTCAGAAGTCCAAGATGTAATTGGGTGAAGTATAATTGTGTATTTATTTTAAAATACATGAAGAAATAGTTTTTGCTAAGATGAACTTTCAGTCAGGACACAAGACAGGAAATTTTACTAGTCCAGTTTTATGAATGAGAATTTGGGGTAGAGGTAGGGTGCAGATAAATACTTCCACAACTTTTGCTTGGAGATTTAGGGGTAGAGATTTGTTCAACTCAATCCATAAAATACACATATTAAGTCTCCAGCATGAATTAAGAATTATATAACTCTTTTATGCAACCAATGCTACAGAAGTGGCATGGGGCACCTGCATCATTCCTATCCCTTGTTTCTCATCCCACCTCTAACTCCTTTGTCCAGGTGTTCAGAGGAGGTAGCATGGTGATGCACTTAGGGGACTTAAGCCACCAGAGAGCTGATTTTAACAAGATAACCTAGGAAGCTGAGGTAGACTTGGTGAGTTATGCATTAGTCACATATGTACCTCCAGTTACAGTATAGCATCACAGAATTGTTGAGGTTGGAAGGGACCTATTGAGATAATCTAGTTAAATCCCCCTGCTCAAGCAGGGTCTGCTACAGCAGGTTGCCCAGGACTGTGTCTAGATGGGTTTAGAGAATATCCACAGATGTAGAGTCCACAGCCTTTCTGGGCAATCTGTTCCTATGTTCAACCATCCTGACAGTAAACAGCATTTTCTTATGTTCAGATGGAATTTCACGTGTTTCAAAGGTACCTGGTAACAAATGTAACATCTGGACTGTCTTCTATCAAGATGGTCTAAGAGAAGGCAGTTATGTAAAAAAAACCCAAACAAACAGGGTTACATTTTCTGGCTTTATAATTATTCATGGAAATTTTGTCTTCTTTTGCACAGTTTTAATGAATAAGAAGCTGACTCATATTTCCCCATGGCAAGCAGTTCTGATTTTTTACGGTTCACTGATATTCCTAAACAATACTGCATATCCAGCCTTTTCAATAATTTGATGATGGGCGGATGTAGTGTAAGAGCTAAGCTCTTAAACCAGGACAGCAGGTAATTTATAACTGCACTGTATGTACCGAAACCTTTTCCCAAAGGCGACATCCCTCTGTGAGACTGCATGCTACAGCAGAATGTTTGCTGTGGTTTACAGGGGGCCATATCATCTGCGGGCAGATAGAATACTCCTGGTCAGTATTGGGCTTCTGCACCTCAGAGGCCTGTTACCTGCCTTCCCTTCCTTCCCTAACACTAACCAATGTAATCAGCAGAAAGCATATGAAATTAGGATATGAAATCCTTACAGCGAAAAAGCTTTGTTACACGCTATGCATTAGACCCAAATGTGAAGGAAAGTTCTGCTTACACAGTCCCCACTTCACTTACATATTCAAAACTCCTGATTTGTATGGCAAGGAGTTTTCTTTATAAAATCAACACTCTGGGAAATTTTAACTTAACAGGGAAGATGAATGCAGCAAGTTTTATCTGCTCATTTCTCCTTTATAGCAAGAAACTTCATGGTTTTTCAGGATAAAGCAAAGTTTAACTTCCAGAGAGGATGAATGAATTTCCAGCTGCCCCAAACTTTGTTCCACTTATCTCCTGGTCATCTCTGCTCCAGCTCTATTTCCCATTGTTAAATACATATGGATATATGTACTGTAGAACACTCAGTACAAAATATGCCAAATTAGTAACTTCACTGTAATTTTTAAACCTACACTTGAAACTAAATTGGTATTATCAGTCATCATACAAACAAGTTGCTCCAGAAGTCTTATTAAACACATTGTTCTTTATACCTGGTATAAATGTGGTCTTTTTGTTTTTGTTATCTTTTCCCCCTCCTTCCTTCAATTTTTGTCATTTATATCTTGTCAAAGTAAATGAAGAAATAAAAACTTACCTAAACTTTATTATGAGTATTAACAATGGGTCCAGTGACAGCAGATAGCTGTCTTTACCAAAGATTTTGAGTTGAATACTCCTCTGATATGTAGGGGCCTTTTACTAGCCAAGTGATAGTTCATCCAACTAAAGAGCTATATATTAAATCTATGCCTATTAACATTTCTAAAAACTTTCAGACACAGGCAAGAGTTTTTTCTATAATTTCCTGTTGATTTTTAACTTGCAATGTTTCAATAATTTCACTTACGTTCATTGCAAGAAAGCTTAATTTTTGTGTGTCTGCTTATGTGGGAGTCTGCTTAGTGGTAAGTACACTTACTTAGTGGTAAGTACACTTACCTTGGCACAGTTTGTACGCTGCCTCAAATATTAGAAATTGCAGTGTCAAGTGCATCACCATGAACACATTGTTATGAGGCAGTATTACCAACTTCCTATGAGTTCAAGCATGCATTGTTTTTCTTATTATTATTGCTTTGGAGGCAACTTCTATGCTTGTGGCATGATTCTTGTAAACAGCTCACTTGCATTTAAAGCAATTGCTTAAGAAAAGGCACCTCACAGGTCTCAAAACATCTCTCAAAGATCATTTACCAATATCCACCAGTATCTTTGATATTTACAAAACACACTGCTATTCAGAAATTCGAATGTTATTCCTTTAAAAAACAAACAAAAAAAATCCAAAAAAACACATCACCACCAAAAAACTCTTAAGCATTCTCATCTGCTAGCCTGCATAGAAAAGATTAAAACTTGGAGTCCAAGATATTACACTTTATTCTGCCAAGGTGCCAAGTAGCAAGAACATCATGCTACTCATTTTATATTAACAACTGGAGAGGAAACTCACCTTTTCAGTTCCTTTTCCCACTTAGTTCTCTGACAGATTTTTAGATGTCTTGCTTTTCCCCCTATAGCAGCCAGCACTTATTTACATGTCCCATCCCAGACACAACAGCACTTTGGACTCCTCTCCTTTCTAAAGTCATTTCTTATCTCTGCTGAATGACAAGTATGACCCATGTCAAACCCCCACTTTAAAATAAACTTACAGTATGTGACATGAAAACTGAGTTGAGGCTTTTCACAATTTACATACAAACGTTAAACATCAGGATCTGAAAAATCACAGCTTATCACTGAATATCATATTTTACATGTTTAGAGTCTATATTACTATGTTTTATGCACTTAATCAAAACCCTGAAATGTCAACATTTTACAAAGTACCAAAAAGTTGCATACATATAGCAATATAAAGGGCAAATTAATAAACTTCACATTTTTGCTTTGCTGAAAAAAATTAAGACCAAATCCAAAGGAAAATGAAATCCACTGCAAACCTATTTCTACCACAGTCACAAAAGGCTTTGCTGCTTGTCTCTCAATAGACAGGGAGTATAAAGCCCGCAGTAGCACATAAAGGCTAATGGCAGCCTACAATCTAATTAGTCCTTATTATAACACTGTCCAGAGATTGAACAGATACTTCTTTAGAAAGAACACAGGCACAAAGAACCCACCCACAAATGAGTTACTTTTCCTTTCAAAGGTCTAGAAATGCGTAATCGTCTTTGACCAGGAAGAAGCTTGGCTGAGCCTGGCATGTTAGGTAGCCTCCCTTGAGCTTTTCTTGACTGACAGAAAAAAAATGGGGAACAACAATGTTTGTACATTCTGCTTCATTTAGACTTCCACCTTGGTTTACAAGGCTGAGTGAACGTTTTTCTTTGTATGAGGCTAAGACTTCCTGTGAGCTTTGCTGATATTTCTATGGAAGAGTAGAGAGCAGAATGAAAAAGCATACGAATAAAGCTCCAAAAAGGTTGGGTAATTTTTACTTTTAAAAAAAAATTTGAGCATGCTGTAACCCTGGAGGATGTTTAAATACATGTGACTAAAAGGCAAACTAAGAATGGTGGTTACCAAGTCATGTTCACTGAGTGTTAATGTCTGTGTTGCCTTGTTAGTGACATAAAGATGACCCAAAGAGCGAATTCCTGTACATCATAGGAGGAGGTACAGTTAGAAAAGTAGGGGACAGGCTGCCTAAGGCTTAAACAGCCCCAAACTCGTCCTGTCAGAAGCTGATCACAAGACAGAAGAGTGTGCATGGCTATGTAACCAGTCACTCTGTGGAGCTCTACGCATAGTAACTTGTCTTGGAGAGCCTACAAAGCTCAAGTCCAGCGAGACTTGCACACGAAGGGTGCCGCTACAGCAGCATTAAAGTCTGGCAAAGAGTATATTTCAGAAGTAAATCTCCTGATCATCTGGACTGCTACTGTGCTCGTTTGTAACTTGGCAGTTTCAGAAAGCAAGCTGGACTCCTTTTGCATAAAATGGAAACAGAAGATGTGCTCCAGGGGTTCGCTCAATGCACTCCAGCCACTAATGAATATTCAGTCCACAGATCCAGAGAAGAACCGTTCTGAAGCGAGACCTCCCACAGTACACACAGCACAGACACCAGGTCCTCAGCAGCAACTGTGCTGCTTTACACATCCATGTCTATTGGGTCACACTGCTAATGTTACTAGTCTGGTCTCCCGTTGTATCGCAGACCATTACATTTCACTCAGATACCTCTCAGACAGAACCTTGAGACTTCAATGAGACCAAACCCTTTGAGCCCGTAAGACTAAAATACATGCCGTAACAACAGAAGGGTCTGATTGCCCAGTGCGCTTGCTGGGGCTGTGAACTGATAGGTAAAATAACCTACAGGATCCAGTGGGAAATTCATGGTCTATGCTTCTAGAGGCTTCTTTTTCCACGCCTGACACAATTCCTCCACATAGACAGACATTTTAAACTGTGCTAATTTCATCTAGAATAGCTGCTAGCATGTGTTCTCCTAAAAGCCCTTCGTTTTTGCAGAACTTGAGCACAGTGGATACCGGATGAAGCAGCACAGTAACAGAATAAAATCAGGGAACGTATTGCACAGACATTGATTCATTTTGCCTTCCCATAGCATAACTACGAAGACGCATCTTATTGTTCAAATGCTTATTTCAGAAGACAGATGTATGGAGATGGTGTTTATATCAGTTACTTGTCTATCCAAGGCTAGAGAACACTGTCGGAGGGGTTTTTCCCCTTGAAAATAACTTTTCCAGATGGTGGAGCAATTTAGCATTTACCCTGCAATCAAGCACTTTAAGATCCTTTCCTTTTCAGGGTGTAGAAGTCCAAGCACAAGCCGCCCCCAGCTGCTCCTAGCACCAAGGATCCCTTTGGTGACCAAACCCCTGGTGACAGAAATGGTCTTTCCTTATAACGCTGGTACTGCACCCGACGCTTTAATCCAGGGATAATGATGTCCCCGTCCCACAGTGGTTGCGGGTGTTGGAAAGCACGCTCCTCGCAAGGGTGTGCGCGGCTGCGGTGAACGGCAACGCCGCGGACGTGACTGCGCCCGGGAAAAACGCATGGAACGGCAAGCGCTCTGCGGCGGGGCAGCTGCGCGGGCAGCGCAGGCACACGGGCAGGGCACGCACCCGGGCAGCAGCGGCACGGCGCCCCCGTAGCCCGGCGGCTTCCCCTGGGCGGCAGTTTAACGGCTCCCGCCGCGCGGCCCCACACGACCCCGGCGGGGCGGTGACACCTGCGCCAGCGGCCGCCGCGCGCCCTCAGCCCACAGCCCATTGGCTCCGGCGCGGTCAGCTGGTGGCGCAGCCTGCGGGCGGGCGGGCGGCGGGGACGCGCGGCAGCGTTTCGCCGTACGGCGGTTAAACCGCGCGGCTGCCGGCGCGTTGTATTTTTCGCTTGAAAATGCGGGCAGCCGGGTTCCGTAAATGACTTGCTGTTCACACTCGGGCCCTCCCGGGGGCTGCGCGCCTGAGGGCGGCCCGCGGGTCCCTCGGGCAGGGCCGCGCCGCCGCAGCCCCGGCCCCGCACCTGCTGGGCCCCGGGCGCCGTCCGCTGCCGGAGCGGCGCGGCGGAGGGCGATGTGAGGGGGAGTGCGTGCCCCTTCGCTCCCTGGGGAACGCCGCGGCCCCTCCCCACCCGGCTCGGCCGCGGAGCTGCTGCCCGGAAGCGTGCCGAGCCCGCCGGCCAGGCTGCTGCCCGCAGCGCCGGCACCGCCGCCGCCAGCCTCCCCCCCAGCCCCGCCTGCCCCGCGCCGCTGCCACCCGCCGCCGCACAGCGCTGCCCCTCCGCTCCGCTCCGCCCCGGCCGAGGCCGAACGCGGCGCGGGGGCGCTGCCGGTCCCGCCCGCACGGGCGCGCACACCCGGGCGCACACGCACCCGCGCGGGCACACACGCGGAAGTGCACCCCGAGCTGGCGCCGCGCCCGCCGCCGCCGCCGAGGCCGCCCCGGCGCAGCGCGCAACATGGCGCTGGTGCCCTGCCAGGTGCTGCGCGCCGCCATCCTCCTGTCCTATTGCTCCATCCTGTGCAATTACAAGGCCATTGACATGCCCGCGCATCAGACCTATGGAGGCAGCTGGAAATTTCTGACCTTCATAGACCTGGTAAGTGCCCCCGGCGCCCGTGGCCCTGCCCCCTCCCCCCCTCCGGGCTGCCCGTTGAACGGCCGCGGCCGCGCGCGGGAGCGGCCCGGGCGCATCGCGGCCCCCGGCGGCGGCGGCCCAGCTCGACGGCAGCGCCATGAGGTGACCTTAAAGCGGGGACGGCGACATGTTGTGACTCCAGGGCCGGTCGTGAGAGGAGCCAGCCGGACACGGCGGCAACGGAGCCGGGTGGTTTGAACGGAGAGACACGGACGATGCCGAGGGGCTGCTGCGGCGAGCGCCGTGGGGAAGGTGCGCCTGACGCCCTGTCACCGCCGTGCTGAGGCTGTGTTTTGCCTTTCTTAATGGCTGGTAGTAAACACCAGAACCTGCTGTCCCCAGCATCTGGCTCCTGTGTGCTGTCAAAATAGAAGACATGTCTTGCTCCCTTTGGCCTTTGTGAGGAATCCATCCCTGACAGGTGCAAGTGTGTGAGAGTGACACAAAAAACGTTGGGCAACTCAACTTGCCGGATCCAGTTAGTTTTGGTTGCAAATCCATAAACGAGACTGTGAAACAAAAGAAGTTTCATTTCACTTTCCTTCATAGGGGTCCAGATCTGGAGCAGTCACGAGCATGCTGGCCTGGTAGAAAACACCAGGTGCTGGCCAGGGGCTACTTTTGCTCTGAGCTTCCTGGCCTTGTTGCCTCCACAACACTGTTCCCCTAGTGCAGGTGGGAGGAAAGGGGGCTGGAGGAAGAGAGGAGATGGAAGGAGAAACTTGGATCCTAGTTCAGAAATAGGATAGCCAACTTACACCTAGTGTCTACAACAAAGTATTTTTTTTTCTTTGAATCCACAGTGTAAATAGGTGAGAAATTTTGCAGTCGCTACTGAGTTACAGAAAAGTCAAGAAGTGCAAGTATTTCAGTGCTTCCCAGTGATAAAACCTATCTCAGAACCTCATGGTAGATTCACAAATATTGCTACTATTGCATATGCGCTTCATATCCAGTCAGTAGGTTGAGTTTGGAGACCAAACTCTAAACACATTAACCTGGCAGGTCAAGTGTGCAAATTTCTGCATCAGCATTAAGCTAAGGTTCACTGAGGTCCGTATTTTAGTTGGAGAGAAGAAGCACCTAGCGTATTTTGCACTTAGCTGGGGTCATTTTTGTATTGGGTGCCAAAAATTTGCTGGATGTCTGAGGATTCACAGGCAAAACTAGTGCTTTTACTGTGACTGTAAAAAGGCATTTTAAGGCCTGATGTTCTTCTAGAAGGCAAACTGGAATCTTACTTTTTTTTTTCCTTTTGGGCTGCTGAACTGTACTGTCGGTAATATTAATTGACAGAAGTTAGCATCAAGTCCCAGTAAGTTAAGGGAGAGCTGTTGACTTTGCTGGCAGTTGAATTGGAAGTGAACCAACTAAAGCTAAAAGCCAATGATCTTGTCTTTGAGTCACCTTCACCTTTTTCTCTGTTCTCCTAGCCTTGACAGTTGTTTGAGGATTAAGTGAACTAAGACTGTCATACAGTGAAAATAACATTTGACAGTACATGATATTTGTCATTTCCCAAAAATCACAGCCTGCAGTCTGTGGCAAGTTCATGTGGGCTTTCCCGTCAAAGCCTGCATGCAGTTCAGGCTACTTCTGTCGTGGCCCAAAAGGTCAAGATAAATATGTAGTGTTTTCTACAATGTCTGGTATGGTTATCAAATGCGGCTAGTAATTTCTGTCCTTCTGGCCCTGGTAGTATCTTATCTAAGCAAATCTGTCTTTCTCCTGGGACAACTGGGAGATTTGAAGAAACAAAAACTGTGGAATCCTGAGGAGGATAACAGGAGGCGTGGTTGGAGGATGTTAGGCACGTTTCCAAAATACTGTATGTTGACTAAATCTTGAAAAGCTCTTCTTTAAGTTTCAGCTTCCTCAACCTTGTGCAGTATTCCTGTGTCAGTCACATTCAAAGGCTGTCTAGACAAAATATCATCAATGCCAGAGTCTTGGCAGACATATGTTCTTGCTACAGATTGTACCTCCACAAGCAGAGATTTTATCTTTGACATCACAGAAGCATGTATAAGTTCTTTCTGTTTCCAAAAACTGCTGTCAGTTTTTGAAAAAAGTGATTTTATGACTTGAATCTAAAAAGTAATTTGGATGGGTTTTTTTTCATTCTGTCCATTTGTGAAGGGACATTCTTTTCGAGTCTCAGCATCAGTAAATGTCTTGGAGATTTAGGTAACTGACTTTGCAGAGCTGCTGTGTGAAATAATTTACAGTTATCTGCAGATAACATAATTTTGATTCCAATTATGAAAAACTAGTAGTTTGGACTGTAAAACACAAGACACAGTAAAGTATTCTAAATAGATGCATTTATCTGAACAGTAGACTTACAGCCCTCACGCTGTTCACAGAAGTTGAGCATTATGGGGAAGTTGTTTAATACAGAGATAAAGACTGTAATGTCTCTGTCCACCTGTAATATTTTGGATGTTCATACCTAAGTAAGATTTTCTGAGATGCCAATATTCATGCTTAGTCTCTCCTGCTCTTGAGTTTAGAAAGAAAACAAGTGCAACTGATGACTTCTTTTATCTGCTGTCGTTCTGATGACTGACTCTGGATTTTTGCAGTTGCGAATGTGATGGCAGTATTCCCTAAAACACCCATATCAATGGAATATTTTACTGGTTTATGAAGCGATGTACTGGTCCTATGTTTTACCATTACACTGGTGGTGCTCCTCACTGTAGCTACTAACAATCGTTTCTCCACCTAAGACTTTCTCCCTGATATGTAGAGGGGGTAGGTACTTATCCTGCTTACCCTGGTAAAGATACCTGCATAGTAGCTGTGGATTCCAGAACACTTCAGAAAAGCATACAGTATCCTTTTTGTCATTTATGGAAGGGGAAACTGAGGTACAAAGAGGTAAAGAGTTGCTGCCAAGATCACTTGGCTGGCCCAGCAGATCAAATCATCGAACTGAACATTCAGGCTAGTTCAGGACTACAACACATTGCTGTCATTTAGCCTCACAACACAAACCAAGCCCCAAAGTTAGTTCCTGTGAAAAAACCAAATGGGTATTTCAAGAGATGCACCTAAAATTTCTTGTACAGCTGCCTTTGTTAGGTCTGAGATTCACCATTTTGTGCTTTAGTAGTGGTTTGCCACAGGACTGCACTGTCCTGTGCCACAACCCATAAATTCATTGTTGAGCGTCATAGTTGAAAGTTAGGTTAGGGTGAAAATGATGCCAGTACAAAATTATTCTTTGCAGCAAGTTTGTCAGCTATATAAGTCTCAGAAATTTTCCCTACTTGTACCACTGTTCCAGTTCTGTAAGTACTTGAAGTAGCTGAATTAAATATAATAATACTTGAAACAAAGATAACTAGGTCATCCTGCACACTGCAATCACACACCTGCCTTTATAAATACATATTCATTGAGGGATCTGTTGCACCAGCTTGTCTAAAATGGCAGGATCCTTGTTGCAGGGGTTAAGTTTTGTTCTTCAGTTTCTCTTAACTCTTACTGCTGTTATGAGAGGAGGGAAAAATAAACAGAATTTGTATTCTGGAATAAAGTAGAGCCTGTGGGTGCCGAAAGGAGACCAGTTCTACTTTCTGTGTTTGGGTGTGTGATAATTAGCAGAAAAGTAGCGTAGAGTTAAAATAAGTATGTATCTTCTTAGTAAGGTGTGCGCTGGTCTAAGTAGCTTCTGGTTTTCATTGTGCAGTTGTGAAAACCTCATTCCTCAAAGAAGCCAGGGTAAACCAAGATGCTATTGCACATACATATGCATGCATTAACAAAATACTGGTTTGGGTTTTTTTAATCTTAAGGTCTCTCGGCTAGGCTGAACAGGGTAGTTACAGAGACAAAAAGCAAGACTAGAATTTTGGAAGCAGTATCAAGTATTATGTTTTATTATGATGATTAATGATCCCATTTTGAATAACAGAATGTTAATGTGGGTATTCATATGACTTGATTCAGGGCAGCCAAAGCTAGAGAGGAATTGATTTTGCTCATATATAAATCTGCCTGGCCTTATACTTTTATTATTCTCTTGAAAGAAGTAGCAGGATGTGTGTGTATGAACTTTTATATATTGTCTGGCAGACTGAGTTCTACAAAAAACAGGTATAAGCTCTGTTCCCAACACACTTTTTGGTAGTATGTGTTGTATTTGTTTTGCAGAAAATGCCTTTAGATTTAGTTTAAATTTAAATAAGTCATCAGAACTTAGTTCATTTCTTGTCTTTGGAAAATTTCAGAGGGACATGTTAACAATAAGACTAGAAACTAGAGTTGGTAGATTTGTCATTTTCTGAGTTGGTGTATTTAGTTATTAAATTATATGAGATATGATTGCTAGACAACAAAAAAGATAGCAGCTTAACAAAGCATAGCTAAAAAATATAGGTGATTTGTGCCCAATTTGGGTTTACTCATGCTGATGGGAAATAAAATGACCAGAAAATGTCAAAGGCCAGAGGATTCACAACCAAGGACTAATAAGCTGTGCCACTGGTGCGGTATCTGAAGTTGAGCAAGTTTCATTACTAACTGTATGGGTTAAACTTATTACAACACAGAGGACAAAAGTAGAAACACGTTCCACACTGTGAAATATAACTGACTCTTTTCCAGGATTTTCTTTAGAAAAATGAATTTCACCTTCTGCTTTCCCCTTTTATCATCTCTAAAGTTACCCTGATATGCAAGTATTTTATGGCTTTTGGGTGAAGATATTACAGAAGTGTAAAGTATTATTAAGTATTAGTCCCAGAGGTAATTCATCACCATGTCTAAATGTCTCAGTATTCTTACTATTACAGAGAATGCAGTCAACAGAGTGTTGACAAGTTTACAGAGAAAGAAAGGGCTTGCTTTTTAAGGAATAACAAGGTGGGATTTCTTAATGGTGCTTAATGGATTTGAGAGAAAAGGCAACAATATACGTAAGGGAGCCTTTTAATAAGTGTGTATTTTAGAGCTTTCTTTTTCCCTCTCAGGCTGTAAACATGTCAGAGAAACAGCTATGTACAGTGCCATTGATGCAGTAATAAAAATGTAATAGCATCACTGTTTCTTATTCATAGACCCATGTTTTCCATCTGCTTTGGTAGCGCTATCAGAAATTGACTGGAATTTGAGCACCACATTGAAGAATTCCTTTTTCACATTTCATTAGCATGTCTTTATTTTACAATTGGCCTTAAATATGTTGAACATTTAATTTGGGAATTCTTAGGAAAGTTATGGCTGTCTTGAAATATTTGTGTTGGCCAGGGGAAAGGAGGAGAGTAGAAGAGAGGATAAATGGGGATCACTTACTATGATGATAGATTTAACTAATGTCAGTAATGTTATTTTATAACTTGGAGTATGTAAGCAATAGGTAACAGTGCTGTGTTTTAAACCAGTGTAAAGTCTGTAGACTTTTGCCAGAACAGTTTCAAATGATGACAGCTTCAAGGAGTTGGTTTAGTAGTCTGTAGTTCAGCTTTGAAAAAAATCCTATTTATGTGATACTACAGTTGAATTATTTTCTTTACAATTTTATTATAGTGGGAAGGATAATTCAGATAATCTTGTATGCTTCCATATGGCAAAATTGTTAAATAGTTTAAACAATTATTTTAAACAAGGGCAACACATCTAGTGTTCTATGTTCGTGTTATGCTGAAGTCAAAGTTGGGGTTCTGAGCTGTTCTAATTGTTGTGGATATAAGTATATTACAAAATATTTAATTTATGTATTTTTGACCTTATATTTGTGTTATTTTAATGAGGCTCTGTAAGCTTATACAAGAAACAAATTTTGAAATTGACCTTCAAGTCAAAGATCTATATAATCTATCAAATAATATCCTCTAACTAATACAGAAAACGGCAAACTTAAATTAAACATACTTTTAATAAAAATCAAATTCCACTTGAATCTTTGCAGTTATATCAACTTGAGGATATACAAGGACTTGTAGGGTGGAAGTCCATGTGGGTAGTTACTTGTTTTGTCCTTAGGCTGAAAAAAAAACAAAAAAAGGAAACAATCACTCTGTCTGAAAGTGGGGAAACAATCACACAATAGAAATCTTTTATTATCAGTGTGATGGAAATCTCAAACATGCCAGTATGCCACCATACAACAAAACGTGAAATTCTTTAAACCTACAAATAGAAAGAAAACCACCTTTATGAAATTACAGAACGATGACATTGCACAGAAGTAAATTTGCAGATTTGGACAAAGTAAAACCACAATAAAATGTAATAAAACAAAGTTGAAGAAATAGGTAATTCTGCAGTGTATTAAACACTATAATATAGATTTATTACAAGGGATTATGAGTATTTACCTGAAAAAAACAATAAAATTATCGTTTTCCTTCCATTACATACAGGCTTTTTTTGGGCTGCAACTGTCCGTATCTAATAATTAGAGTTGCAGTGCCTGCCTGTCCTAGTGTGGCATTTAGAAAACATTTTTCTAATTGCTTGACTTTAATATAGACCTTGAAGTTGGGATGAGCTCAGCATGGGCAAAGAATTCCTTGTCGTTTGGAGTTTTAATTGCTAACGCAACTCCAGTCAGTAAATGTCAAAAAGATAAACACCAGTGACAGGTCTGTACCCTTTCTGCAGAATTCAAGAGTGAAACAAATACTGGTGTGTAATAAGTTCACATTGGACATTGCTATATTTGAAACAAAAGTGATGTTATTACTCTCAATACACACAAGAAAAACATCAAATTCCTCTCAATGTAGGGTTTTTTCTTTTAAGTATCCGAATCTGAGGCCTGATCTTCTCACTTTGCATGTCCAGGTATATATATGGCATATGAGGTAGAAACAAAATTAATAATGCCTTGGCTTATTTTGAAGACTGAAGGACAAACTCCTTGTTCAGTCTTTGAATGGGTGAACATGAAAAGCTTTCTTCCTTCTAATGAAAGCTTTTTCGAATTTTGCTTTATTTGCTAGCATTTATTTGAATAACTACATTTCCCCATGCCATATTTTCCAAAGCTCTGAATTTGTTATTAGTCTTCAAACCTTATGGCTTTTGTTCTATTACTATGTACGATGCAAGATTTTTTTAACTTGACATAGTTAAACTTGCTACCACTGAAAAAGCGCTGTTTAACTTTAGGGGATGGAAAAGTTAACCAAAGTCTGAAGAAAAAAAAAAATCATTTGGAAGGTGAAGTAAAACTTCCAGCCTTTTCAGAGAAGAAGAAACTAAAGTAAATTAAAATTTATAAGTATGTTTTGGTAAGACTTAAACCGAAGTCCCTCTCCCAATTAGAACCGTGATTAAGCATTTAGAGGGTTTTCATCAGCATTTTGCTGGTTACCTCAGGGTATTTTACACTCTCTTGGCATGTAGCTTGTCGGGGTTTTTGCAGTATACTGCAAAATTTAGAGATTCTGTTGATTGGAAACAGGTTGTGTGAATGCTAGGAGAAAATCAGAACCTGATTTTCATTTGTATGAAGGCTCCTGGCAACTTAGTTAAGTCCATGTGATTTTCCCTCGAGAGTTTGAAAGCAACATTTGAATGCCTCTAGTTGCATTCCCTGAACATCTTGTCTTGCCACTGCCCTTGCAAGCATCCTGTTTACTGTAGGATTTCCAAATACTCGCCAAAGGGTGCAATTATATAATTACTTTCCACTTAGATCTGTGTGCAACTGATATAGCTCAGGTATTTTTGCTGCAGTTGTCTACCAGGATAGTTGTTTCTATGTGCTTGAGGACTGTCTGCAATATAACTTAAAACAAAACTAGTGCCGCTAGATTTTTACAAGCTGAATATTAGATATCCTGGTAAAGATAAACTAGAATAGAATGTAGAGAAGAGCAGAATGTCAAAATATTTGCTAATTCCTTGCTGACTTGTAGAGCAAAGCACAGGGGCTGGTGGGTTATTGCAATTAGTTTAAGCAAAACAATTGAAGAGGCTGAGTCTTACCTCCACGAATGCTGCTAGACGCTTCAGACTGAGTTGGTTGTGCAGGGACTTAGCAGAGAATTTGTTTCACTCTGTTAGGAATTGATTGGCCTATTTTTGATTTTGTGCAGGGCTGTCTTATTTGTGTATTTTTTAAAACCTTGTCTTTGTGTACCTGAGAGTAAATTTACACCCCCACCCCCATTTGCCTATATTTTATCAGGTGTCTTGAAGCCTCCTGGTCCTGTCAGCACATAAGTAACAAATTGTTATTTATTATTATTGCTAGTATTATTATAATTCAGCAGGAGTGGGGGTTCCACAGGCAGAACACAAGTGGCACGTGTTCCTAATTGTATTTGATCAGATGCAAAAGGAAGAAGAAACACCTGACTTTAGAAGCTGGTGTGTAAACTGATAAAATGCATGAATGCAAAAGGGATGTTTTTTTCTGTGTGGTGCTTAACAAGCTTGTGCCTGAATTGGTGGAATCATTTCATACAGCTAATGTTCAGGCTAGTGTCCCGGTGTGATCCTGAGGCACTGCAATAGGACCCTTGACCCTAGGGAAGATGCAAATTGTTTACGGGCAGTGCTTGCGCAGGCTCAGCTCTGTGGAGGATGCAATAGAGAAGCTGGGAGAGAAAAGGAAGATCCAGCAGACAGCACTTTGTACCTGGGGTGTGTGAGTGAGAGAGTGCACCATGCTGATCAGCCTTGTGTTGTGACAGAATGGTATTCAAGTATCTGACTGCTGGCAATGAGGACAAAGCGAGGGCAAACAAGGAAGGGGTAGAGATACAAAGTGGCTGGTGTTTCTCAGCTAAAACAGCATGTCTTCGCTCTCTCGGACTTCCTCCCCTTCCTTGTCCTCTCCCTCATTTTTTCCTCCCACACACCCACACGGTCTCCCCAAACAAACCTCCCACACTGGTGGCACAGCACCATTTCCCTGCACATGACTTTACTGGTGTAGCATGCTTTCTACTCAATGGAGGGTGCCTGCAAAACTTTGTCCTTAGAAGCCATATGCACTGACAGATGCAGAGGTCCCCATTTGCTGTTCACTTCAGCTTACAAACAAATTGAAACTCCATGCTGTGAAATCTTTATTGACCTGACTTGACTTGTTAAACTGCGTTCCAAGAACTGTGAATTTGCCTGTGCATTAGACACAATTATCTGTATTCTTGTAGGTCCCAGGAAGTGACTTCTAAGAATGCATGAGTCAGGAAGGAAACCTTTACTGCATGGACCTGCTCTATAGCACTGTACTTTTAAACTGGACATTCAAGAGACTGAAAGGGATTTGGAGTGTTTGGAGATTGATATGCATCTTTGTGTACGTTTGACATAATAGTTATTTACTTATGCTGTGCATAATTTGAAAATACCAAACTTCATAAAAGCTACTCTGTTCTATAGTCTGTCCATACGCTGTGTATATCTAAGAGTAGATTGGTGCACTACTGCTGAAGTCTGTTTAGGTGGCCGGTTAATGAACCATGGGTAGAAGATTACAGTGTCTTGAGGTACCAGACGCTGTTTAATTTTTGAGTGTCAGAGAACTCTAGCTAACAAGAGAGAGCAAACAGCTTTCAGGTCAGCTAGAAAAGGATGTGCCTGTATTTATTAAGAAGCTAATGATGTTTCTAATTCTGAGTATAGAAGATTGGTATTAAAATCTCCTTGACTCAATGCCAGTATAATTTCAGAAGATAAACACCTCTGAATTTCCAGTTATTATAGTCTATGCTATTAAGTCATATGGCATTTTAGGCTAATTTAGTTTTCTTTTTTTCATGGTTTGCGGCAGAAGCTACTAAAATGACATTGCCAAATCAATTCAAAGCTGTTTTGTTCCCCATTAATTATAAGGCTGAGTTAAAACGATGAGGTTTATTTTATGAGGATGTATTTTAGAAAAGGGTGGAGAGATCTCGTTACTTTGGGGACTTGAGCCAGTGGTATCTGGACTTCTTGATTTTAAAAATCAACCTATAACATATAAGCAAAACATGAATGTCTTTGAATGTGTGCAAGGTATGGTTCTGTTCATCCACTTCTGGCTTTGTGAATGAAAGTACTCCCACTTTGTCCTGATCCATTCGTGCCCCGTGTCAACCAGTCAGGCTGCTCACTTGCAGGTTGCTGTTAGCTATCACTGTATTTTCTGCCCTTTTTTCCTTATAGGAACTCGCCTGTGCAGTATCCCTTTTCTCTGTTCCTTCTAATCTCTTCTTACCCAGCACAGTCTCCCTGGTCTTTCAGCGCTGTGTCCCAGTTCCAATTGCATACGCAGCCCTCTTCCAGAAGCCTGCGTTTTCCTGCCTAGTGCTGCTTTTCTTATCCCCACAGTACTCCTTATACTCTTTTGCCAACATTCACACATACTGTCTTTTTCACAGTGCATTGACTGTCTTACATTGTCTTCTGCATCCTCACCCTGTTCCTTCCCAAATACCAGACCTACTCAGTGTCATTCTCTTGTATTTTAAAGCGCCTCATGTAGATCCAAAACAATGAAGACTCAGTCATCTTCCATCAGAAAGGCTTGATTTTGGTATAGTGATAGCCTTAAAGAAACCACTTTTGAAATTATGTTGTTACATAAGACTCTTTGCTTTGCTTTCTGTTTTTGAACAAGTTTTTAAGCATCCTGGTTACGGGAAAAAACTCCCATAAGTGTTAAGCATAATGGATCATGATCTTAACGTTTATTATGCTGTTAAAATCTTGTCATTTTTTGGTAGTCTGCCATTCAATTTTTTATGATAAATTTTCCAGTTCAGAAGCAAGTCCTTGCCAGAAATTGATGTTTCTGTTGAAAAATCAGTATGTATGGAATCAGCAATCAGTATTTCTTCAGATATTTTCTATATTTTCTTTGTAATTTATATATTTTAAATTATATGCTGAGATGATTTAAATTGTATTTTATATTTCCTAATAGGAAAACTTATCTCCTAGTAGTCATTATGAGGTTTGAAATCTACTGCATTCAGTGAGATGAACAAAAATACTTATAAGTGTTGCTTAGCTTGTCAGCTATTACTGTGGTTAATAGAAGCAGCTTTCTTTTTTTTCTGTGAACAGGTATGAATACTTATTCCTTGTTTGTGTGGGTGGATTGGGAGCTCATGCAGACACACCTGTTGCAATTTGGAAGTAGGGGAAGAGAGAAATCTGCATTTCACAGCAGTAACTTTCTACTGAAACCTACATGGAAGCGTATTTATTCTTGTTAGGGGTTGCCTGATAGAGACAAGCCTGCCGTGGCCCTGTGCCCCCGTGTCTAACCAGTAGCGGGGCTGAACACATGCCCAGCAGGCACATACAAAACCAGAAGTATAAAATCATGTTGCTGAAGTGCAAGTCAATGCAAATAAAATTCTGAGTGGACTAGGTGGTTTAGGTTTAAAAATATCTTAAGATATGTCAGCCAAATAGTCAAGTGGTGACTGGGACAAGGAACACTTAACATATAGCCCACCTAGGGTCTGCAGCCTGCCTGGTTATCGTTCCTGTGCCCAGCACAGGGGTGGGCTGCAGGCTGGATGCACTGTTCTGATGGGAGCTCTTTGGTCTCAGTGCCACTTTTTGCAGGGAGTTTGACCCTACTATGGGGTTTGATCTGTGTGGCATGCTGTTGGAAGCAGTGCTCTCAACTGCCTCATGATAAAATGTCACATATGGTCTGTGGATCTTGCAAAGGTCTTGATCTGCCAAGGTATTTTGGCATTACTTCTGGCAGCTAATGGGAAGATATCATCTCTCTATTACCCACTTTTCTTCTGCTTATTTGAGGTCAGGCTTCCAGCTCTGGGGTGATACACAGCATCCACACCATACTACATGTGAGTTAGAAATATGAGAGTTTTGAGCACCTTGCAAGATAAGACCCTAAAGTATTGAAGGGGGCTTTTTTGGTGGGATTTTATTTGGGTGGATTGTTGATTTTTTTTTAATAACTCTTCTGGTGTGATTGTAAATTTAGAAATTATGAATTTGTTCCAGATGGGAAGAAAAAGTCAATCTCACAATTTCTTGTGAAGGAGAAAGATTTAGAAAAAGTATTTCAAAGTCATGGTTTCAGTGCAGTTGGACTGACCAAGTGAAAACAAAACATTTGCTTGTCTTCATTCAGATACTTGGACAAAATTACATTAGAAAGGAGTTGGCTGTTGCAGTAAGAAATAATTATTCAGAAATATTTTCCCAAATGTATTAATTGAAAACTTATTTTTCTTTAGCAAGGGCAAGATCAGTGTCACAAGAGCAACATAATACTGACAGTTGACTTATTCATGTTAACCTTATTTCATAGGAATTGTACGTGTGGTGTATGAGATAATGAAAGCAACCCTGAAATTCAAATATAAAAGTGAAAGTCAGGAGGGAATGTGATAAGTCACATCCAGAAAAAAACTGTTTAATCTCTCTCTCTCTCTTTTTTTTTTTTTTTTTTTTTTTTTTTTTTTTTATTAGGTACATCCCAATTGCAGGGATTAATAAGTATTTTGAAGAATAACAAAAAATTAGTAATATGGTACAAGCAAAGTCCACTTTTGGCCACTCTTTCCTTCTTAGACTTGGTATTTTGCCTGTCTTGGGTCTTGTGCTCTATCAATGTGACTAGACAGTGTTTGCCAGACAGAGAAGTACAGTGATGGAGTTAAACCTGTTTTATGAGATGCTTATTTGTGTGGTATGCCTGTATCTCAGTGCTGTATTTTCAGACAAGGTCTCTTTGGCTAGGTTGTGGGGCACACAGCTGTGAGCCCTCATTTTGAATCACTCCAGTGCCTTCTATACCCTTCTGGGTGCTGTTCTCAAATGTATATATATTTGGTGTGAGAGAAGACATATCCTTGATATTCAGAATTCTGTAGAGTAAAGTGACCTTTTAAAGCCAGGTAGATGGGGATTCAGCAGTATGAATCAGACCTGGAACAGCCCCATCTTTTATTAATATAATGTCTCTTGATTTACTGCAGGAAGCCACTGAAATGATTAAGTGTACCAGCAGTCTGCAGAAACTGCCTGGGTGACCTCTGAAGCGCTATGACGAATATAAAAGAAGAAAATTTAAAACCTGTATGATCAGCTTAAGGAAAATTAAGGCCATATCTCAGCTTGTTGGAAATGCTGTTAAAGTGGGAAGACAGGTAGTGGCTGCAGAGTGGCAGAAGATCTAAGCCACATCTCTTTCCATATGACCTAAAATGAATGATTGTTCTGGGTGGAAAGCATCTTTCCACTGGAGTTTGCTTTCAAGTTTTCCTCCTTGGTGGTCTTCCAAAAAGAAAGCATAGGTAAATAGCATAAACAGCTGAAGAGTGTCTATTCCGAACAGCTAATCTTGTCCATTCTCTTTATGGATACTTATTTTTGTACTATCTATCTCCTTCTATCTCCATCTTCCAGGAAAGATGCAATGCACGTGTAGATGGAGGTCTTCTGATTTCTCTTTAGGACAAAATTAATAAATCCTAGTAGCAAATATCTTCCTAAGAGTAAAATTACTTTGTAGTGCCATTGCAGCTTTTATTACAAGATCTCAAAGCAGTTAGGAAATAATACCCAACTAAGCCTCACAGTATCTGTGTGCAGAGAGGCATGATTTAAACCAAATGCAAGCCCAGCATGCAAGGCACTGAAATTGGCTGGACATTTAGTCATTAAAATCCTTAAGGAATTATCTTAGTTGTGTAATCTATATGTTAAAGCATTGTAAATCTCAAGTGGTCCAGGAGGTGATTTGTGGGACATAGTCGCCTGTAGATTACTTCTTGTCAGCCTTTGGGTTTTGGTGGGGTGGGGTGGTACTGGAGTTGAGACTGGCTATTCAAGCAGCACTGTCCAGATAATTAAACATCACCTCCAGTCTGCCCTGTCTCACCGGCTGACTCGCTGCTACTGATATCTGCAAAGATATGGGAAGTGTGTGGACATTGCCATCAGGTGTGAATGAAGGCACATGCTGCCCCTTGGTGGAGCGGAGCAACCTGACTCCACAGGGGTTCCTGTTTCGGCTCCTTCTGCTCTCCAAAGTAAGAGCCGTGTGCGATCTTGGCCTCAGCCCTTCCCAGCATCGCAGCAGACACTGTTCTCAACCTGTACCTACCCAGCTGCTGCAGAGCAAGCAGTGGGTAGAAGCAGAGCGCTTGTTTGCATGGTAGATGTAGGGAGGTGCATCTGATGATAGAGGAAGGGTGAGCTGAGTCCAGGCTGCTGCTGAGGGAGAAAGGAAGAGATACAGCTATTTAAATAGTAGAATGTAGGCTGCTGCCACGGGTGCAGAGTGGGTGGTTGCTGCAGCAGAGCATCAGGAGGGGTGGCTGCAGCAGGGAGAGTTGACCTTCAGGAGAAAAAGAGGCCCTAGACCGGAGATCTGGCCCCTCTGTGTGCTGCGCGCACGTTGTCCTCAGTCGGCAGCAGCCGTGGGGATTATTGCCATATTTCTGGACAGAAGGAGGTGTACCTGCACTGTGTAGCACATGCAGCTTAAATGAAGAATCTCTGGGAAATGTTGAACCTGCTGGGTGTATACTGTGAAGTTAATCCCTGTGTGAGCAGTAGGTGTTTATCCAGAAGAACCAGGCATTCAGCAGCCTGGACAAGTATCACGGATCCTCACATGCTGCCTGGAGACTGTTTCTAGCTGGAAAGAGGGAAAAATGAATGTAGGGTAGCTCTAACCTACACGGTGAACATGTAGGTTAGCATGGAGGCTTCCACCCACATGACCTACTTGTGGAGCAGCTTCTTGTCTGAAATAAACAGCGTGATACCGTCCATGCCCGTTTGAGTAGAACGTGTATTTCTGTTGGCTGGAAGAAAGGAAGGTACAGTTGTCAGGCCCAGATGGAGGCTTTGAAATATGCATGATAGTGGCAGCTGTGTGTGGGAAGAATGACTTGAAGTGTGTTGAGGAGGAGGAGGCTTGTTTACTGTGCTACTGTCTTCATGTAGCTGCAGAGTTAGTTGAATGGGGAGAGAAATGAGGAATGTATTTTCTGTCCGTGGATTATTGCTTCACTGTGCTGGACAGTTTTTTCTCCAATATTCATTATTTGTTTGAAAATTCATAAAGAATCAGTGAGTTGCAGTGAATTGCAGGGAAGTATTGTCGGTATTTTGCCAGTTCTGGATCCTCGTGGATCTGGCCCTGTTTTCCTGAGCTGGGCCCTTCTGCCTGCAGGGTCCTTCTCAAAAGCTGGGCTGAGGCAGCTGTGTGCACACTTTGGAGAGGAACACGTTGTTCTGGCAGCCTTCCCGATCCTGAATTTTATGTGTGCCCTTATTTATGAGCATGTCTGTAGTCTGTGCTTATGTGAATACTTCAGCCTGTGTACCATTGGCACTGGTGTGTTCTGTCTACCATTGGCACTGGTGTGTTGGCACTGGGTTGCATTGCTGCTGGTGGTGCTGGCTGGCAGTGGTGCTGGAGGCTGGCCCACAGGCGCGCCCTCTTCCTCCCCAGGGAGATGGAGGCAGTCCTGGTCAGACGCAGGTCGGTGAGGCCTCGTGGCCAAGGCTGCCTGCAGGCAGCATGCCGCTTGGCTCCTGGGCACCTGCCTTCATGCAGGAGAGTGGGGTTGGGCTGCATGCCTTCCTCTTCCTCCTTGTAAAGGCAGCCCACAGTCGCTGAGCTGGGAGTCACCTCCGCGAGGGGATCCAGCTTTCATAGCTGCCGAGTGTATCACCTTCTTTCAGGAAAAAAGGCGATGCCAACCCTGGCCCAAAGGTTTTGAGATATGTAAGAGGGAGTATGTATATATGTACTTCTGATTATCTGTAAAAAAAAGGAAGACATGTGATACACAACAAAAAGTACTCTGTTCATGTGTCAAGTTCATTCACAAACTCTTCAGGGTTTTATATTTTTTTAGATTTATGTTTTATGTTTATGGTTTTCAGTCATCTCATTAATTAACACTTTTATATGGAGAGAATAAGGGTTTATGGCTTATTCCTTTTGTCACAACAATATTTTCCAAGCATGTTTTGTTGAGTACATTTTTCACATTCCCACCCCAGAGCATGAAATTAATCTTTTCTGAATAATTCTCTAGTATCTCTTCCAGCTATGTGGCCTAAAAAGGTCTTTGACTTAAAACTGGTCTAAAAAGAAAGTCTGAAGTTGTAAGGTCATCTGCTAGAATATCAGAAAGGCATGAGTGGACCCTAATAACAAACTTCTAGAGTCAGAGTCAGTTTTGGTGTCAGCTCTTTCACTCTGTGCTGCAGCTTGGTTTGTCCTGACCTGGACCTGGCACTGGAAGACTACCTTTGCTCTTTACACTCAGATAAGGTTGTGTGTCTGCTTCCGCAGAATGCCAGTTAAATGTAGTAGATAGCTTCCAGATACACCTAATTTTGAGAGTAGCTGCCATTTTAATCTGTAATCATATGACAATGACTTCCAAATTTTTATCATTTGAAAATCTACATCCTAAGTGATTTATCTGATTTGAGCTTTAAACTTACAGCAATCAATCAGACCTACTTCCATTATAAATGTCCTTCCTTCCCTCCTCATTTTCTAGCAGGTCTGTGGACAAACCATGCTTCAGACCTTTTCCATTCAACAAGTATGTCCAAGTATTTTATAAAGAAGCACAGCAACAAAAGGAAGCGATATCATACTCATCCTTAATGTGACTTTTCCACGGCTTTATTTTTATCTCACCTTTACTGTGACATAAGACAACAATGTAAAGAGCCAAAATTAGTGATCATCAAATGTTTCAATATATTGAGTTCTCAGGAGATTGAATAAATCTCTAACAGCCAGTCTTCCTGAAGTCATAAAAGGAACTGAATTGATCAAAGTGTAGAACCATCAAAAAGGGAAATTTAAAAGTGTTTGTTTCTGTGTTGGACAAACACAACATCTTTACAACACTTCAAACAGAAGATGTTGCTGCAAATGGAGTGTGAAAAAAAAATCTGCTTGATTAGTAGTAAACAATCATGGCAGCAAAAGAACTTTAGGTGTTTATATTCTTGATTAATCATAGCCCACATTTGCTTCTGACAATTTTACTTTGAAAACTGTGCTAGTTTTATTATTGTTTTACTCTCTTCCAAATGAGGATTTAGCTTTGTTAGCTCTTGACCGTTCTTCATCCAGTTTTAAGGCCTCTAGCTTGCGCCCTGTGTTGCCATTTACATCTTAGGAATAGGAATGTACATCATTATAATTTGATATTGCTAGCATCTTATCTTCGCCTTGTGTGTAGACGTAGGTCAGATTGAAGTTTCAAGGCATAGAAAATTAAGACAAAGGCTGGATGAAAGCTTTCTTCCATGAAGCAGATACCAATTAGAAATACATGTTTAATCTGGTAAATAGACAAACTGAAACACAGAGAAGACTCTCTTAAATTATAGTGCAATTTATATGGTTGTTGCCAGGGTCCATAACTGAAAATTATTTTTTTCCATGATAGACTTATCATATAGGCATAGCTTTATCAGAAAGAGGAAAACACAAGTGGTATTTATTTAGAAGTGTGTATGCCTGTATTTAAGTATGACCTTTCCAAGATGTCTATAAGGGAGGAAGATATTCAAATCTTGAAGAATTTTTGCCAGCTGTCTTCTATCAAGGGCAAAAGGGTTATTTGATGAGTCTCATTCAGTCAAGAGTTTTGACTGGTGTCTTGTTCCAGAATATCACGAGCTTTAATATGTCATTACAGGAGAGTTAGTAAACTCTGCGGGCTTCAGTTTATCTATAAAATGTGACAATAAAATTATCTATTGTTACTTCACTGGATGATGTCATGAGGTACAATAAATATGATTTTACAGTGCTTTGTACCTTGTGCTATGAATTGTAGTAGGTTTCCTTTTCAGTTTCTTTTGAAGTCCTAGCCATAAATGTTAAAATTTTGGGTAGACTTAGCTGTAATACTTGGTAGCTGTAATTTTTCTTCACAGTTTCTTCAAATAAACCAATAATACAATATTAACTTCATTAGAAAATATTTCTCATCTTAGTGTGTAGGATATGAAGCTATCATCTGCATACTTTATCAAACGTTCTGAACATTAAAGACAAATTTAAAAAAACCCACCCCCCGAGTGGCAACCTAATTTCACCTGACAGTGCATGTAACATTCGGTTACGGACCTTCAGTGTGACTTATCTGAAAGTCCTTCATATAGGCTTTGTGTATTCATTTTGTGTCACATATTATTAGAAAAAGTGAGATTTTCCAAAGACTTTGTACAGTTAAAGTTAGGCAGCTGCCAGCATCATTGAAGTAGTGTCATGGTTTAACCCCAGCCAGCAACTAAGCACCGCATAGCTGCTCAGTGG